>NC_050446.1:15446873-15792669 GCF_903995425.1 Onychomys torridus
CTTGTGCTGTGCAGAGGAACCAGCCTGGACAGGCGGCTGACTCAAAGCTGGTGGTGGGACCTTTCTCTGAGCGGATGAAGATGAAGCGTTTGTCTTCTTCCTTGGTCTTGCTCAGATCGGTGATGTTGATGTTCTGGAAGTCAAGAAATAATCCTGTGATTTCTGGGGGCCCAGAAAGTCCTGGTTGTCTATCTCTATACTCTCATCAGGCTGTCACCCTCTGATGACAGACAAATGGTCCTTGGAGACCTGGCCAAAGAACACAGGCTCCAGGTTTCTTAAGATCACACACATAGAAGGAGTTGTCTTGCCTCTCTTGATTTGAAAATCATGCCATTGTGGCCATGGTAAAGTAAGTCTAGCAAATACATGGCCCCATCAATAGGGACTAAGGCCAGAGAGGCAGTGATTCTTTCAAGGCAAGAGGGCTGTAAAGAAGGGGTAGAGGGTCTCAAAGCCCATAGGATGTGTTATATGATATACCCTGGCCATCCTTATTATATTTAGGATAGTCACTCCTCTCCACCTACCCCCATAAGGTGGTCCTGTCCATTGGTAGGGGTTAGTGACAAACTCAAGGTTGTGGCTATTTGCAGTTAGATTAAAAGTTTGTCCAGCTAGCCCTCGAGATAATGTTAGAACAACTCATTACTATTGGGTAGGTCAGGAAGTAGCACAGCTCTGTGTGGGATGTCAGATAGTAGCATAGATAATGATTGGAAGCACATGGTCTTGAGTGCAGATCTTGCTAGAAGAAGGTAGGTCCAAGTGGGTTAGGAGGCCCAGCACAAGACCCGTGGGTGGTTCAAATCCTGTGATAGTATCATAGAGGTGGTCCTCCATGAAAAATGTCTCCTCCTAGAGTTTGTATCCTTGTGTGGTGCCTTTCTACAATGAGTCCATATCAACCATGTCTCAGGCTTTTGCCAATAGACTTGTGTAAGCCCAAGTTTAAATAGCACTTTCATATTGAAGCCATCTTTCTGGAATCCTCTCTTATTCAGGTTGGCTTCCATGCTACAAGGAAGCTCAGGGTATCTACTGAATGCAAAGAAACAGAAAGGATGGCTTAGAGGATGAAAAAGCACCTTGGACACCCAATAACAACAGAGAACATTGTGGAAATAACTTCAGGAGTGACCCCCAAATATTACTCTCTGAGGAACCAAGCACCTCCCTCATCCGTGCACACACACAGGGTCATGAGAACCGCCTGTGGTTGTCATAAGCCATTGAGTTTTGTAATGGTTTGATAGCTAACCCAGATTCTCACCTCTAGCTGGAGCTTGATTTCATCTCCAGACTTGACACAAGACAGGCATATCTTCCCCCCGTGGATTCCCAAGAATACATTGTGAAGGTCAGTAGTCACCATGTCTATCTTTTCTGGAGAAGAGCAGAGGGTGGGGTTAGAAAGAAAGAAGAGGAGGCAGGCATGAGGAAGAGCCTGTGGGTATTTCTTTGTCTCCTCTTAACTACAATTTTAAGGTCAGAAGGTCAGGAAGGCTCTATCTTTCTAGTCTGCATCCATACAAGAGATCTAACCAAACACTAACTAGTTATCCCTAAGGACCAGCCTCCTAGATTCTGTCCATACTGTCCCAACCTTCCTTTACTTTCTCCAGGAAGCCTGTCCTCCTGACCAACAGACGTGCTGTTAATAGACATGGACACATAGCTCACAAGGCTGGTGAGTAGGCTCCAGGAAGCCTGTGGACTTGCAGTCCACCTTTCCCACCTGCTACTGGGTAGCAGTAGAAAACCCAGCTTCTGCTTGAGTATGTTCGTGGAAGAATTACTAGGTTCCTAGAAAGACAGGAAAAACCAGTCTTATAACTGCTGAGTAAGATAGGAAAGCAGAGAACGGGCTTGGGGAATACTGAAGAGATCTCAAACAGAGATGCGGGAACTTTAAACTCCAGTGCTAAAGGGAATTCAAATTCTGTCAGCTCACTGCCCTCATTTTTTTCTAAAAGAAAAATGGAAGAATCTGTGAGTGATGCTCCTCAAAGTTCATCTAGTTTTGTCCCAAGTACAGATGGGTGCGTACTGAGGGTGGTATCCACAATAAAGCATATTCTTCAGCCATGTACACGGTGTATTGGCCTAGGGAGAGGCTAGAGTTTGAATAATAGGAACATGGGTGGTCTACCAGTACAGGACTAAGGAAGTGCAGCTGTGACTCTTGGCCTCTGTTCCCCTAGCTGTGTCCCCAGGGCATTGGGACTCAGGCTCTACATTTTTTCACTCTTGAGGCCACTCCCATATATATATCCTCTGGTGGTCAGGCCTCTCATTTCAAACTCAACAGAAATGAGGAGGTCCCACCTACAGCCCGAGGAGCAGGGCAAAGTCACTCCACGCCCACTTCACACTGGCTTCCCTGTTACCCACTCACCTTCTAATCTGGTATTTGGTCCTTGTAAGTAGCCAGCAATGAGTTGGTTGTTCCTCAGATAGAAGGTCTTCTGGTTAATATCCCAGATTCTGAAAAGCAAAATGGCCTAGCTGTAATAGGCAGTACAGCACTGTGTCATCTAATTTCCATCTAGGTCTGCTGGAAGCATGGTCCTTAGTGAGTTCAGAGTACAGATGAGAAGATTTCAAGCCAATACTACATAAGAGATGGGTCCATCTCTCACAGCTGGTGAACAGAAAACCTCTTCTTGCTCCTCACCCCAGAATCCCAGCACAGACACCCGTGGCTTCAGCAGAATATTCTATAGAGTATCACCATCTGATAGAATCTTAGGCAATGCAAACACATCCTATATTCACCCTACTCAACAGGGGAGCTGCCAGCTACATGACTTTCTTCTATTTTCATGCATTTATGTGTAAATTTAGATGGCCACTTGAAACTGGTGGCTACATCATAGTACTACAAGTTCAGGGGTTAGACTACATTGCAGCCAAGCTACTCTGAGTCTCAGGCCTGGAAGTCTGTAACTAGAACTTTTACTTGACTTGCCAATAACCTGCTCTGACTCTAGCAGGGACAGCTGTTCTGGGGAACAAGTTAGCTTCCTCTCTAGTTCACCCAGTGGCCTGTTGGTCACTCCCTGTCTTCTTGGTGAAGGGCACCCCGGCTGTGAGACAGGCAGCTGTGAGATGTGATAATAGTGCCCTGGTGATATGACCTTGAATCTGTACATTATTTCTTTACCTGTCAGGGGAGCTGACAGGACTCCTTGGGGAGCTTGGAGCAGCCCAGGAGCTCAGGGCAGGGCAGATGACAAACCAAGCCCCCTGCATGGGGAGGAGTATTTGAGCCTTTGCTCCTACCCTGAGCTTTCATAGCCTTGCTAAAAGGGTTCTGGGGCCTAAGAGGATGGAGGGGGAACCTCACAAAGCAGACCATTCCTGGATCTGAGGGAGAGCCTTGCCTCGGGATGGATGCACACGCTCCCAGCCAGACTCAGCCTCCAGCTGTGGTTCCAAAGCAGACAGGGTAAAGGGGAGTGATTCAACACAGACTTCATTCTCAGGAAGGATCAAGGACAGATTGTATGGACCAACAATCTCTCTATCTATTTTTTAAAATTAAAATAAAGGCCTGCCATTTTTACTATAAGGTTGATGATATCTGCCAAGGCTCTTGATCCAATTTTAAAGCTCAAGTCACCTTTTCGGGCACTGTACAGTTCTCAGAGCACATGTCTCAGAACATGGTTACAGCATCACTTACGTATTTAATTTTCACAACCCTGTAATGCACACAAGGGATTATTATTAAACCAGTATCACGTCACAGATAAGGAAACTGGGGGCTCTGAAGAGAGATTTTCCACGTCATCACATACACAGGGTATAGCATGTCGGGCTGAGCCTGTGTCTTGCTCTAGCATTCCTCTTTGCTAGATCCCAAAGCTAGCATCATTCCCGGGGGCCTTCTTTTCTGTCACTGAACCTCTCAGTGTCTGGGAGAGTGAGCACAGTTGACTGCCCTGTTGTCCATGCATGGAGCGTTTTTCAAAATGTAAGTCTTAAAGACTATTCGTGTAGCAAGCTATTCTTGAATCAAGGATATATACCCTTTTCTGTCCCATCCCTCAGATCCAGTGCTCTGGACAGATGACATATGTCTCTATGCAACCCCGTGTCTTCGGAAGACTTACCTGAAGGCTTGCATCTTGCAGGGTCTTCTCCCAGAAGGGCGGCAGGCTGCCTCTGAATGGAACAGAAGGAAGAGAAGGAGAGAGATTAGGTGACTGCACCGTCCCCTGTAGATGTCCATCCTGAGACCACAGCAAGGCAGCGAAGACTAGAGACTGCCATTTCAGGCTCAGGGTTGCTGCTTATAAAGAAAGTAGTCATTCACCGGCCCGCGCTGCCTTCGTTCCGTCCCACTGTCAGAAGCGGAAAAACCCTCATATTTCCAAAAAGAGAAACCCTCTCTGTTGTCACTTTCAACCCTGCTGGGTGTCGCAACAGTGTGTTGTAACTGATCTCCTCCCCCTTTTACCCTTGCAATTTCCCCAAAATTGAGCTCTCTATTTCCCCTACATGGTGTTCCTGGGAAGGAGAACGAGATGAAAACCAGATACTCTCATTTGCATGACAGGTATTCTGAGCCTGTTGGCTGATTTTTCCCTCCCACAAAACAGATGCGAGCAGAAATGTCACCTTTTCATCAGAAGGCAAGTGATAGGGCCTGGTGGACAAAGGGCAGTCTCACGTCATTGTTACTGTGTTCTTTGGAGAAGAGAGAGTCGGCCAGACTCTGGATAAACATTATGTCCAGAACCAGATGGTAAATATTTGGTGTTTTGTGGACCATCCAACCTCAACACAATACTCAGCTCAGCTGCCATGGTGCCGAGGCACCCACGAGCAATTTGTAAGCCGTAAAACACAACTCTGCTCTAACATAGTGTATTTATAGAACATGGGACAGGTCATGTGTAGCACAGAAGTTTGCTGACCCCTGCTCTAGAGAAGTGAGTGCCTCCCGAGGGGTGCTTTAGAGTCAGCCATCTTCCCCAACCCCACATCTGGAAACTTGGAGCCTTTTAGAGGTGATTTCATTCCCAAGTCCTGGTCTTGGAAAAGAAGATGAAGTGTATGGACAGCAACAGGTCCAGATTCCTTCTCTGCCACTTGTCCATGTGACCCTGAAAAAGTCACTTCACTTATTTATGTCTCTGCCTCTTCATTCTCAGAATGGGGAGAACTGCATCTTCCTTGAAGGTAGAAAGAAAGAAGGAAGTTAAGTCTTGGTCCCAAGTGGACGTTAATAAACATCAACTTCCTTTCATGCAATTTTCTAGACAGCTGGGGAAAGGTGAAGACCTTCTTATTTTATGTTATGAAAGGTGAAGAGAGTCCCTATGTGTCCCCCTGAGGGAGACTGCTATCACAGGAATGCAGCTATGGCATTTTCAGAACCTGACTGGAGAATAGTGTTCGCCTTATCTCAGCCTCCCACAAAGAGACTCAGAAAGGTTAGTAGAGGGTAGGGTCAGAGAGCTTGTTAATGGCAAGATACCAAAAACCCAGTTCTCGAGACCAGGTCATCCTACCTCACCCATTGATCTTGATGCATTTGACCTCCTTTTCTTTTTTTCGTTTTCTTTCTTTCTTTCTTTCTTTCTTTCTTTTTTTTCTTTTCAAGACAGGGTTTCTCTGGGTAGCCCTGGCTATCCTAGCTCAGGCTGGCCTTGAACTCAGAGATCCACCTGCCTCTGCCTTCCGAGTCCTGGGATTAAAGGTGTGTACTATCATTGCTTGGTAGCATTTGACCTTTATTTCAACCTAAGAAAGCAGAGTGTGTCCAAAGGGAGAGCTAAATCCTTCCATGGAGAGGCTACAAAACATATGTCAAGTCTTTAAAGAGCTCTTCTTTTCCAACAAATGGAACATTTCTGCTACTGTAACCCTGGATGGTAGTTTTGAGAGTCAAAATGGCAAGTACATATCTTTCTTGAGTTCTTGTAGAGAGATGCTATCTACCCATGAGGGCCAAGGGGATGTTCTGTTTGCTCATTTCTTTGTTCGTTTTGAAAATCTTCCATGAAGCTGGCTGAAGGAGGTGGGTGGGTATGAACTTACTTAATTGTTTACAACTTCCAGAAATTGCCGAATTAATTAAGCTTTGAAGTTCCTGGAAGGTTTATTAGTCACCAGGTGCAGAACATTGTCATCACACCTACTGAAAGGGGGAAGTAGCTGGTACCCAACTACCATAACCCCTCATGCTTGTCTTATGGTACTTCTGAAGCTGCCCGGACTCTTTTATTATTTATTTGTACAAATGCTACATCTTGAATATTAATAAAATTCACATTAAAACTCAGAAGCAGGCAATAGATTGATGGTTGCCAGAGGCAGGAGGTGGATGGCAGGGAATGGATAAGGGGTGAAATATGCTGATAGTGCTGGGCGGTGGTGGCACACGCCTTTAATCCCAGCACTCGGGAGGGAGAGGCAGGAGAATCTCTGTGAGTTTGAGGCCAGCTTGTTTTACAGAGCGAGATCCAGGACAGGCACCAAAACTACACAGAGACACTCTGTCTCAAAAAACCAAAAAGGAAAAAAAAAAAAAAAAGAAATCTGCTGATGGAGTGCCTCAGGTGCTCTACTCTAAGAGAGTAGAGATGGCTGTGTTCAACAATCAACGCCTCTCCAGAGAGGATAGTCTGCCTGGCCTTGGGCAAACAATTTCAGGAAGGAGTGACTGCAGTAGCCACACGTAGACCACAGCAGCTGGAACTATTTCCTCATTCCCAAGCCCCTCACCCCACCTCTGTGAACAGTGGCAGCTCCTTTGCCTCCTGGTAGACCCCCTCAAGTTCCTGAGGGGCTAACAAACACAGGAGCATCAGTGGAAGGCCAGGTGCCTCGGTCCCTTCCGTGTCTATGCCTGCCTCAGAAACCTGACATCTGCCAAGCTGGTCAGATGAATGGGTTCTGGGTATCTGGGGTCACGTGATGATAACAGTGGTACTTACCACACGTGGAAACCTGCTGAGAGTGGAGGCCTCACTACCTCTTCCCTTTGAAAGGAAAGGAAAGGAGAAAGGAAATAAGAGGGACAGGAGAGAGGGAGGGAAGAAAAAGGGAGGAGAAAGGAGAAAGAAAATGGTAACCAGGACAGGAGGTGAATACGTTAATTAGCCAGATTGTGGAGACAGTTTTGTAATATAGATCAAGATATTGAGCTTATGCTTTAAATGTATTCAGCTTTTCATTCACTATGCACTCATAAGGAAAACAAAAATAACACAGGAGACACAAGACAATTTAACAAAAAAATAACAGTTCCCAAAATGCTGTGTGCTTGAAGTGAGGCACAAACCTTTGAGCACCACTGTCCTGTAAATATGACTGTATTTACAAATGCAGTGATTTATATGTATAGTATACAAGAATGTCATTAAGCTATAAATGTTTTGTCAGTTTCTTACTATGTAATTTTCTACAATATGCTCTTTTTTCATTTCATTTTTTTTTCTTTTTTTGAAAACCCGAGCTTTTGGCAGCTAGTAATATAGCAACCAATGAAAAACTGGGGACATCTTAATGAAAAAAAAATGTCCAAAAGAGCCAGTTTTTAGCAAACTGGTGAAGCTTTGTTAAAATGTCAAATCAGTATTATTTTAAACATCCTTGAAAATTGAGGAGGAGAAGTCATTTGCCAAGGTGAATGGAGGAGCCCCTTACTAGCCTTTGCCCTCAGACAGTGGTCCAAGCAAAATCCCACCCACATCACAGCTGCTGAGTAAATGTTTCTCTGACCTCGGCCCAAACTCAAACAGAAATAGATTCTTTCTAGAGGTCTGAAACATTAAGCTCCCAGACCTCCATGATCTTCTTCCCTGGGCCACTCCACCTCCACCAAAGGCCTGCAGCACACCCTTTGCAAGTGTGCAGGGAAGGAGTCTATGGGCAGACCCCGAGTCTTAATCCTCTCACATCCTTCTGAGCTGTGCTACCTCAGACAAGGTTTGCAGACTCTCTAGATCTCAGCTTCATTATCCATTAACTAACTTTAGTAACGGAAGCCACATCATGGATTACTATGAGAATTAAATAAGACTCTCACATGATGTACTTTACCCTGACCCTGGCTTGTGGGGATTACTCAAACAGCAGTGACTGCACACATTTCTCTACCTCAGGTAAAATGGCAGAGATGAGTCACAGCAGCTACCATCCCTACAGCTCTGTCCCACATGTGCAAGCATGTACAGGCCCTCCAGTCCCTGTTACTGAGCCACGCTCCTTTGCTTCTGTACTGAAGTTCCTGGATTTCCTGTGGTGATCCTAAGCACATCTCCCCACTAGATGGGGAAGAAGAGGAAGGTAAAGGTCCCTTTTCTTTCCTCACCCCCTGGCCTCAATTCCACTCAATTTTTTCTTAGGGTTTTATTGTCGGTGTTCATGGCAATTCTGCTCACCGTCTATCTCTGCCTAGCCTGGTTCTCAGTTCTGGGAACTCAGCCCAAACGCTACTTCCTGAACAAGCTTAAGGACGGCAACATGAAGAGAACCTAGTGCCTTTCCTCTGACCTCCGACTCCAGCCTCCAATGTGCTGAGCCTTGTGCTTCTAGACACGGGTGACAAGAGCTTCAAAGGGCTCGATTGAGGAGGGAGATAGAAAACCCAAGCTACTGACATCGGGGAGTGGCAATAGGCAGTGACAGGCCACTTTAAGGACACCATGGGGGGTATAAACAAAAGTGTTCTCACACATGGGCCAGGGGCCTTAAGAAGCCTTAAGAAGCCATCAGGTTGCAAGGACAGACCACCTCCACACTTGCCTTATGTTGAATCCTGTAATGCTTTAAACAGCACTGACCACATGGGAAGTCTCTGATAACTCTTGGCGATTCCCAGTTTCAATTGATGATATCTATCTTTGAGTTCTAGAACTTCTACCTGATTCTCCTTTTCTTTTTGTAGAGTTTGTAGCTCTCTATCAAAAATTTTAATCTTGTCTTCCAAATATTTGGAAACATTATTCCTGGCCTATGTATTTGAGTGTGTGTGTGTGTGTGTGTGTGTGTGTGTGTGTGTGTGTGCATCTGCAGGGCAGAGGTTGATGTTGGGTGTCTTCCTCCATCACTCTTCACTTTAGTTTTTTTTGAGGCATGGTCTCTCCCTGAACAGATTCGGGTCCACAGATGAGCTCCAGAGACCTTCCTCCCTTCACCTACCTGCTGCTGCTATTACAAGCTCACAAGGTGATGCCCAGTTTTAACATGGATAGTGGGGATCTGAACTCAGTTCCTCATGCTCGTGCAGCAAGCATTTTTACCAACTGAGCCATCTTCTCATCCATGCATGGGCCTTTTAAAAGCTGCTCCATTATTTGAATCCCTCCTAGGTCTCCTCCTAGTGCCTGCTTTTCTTTAATGCACAAACCACCCTGTATATATATAAAGGTTTGTTTAAGTGCCCCCGAATGGTGCTGATGAGATATGGTAGACCCCGTACAGGCAAGAGATGCTTAGGTCACCGAAGGCATACTGTTGAGGGGAATTTCTCTGCTGTTTTCTTCTTTACTTCATGGCTGAGGAGGTGAGTACTCTGTGGTATTGATATCTAGAACACACACACACACACACACACACACACACACACACACACACAAACACACACATCAACAAAGCAATGAGTCCACCCACTCTTGGACTAGAGGCTCCAAAACTGTGAACCAACTAAATCCCTTCTCTCAATAATTATAGGAAGTATTTTAGTATATGAACACAAAACTGATAGCATGTCTGGTTTCTTTATACTTATGCAGGGATACTGTATATTTTTAAACTTTACAGATTTTTTTTTTTAAGGCTGTGTATGCTGTTATCATCATCCCGAGATGAGTCATTTTGTTCCTGCTGGGCAATTGGGCCAGAGCACTGAAGTCCTAGGTTTATTTATCTAAATAAGACCTGAGCTCATTTGTGAGTGGGCTTGGGTACTTCAGAGGGCCTTTCCACTTTTGGCTCACTTCTAACTCTCCAGGAGTCTAACCCAGACTGCTCAGAGTTTATCAGGACCCCTTTTCCTAAGCAGAACACAATGTATAAACTTCAATTAGTTTGTTCTGAGCTCTTCCAAACCAAGGCCCATGAATCCTCAAAACCTCAGCTTAGCGATAGGTTCCCCGGAGATTTAACCCAGGGCCTCTCACATGCTAAAGGCATGCTACACTACTGAGCTATACTCCAGGGAATCTGCAGACTTTGAAGCTTGTAGATGCCCCATGGGAAAAGAGACCCCAAGCTAGCTTCTACTTTCCCAGACCCTAGTGGTTCCTTCTAATCTTGGCCATTCTGTCACAGATTCAGAAAGATATTGTAAAAATACATATCATGTGCCTTTCCCTTCTTTCTCATTGCTGTGATTAAACACCTGAGTAAAGCAATTTAAGGAGGGAGAGGTTTGTTTTGACTCACAGTCTGAATGTACGTCATGGTGGAGAAGGCATGGGAGAAGGCATGAGAGGCAGTAGTCACATCCATCCTTAGTTAGGAAGCAGGGGGCAGTGACTGCTAGTACTCAGCTCATAATTTTCCTTGTATTCAGTCCTGGGTCCATCATAGGCTGGTGATGTCCACAGATGGTGTTGTGGTTTGAAAGAAAATGGTCCCTCAAAGGGAGTGGTACTATTAGGAGGTGTGGCCTTGTTGGAGGAAGTGTGTCATTGTGGGGGCAGGCTTTGAGGTCTCTTTTGCTCAAACTTTCCTTAGTGTGACTGTCAGTCAACTTCCTGTTGCCTGCAAGATGTAACACTCTCAGCTCAGCAGCACATCTGCCTGCGTGCCACCATGCTCCCCGGCATGATGATAATGGACTGAACTTCTGAAACTGTAAGCGAGCCGCCCCAGGCCCCAGTGAAATGTTTCCTTTATAAGAGTTGCCATGGTCATGGTGTCTCTCATACAGACATACCCAGAGGTTTGTCGTCTAGGTGATTTTATATCTTTCCAAATTGATAATATTAGCACTCACACTCACCATATTTAGGGCTAGAGTCAGAAGAAGTAATGGAAAAGCTGGATGGGGGCCAGAACAAGCAAGGCTGTTAATGCTACCCCAAGCATCGTGGATCTATCTATCTTAAAGAAAATCACGTTGGAGAGCATTCATTGTCAAGCTTGTTTTATTCAGATAGTCCTGGGGTCAGAAGATAGATTACACTTGAAGTGGAGTGGCTAAGGCAGAAGGTTGCTGGGTTGAACCACTCTGTCTCTCCCTGGAAATTTCATTTATAGCATTTCCCAATTGCCGTGGCTTAAATTCTCCCACCAAGGCTGATTTAAAGCTGCCAACACTCTGTCAGTGAATGGGAAGCTGGAAACCCAGTGTTGTCAGCTTGTGTGCACCACAGAGGCCAGAGCACTGGGCTGCCTTTCACTCTTTCCAGGGAGAAACAATCTCCATTTGTTCCAATACCAAACTCCTTCTCTAAGCCCCAAACGGTTCACACTCGGGTCTCACACCACCTGCATCCTGACTGATAAATCCACGTTACCAAAGCTGTAATGAATCCTGATGTGAGCATTAGCTCTGCCTGTTGGAGCTGCCCCTGTGTCACTCAGGCACTATTTGGGAGATGCATGCATTTGGCTTTGGGTGAACAAGTGTCCACCCTGAGTTGAAACAGCATCCTCTCATAGCCTCTAGTCAATACTTGAATGGCTGAGCATTAGTGTACAAACTACACAGTAGCGGCAGTAATATCTTAACTTTGTTATGTTTTACTAAAATAATGACCCAAAGTTGTTCTTTCCAAGTCATGTATAAATATACTATTATTGAGAAGAAGTAGGAGCAAACAGACAAACAAACACAACACCTCCCAATGTAGACTGATGTTTTCTCTGTCTCTCCTCTCCTAGCTACCCCTGTCACATATCCAAGCTCATCTAAAGTTTGTTGGAAGCTCCCTTGGACAGCAGGTCAGGCTTGGAGATAGCTGTTCTGGCCATCTCTACCCAAAAGGCTTACTCTCTTCCCAGATCCAAATAGGAAGCCTCCCCTGATTCCCTTTTGAGGTCGAGTCTTCCAAGATGGCTTTTACTTCCAGGGTGTGTGGATGTAATATGGATTGGCTCTGAAAGTCATCATTTGTATAATTATCAAGTTTTCCGAGGTACATGTTTACTCTTTTCTTTGAAGATTAACTTCACAGGGCAAGAGATGATGGGTATGGACAGGAACGAGAGAGGGCACAACTGTGCTGTCATCTGCTAGGCCCCAGTCCCTGTTACTGCATTTGCTACTTTTACGTCGCCGTGGTAGTGCACCATAACCCAAAGCAACTTATGGAAAAAAAAAGAGTTTATTTGGGCTACGGTTCCAGAGGGAATAGCAGTCCATCATGTAAGGGAAGCATGGTGGCTGGAGCAGGCACTTAAGAGCTCACATCTTCAACCACAGACGCAAAGCAGAAATGAACTGGAAGCAGAGTGAGGCTTTAAACTCTCCTGCCCACAGCAACGTTCTTCCTCCAGCAGGGATGCACATCCTAAACTTCCCCAAACAGCACCACTGACCAGAGATCCAATGTTCAAATGCCCAAGCCAATTATAGGGAGCGTTTCTCATTCAAACTGCCACAAATATACTCTGCCGCTGAGTGATCCTTACCTTGTACCACACTCTTCATGCCAGTCCATGCCAGGTAGACACCATAATACCACTTTCATGATGGGAATGTGCCCTGATACCTTGTAGAGCAAAACTCAAGGTTCAGAAAGACTGAATCTGCTCTAGACACAGTCTGAGGCAAGATTTGAACTCTCTTTTCAACCTTTCCTGTACCACGGTCTTGCCAAGGAGGCCACAGATGTTTCCCTTCTTTGTTTCATTGCAAGGTTAACACAAGCAAGAACTCTACTTACTCTTAAGATGTTATATTTGGCTCTAACTCACACTCCAGGGAGTAACTAGTTAGTCCAAAATTGCTTGAAGATATGGGAAAACATTTGGGACGTGAGGAAAAGCGATTCCAAACCTGTGTATAGGCTGTAACAAAAGCCATTTTTACCTGTCTATGGACTAGGATGATGAATTGCCTTGGTTTGCCAGAGACTGTTTTAGCTTTATTACTGAATAATCTGTATTTCAGGGAACCCCTAAGTCCTTTGCTCGCTCTAAATTTCAAGCCCTTAAAATGAACTTGTTCCTCTGGTAGGTGGTGCCACAAACTGCAAACACAATTGACTTAATGACTGTCCCTAGCCAATTTAGCTTTTCTTATTGGCAGAGCCGTGGTCCATTTAGATAGATGATAGGTAGTTTAGATGACAGCTAGACAGACAAATTCATAGATGATGAACAAGACAGACAGACTAATAGATAACCCAAAAGTACACAAAATCCAAAAATGAGTTTCTCACCCAGGGAGAGACCATAGCAAATAAAAAAAAAATCACATCCACCACTGAGTCATTTCAAGTTAAGCCATTAATCTCAAGATGATGTTGACATTTAGCATTTTAAAATTATTTTTGGATTGGGGATTAAGCTCAGTGGTAGAGTGCTTGCCTAGCAAGCACAAGGCCCTGGGTTCAGTCTTCAGCTCAAAAAAAAAAAATTATTTTCAAATGCAACTGCTAAGCAAGACTGATCCTTTCCATCATCACTATTGTTTACTCTTCCTCTTTATCCCTTTTTTCTTTAGAACATCATCTGAGCTGGGGGGCAGGAGGAGGGAATAGAGGGGGATCTGTGATTGGTATGTACAATGAAAAAAATAAACAAAAAAAAGACCATCATCTGTGAGGTAAGTAGTAAGACTCCATAGACAGAAAGGAAGGAGAGGCCCATGGCACATCGTTGATCCTGTCCTCACTCTCCCATTCCCCCATCAAACCACACATTTAACCTCCCAGTTCTTAGAGCCATGTTCTCTGCTCAGTCACAGTTGGAACCTCCCATCTCCTTGGCTTTGGATGGTGTTTCTGATTCCTTCTCTCAGGGACTCTGGTGTCCACTTTAGGCTTGCTTCCACTGGTTCCTGAATTCAATCCAATTCATGCTCACCAGCATGGAGCACCTATATGTTTACTGGTTCTAAATGTTTTGGAATAAACTATTTTTAAAATAAAATTCTGTTTGATTCTGAAAATGACTCCAGCATTCTACTTCACAACATTTGAAAACAATGTAAGAGTGAAGTCTAACATTGTCATACTTTCCACAAGAGAAAAGGCACCCACTGGGGCAAAGGAGAGGCTGTGCTTTTTTCCACAAAGACTTCCCTTCTGTGATCTCACCCAGCCACTGTCCCTATAACACAGTGCAGAGGTTTAGAGATCTACTCTTCTGCAGTCGACACTAGCTTCTCCCTGATACTGGCTGTATGGCCTTGGGCAAATTACTTAATCTTTCTCCATCTATTTCCTCTTCTGAAAATGTTGATGCTAAGGTCCTTCCTCATATGGCATTGTGAGTATTAAATGCATAAGCCATCTGAGAGCTTTGCAAAGTGCTTGGCCTGTAGCAAGCACTATGGAAGTGTCCATGTACCTCCAAGGGCTTGCCAGCTTTTCTTAACATCAAGAGTAGAGAGACACACCCTCCCCCGATAAAGGGTGTGTGTGTCAGCAAGAGCTAAACTCAAATTAAAAACTGAACCTTCAGACCAACAATCCTAATATGTTTTGAGTAGAGATGGAAACCTATATATTATTTGCTTGTTTTTGTTGTTACATTTACCCAGAGCACCACAGATAATACCTGGCTTTTCCTTAAGAAATATCCACCACTAGTGCATGGCTGAGCCTATATTCCCTATGACAAACATCTCTTGGAGTTGTCTATCATTAATCTTTTAATTCGATGCAGTCCCCACCCTTCCACATCACTCTCCAGCCTTGTGGACAAAGGCTGCTTTCTGTCAATAATTCTCATTAAGCACACACTTCTTTCCTCCATCTTAAGAAGACATATCATCCATTTCCTGTTTCTATAAACCATGGAGAGTGGCCAACACCTCTAGTGACTTTTCTCATAACGGACACACCCCCTCTGCCTCAGCATACCTAGGTAGTTTCCTGGGATGCTGTGGCCTTCCATCAGCCAGGTCTTCCAGATAGACCAGGGCTCCATGCATGTGGCATCCAGCATTGGGTCAACACTAGTGGTAGGCAGTTCCTCCCGTATTTTTCAAACAGACAAATACAAGTTCAAAGAGCTTACCTGAAGCCATGGAAGAGCTTAATAGGACCCAAGTTCTTCCTCTGTCTTCCAGCGTCTCCCTCCAGAAAGAGGTGCTGTCTATAAAGGAACACCCGGACAGCACCTATGTCACAGACCCTCCCAGGATGGAACCACCCCTCCTTCCCAGCTACCTAAGCAGAATAAGAGGGGGAGCTGGCCCCTCCCATACACCCACACTGGGCCAGTCAGCCTCAGGAGGTGGGTCGCTGATGACTGATGCCAAGCCAGGCCCAGCTTCCAGAGGGGTGACTCAGGCTAGCAGAAGCCAAACTGGTTCTTATCTGTGTAAAACTGGAGGTCACGTGTGGGAAAAGAGTTGGATTTATGAGGTGGGCCCTTTGTCTCACCTCCAAACCCAACTGTTAGCAGACCATGTAGGCACAAATTTATTCAAAACACATCTTGACTTAGTCTTGCCTATGGGGTGGTCTCACAAGCACTGGCAGCTAGCCAAACAAGGCCATCTGTGTTCTAATAGAAGAAAGTAGAGTGGAATGAGTAAAGAAACTAGGGTGTTTTTTTTTTTTTGTTATTGTTTGTTTGTTTTATGGGGAGTAAGGGCTACAGGAGAAATCTAGAGCATGAGGTGCCTTTGAGAAACCAGGCAGATATCTTAGAAAAAGGGATCAGGAAGGCCTCTCTGAGAAAGGTGGCATTTGAGCTGGGGAATGGGAAAAAACATAATCACAGGAAACAAGGAAGAGGACTTGGGCTGGGATCTGCATGAACTGAGCACATGCAGACCACCAGGTGTGGTCACAGCGTCACTTAGGGTATTCACCCCGTTTTCCGTCTATGCCTGCGTTCTGCAGCTGGACCATTGTCAAGACTCTCTCCAGAAGGCCAGATGCGTTCTCTCAACTTTCTCTGGAAGTTCCCAAGTCTCTGAGCCATGTTCCTCCTGTGTGATTCAGAACCAACCTGTTCTGGCTTCCTGCCTGTGTGCCTTCCCACCAGGAAGCAGACAACTTGTGTGTACTTACTAACCATCCAGCTGATAGGTAGGGAACAGCAGCCAGAGATCTGTTTGAGAGAGTCAGCCATGTCGTTCTTACTTAGATAGAAGTAAAATAGGCCTGACACTCCCCTCTCTGCCTTAGACTTGACTGGCTAGAAAGATGACTGATATGCAGCCCATAAAAATGTTTTATAAATTCTGTGCTCTTAAATGAGGTCTTGCTTTAGGCAATGCCTTAATACCAAGGTGAAGGAGAGGGCAGATGAGCATAACGTGGCTTGCCATCCTTCTACTTGCAAGTCTGTCTTTGATGGGGCAGGACAGCTCACTCTCACTTGACTGAGTGATCGGGTCAGAGTCCTTTACTTTCTCCCTGGCTGTGCACTGATCTGGACTCATGCCCAGGGCCTCTCTATTGGGCCTGACATGAGCCTAGGAGGGACTGGGGCCCTGATGTAAGAAAGGATCCCTGCCTGGGCACTCCTAACCACCGGGACTTCCCATGGGGTGCTTACTTCCTGCTCTCATAAGCTTGGGCTCACCGAGCTAGAAAGTCTAGGACTCAGCGTTGACTTAGGAACTAGAAAGGAGCTTTTTGTAAAGAAATGGGTGTTTTTGAATAATTAGGAACTAACTTCACAAATCTGGAAACTCTACAAATGGCTGCTTTGCAAACCTGGGAAGCTGGGCTGGGAGGGAAGTCTGCTGGAGGAGTCTGTCTGGTGAGCACATCTGTTATGACAAGAGAGGGTCATGCCGTGAGACAGGCTCTGGCCTCAGAGGTTCAAATTTCAACCTCATAATGTGTGTCTTGGTGACTTCGGTAACATCTGTAAGAGGAAGGGCAGACTCTTGTCACCTCATTTTGGGGAAAGCCTGAGGTGACACACGTAAGGTGCTTAGAGCATGGGAAGCATCAGCTACAACTGGCCCTTTGTGTCTGCGGAAACAGGATCTGCACTTGGAGATTCGACCACCTATGGGTCAGAAATATTTTTTAATTGTCTCTGGGGGCTAGAGAGATGACTCAGTCAATAAAGTGCTTGCTGTATAAGCATGCGAGCACAAAGAGTTTGGATCCCCAGGACACACATAAAACTGGATACAGTAGTGCACATCTATAATCCCAGCACACATCTATTTTTATACATTGGAGGCATGGTCAGGAGAATCATCCAAACACTTGCTTGCCCACTGGCCAAGCACACACAGGGGCAAACACAAGATACATTGTCTCAAAAAATGGGATGGAAGGCAAGGACCATCACCCAAGATTGTCCTCTGATCTCCACACATGTGCCATCATGTACATGCCTGAACTCACACAAATGAACATACACACCACACATGCAACCCTTCCCCTCCACATGCACGCACACATACTCACACTTCCATTCTGACTTTTTTTTGTCATTATTCCCTAAGTAATACAAAATAACTATGTACATAACATTTAACATTTAAGTTGCATTCAGTATTGTATATCTAGAGAGGATTTAAAGTATACAGGAAGATGTCCATATGTCTTAAGGAACTTTGTTTATATGAGGCTTGGTAGCCATAGTTTCTGATATCCACAAAGATTTCTAGGACCAGTTTTCTGATGGTACAGGAGGAGGATTAGACAGTCTTAGCTAAAATAATCCCAGGTTTGAATTGGAGAGTGAGTCTACATCAGCAGAAAGTTAAGGCCTGGTATATACTGAGGCTGGTCAACAAAACAATCTAGGCTTCCAGCCATTACAGTTTGATCAGCACTTAAGGCTGGAGAGTCCTCTAGTGACCTAACCCTAGATATCTGGGGAGGGACCACATATGGGGACCTCAGCCTCCCATTGGTCACCCATGACACAAAGCTCCAAAGCTCCGAAGAGACCAGTGTTCTGGTATAGGATGCTGAGAACACCCAAGAAGCCTGAAGCCCAGTGTCCCAGCACTAAGAAAGACTGGCAAGAGTGGGGACCACTGGGGATTGATCTTATGATCTTGGGGATTCTAGATATCTGGGTACCTTTGACTGTGGGGAGAACCCTTCTAAAGATGTTAGTGCCTGTATTATCAGGGTCCTGTTCAGACAGTCCTTTCCTGTGCCAATGAGTCACAAATCTTTTCTACTTCCTACTTTATCAGATTCAAGATACCTAATTTTATGTTGACTTCCTGGACTCATCTAGAGTTTAGCTTTGTGCAGACTGAGAGATAAGGAATGAGTTTCATTTTTCATTGAATAGCTGTTTGACCAGCATTATTTGTTGAAGATGCCATCTTTGTTAAAAATCAGGTGGCTTGTAGAATGTAAATATATGAGTCCTCAATCCTATTCCAATTATCAATGTGTGTATGTTCATGCCAATACCATGCTGGTTTTTTTTTTTGTTGTTGTTGTTACTATAACTCTGTAATATAACTTGAAATGTGGGATGATGATTTCAAAAAACCTTCATAAGCTTTTTTATTGTTGAGGATTATTTTTAATTATCTTGAGTCCTTTGTATTTACATATGAAATTTAACATTATTCTTTCAATTTTGTGAAGAACTATATTGTAGTTTTGATGGGATTTGCATTGAATCTGCAGCTTGCTTTTGATAGAATAGCCATTTAAAAAATTTCAAGCATTTTTTCCACCTAACAGTATTAGTTAATGACATTTTCTCTCTTTCTCTTTTCAAACCTCACATTTAGACTTTTTTCTTTTAAAGATTTATTTATTATGTATACAGTGTTCTGTCTGCAGGCCAGAAGAGAGCACCAGATCTCATTACAGATGGTTCTGAGCCACCGTGTGGTTGCTGGGAATTGAACTCAGGACCTCAGGAAGACCAATGCTCTTAACCGCTGAGCTATCTCTCCAGCCTGACTTCTTTCTTTTAAGATAAGACAATCTTTGTTATTCTCCCACATGTTTACTGATGTTGTTCTCATGTCCTTACTTACATCCCAGGTCATAATGTGAAACCAGAGTCCAGCAGATGTAGAAGGGTACTCAGATGTAGAAGGACTACTGTCTCTCCCTCCTCCCAACTGTCTCCCCTCCCCCTGTCTGTCTAACACACAGGCTCATCTAGCTTGGGAACAGCATTCACAAGTGATCACATATTGAAATATACATGTTTACATCAACTGAGGTTATTGTGGTTTAGAGATGAACTGTCTCCTCCAAGGTTCATAGCTGGGTAAGATGGATGATTTCTTTTCTTCTCCAGGAGTGTGCATAGCCCCTGTTAGCATTATGAAAGCTAGCCAACTGGGACAAATGGTTGAGGTCAGTATCAGCTTGATTTTACCATGTTCTACAGCTCACATATGTGATGTCTTCAGCAACAGGATCCATCAAATTCTAGAGGGTAATCAAGAACTTTGGCAATAGCCTGTCAAGTTTGGGGTCTGTGGGACCTCACTGGTCAACAACTTCAAAAGAAGTTACCGATTCCTGGCACTGAGATTTTTATTTGTTAGCCCCTGTTTCTTAGTAGGGGCATTGTGGCCCTGCTATAGGGTAACTCTATTTTAATTCTCTATATCTATCTTTCTATCTCTGTCTATAAATTATAAATACATATTTTTAATTTTTATTTTATGTGCACTGGTGTTCTGTCTGCATGTATGTCTGTGTGAGAGTGTTACCCTCCCCCTCCCCTTCCTGTTCTGTTATTACCTTTTTACTCTTTATACAAAGGCAGTCTCTCTCCCCTCCCATAAAGGATCTCCCCATAGCTCCCTAGCAATTCCAAATGAAACACACATATCTGAAGATTCAAAGCTAGCATCCACAAATGAGAGAAACATGTGACATTTGTCTTTCTTGTCTGGGTTGTTATCTCACTTTGAATGACTGTTTTCAGCTCCATCCATTTACCTGAAATTTTTATTATTCCAATTTTCTTAATAGCTAAGTAATACTCCACTATGTAAATATACTACGTCTTCACTATTCATCCATTGGTTGATGGCCATCTAGGCTGTTTCCACTTCAGAGATATTATAAACAGAGCAGCAATGAACATGGATGAGCAGGTATCTCCAGAGTAGGATATGGAGACCTTTGGGTATATGTTTAAGAGTGGTGTAGCTGGATCATGTGGTATATCTATTTTTAGCCGTTTGAAGAACCTCCACACTAATTTCCATAGTAGTCACGTCAGTTTCCACTTCCACCAGCAGTGAATAAGTGTTCCCCTTTCCCACATCCTTACTGGCATTTGTTGTCATTTATTTCTTTCATCTTTTTTTTTTTTTTCCAAGACAGGGTTTCTCTGTGTAGCCTTGGCTGTCCTGGAACTCACTCTGTAGTCCAGGCTGGCCTTGAACTCACTGAGAACCACCTGCCTCTGCCTCCCAAGTGCTGGGATTAAAGGCGTGCGCCACCACTGCCTGGCTATTTCTTTGATCCTAGCTATTCTGACTGGAGTGAGATGAAATCTCAGTATAGCTTTGATTCCCATTTCCCTTGTAGCTATGGATGTTGAACATCAAAAACAAGCTGCAGAGAGACTTTTAGTTTTATGAAGTTCCATTTATTAATTATTGATATTGAGCCTACGGGAGCCATTCCTGTTCAAACCACATCTCCCATGTCCAGTATATCTACATACTGTCTCTGGGGCTTATGGCCATGCTACGTAACATGGCAAAGGGAGAATTCAAGTTTCTACTCAGATGACTTTAAAACAGGGATGTTGTCTTAGATTACCTAGGTGGGCCTAATTTAATAATGATGGTCCACCGTAGGAAGAAGCAGAAGGGTCCAGAGGGAAACTGGGGGATGGTTAAAGAACGACAGTTGATATTAAAGATGACGGGAGGCTCCACAAACTAAGAAATGCACGTTTCCTCTGGAAGGTAGAAAGGTAGAAAGGTAGACAGTCTCTTTCTTACACAGCCTTCAAGAGCCTGTTGTTAGAACTTAGCCAGCTTGTGTCCAATTTCTGACTTTCAGAACTATAAGACAGTTTAGTATTTTTAAAACTTTTAATTACATTTAGTGTGTATGTGTGTGTGTGTGTGTGTGTGTGTGTGTATGTATGTGTGTGTGTGTGTGTGTATGTGTGTGTGTGTGTGTGTATGTATGTGTATGTGTGTGTGTGTGTATGTGTGTGTGTGTGTATGTGTGTGTGTGTGTGTATGTGTGTGTGTGTGTGTATGTATGTGTATGTGTGTGTGTGTATGTGTGTGTGTGTGTATGTGTGTGTGTATGTATGTGTGTGTGTGTGTGTATGTATGTGTATGTGTGTGTGTGTGTGTATGTGTGTGTGTGTGTGTGTGTGTGTGTGTGTGTGTGTGTGTGTGTGTGTGTGTGTGTGTGTGTGTATGACAGAAGACAACTTGCAGGCGTTAGTTCTCTCCCTCTGGCTTGGGGATCCCAGGGATTGAATATTGAATTCAGGCTTTGGAGGTAAGAGTCTTTACCCACTGAGCCATGCCAGCCCATTTTATATTATTTTAAGCCACCAAGTCTGTGGCAATTTGTTATGGAGCACTAAGAAGGAACTAATACGCTTCCCTTTGGGGATCATGTCCCTTTAGGTATTTAGGGAAGCTCATGTGTTGTCTATCTGGAAATATATTTATTGTGCTTCTTGAAAGATAATTGAAAGATCATGATATTGTTCTGCTAATGACAGTTATTTTTTCTTGAAGCATTTTGAAGATGGCCTTCAGCTATGTCCTGGCTTCCATTACTACCGGGAAGTCGTTTGCCAGCATATCTTTATAACAAGCAATCTCTTCAACTTTGGTGGTTTGCAAATTCAATCTAAGGTATCTATGAGTACATTTGTTCTCGAGCACCCTTCTCTGTATAAGTTTTGTACAAGTCTGGGATCTTTGAATTGATTCTTCATTCTGTGAATTTTTAAATTCTTATGCAGCAGGTTTTCTTTTAACTTTTGATACTCCTGCTTAAACCATTCTGTTTAGACTTCAATTTCAGCAATTGTATTATTTATAAAAAAAGTTTGTTCAAGTTTTTGTTTGTTTGTTTGTTTGCTTGTTTTGAGACAGGGTTTCTCTGTGTAGCCTTGTCTGTCCTAGATCTTCACTCTGTAGACCAGGCTGACTTCGAACTCACAGAGATCCACCTGCCTCTGCCTCCCAAGTGCTGGGATTAAAGTTGTGTGCCACCACTGACTGCTTGGCTCAGGTTATTACTCTTATTTTTCTTGATCATGTTTACTTTTTTTACTTTAAGTATTTCAAACATAGTTACTGTAATTCTCAGTCTGTTAATACGGAGTTTGTGAGAGATTACTTCATGCTTGAATTTGAAGGTCTGAGTCAGGCTGGCTAGAAGGTGCAAAACAACGGTGACATGGAAGGAGATAAAGAGCCCCTTACTGCAGAGTCTGGCTGAAGCTTCTCAACAGCTGAGTTCCAGGTGAGGCGGCTCATTGGTTAAGGGCACTTAAGGCTCTTCCCGAGGAAGAGTTCCCAGCACCCACATTGGGGTGTTCACAACTACCTGTAATTCTAGCTCCTAGGCATTTGGCCCCGCACCGCCCTTGCACCCCCCCACCACCCACCAGGTACCTGCATTCACCTGTGTACAACCCCACCCCCACAATACACTCATAATTAAAAATAAAAATAAATCCTAAAAAAAGATTCCAGCATGTTTAACAACTATGTAAGACCTTTCTCCTGTCTCAGCTGAAAACCTGCGAATTTCTGGGATTCTCAGCAGAAATTCCATTTGCAGGGAATGAACATGTGGTAACCCTGTAACCCTGGTGATACCTGGCTTGCTTTACGGGATTAAAATCTCATCCAATAGCCTCATTTTTCCAAGAGAGGGGGAGAGAGAGAGAGAGAGAGAGAGAGAGAGAGAGAGAGAGAGAGAGACAGAGACGGAGGGAGAGGGAGAGACGGAGGGAGAGGGAGAGGGAGAGGGAGAGGGAGAGAGAGAGAGAGAGAGAGAGAGAGAGAGAGAGAGAGAGAGAGAGAGAAGGCTCCTTGGCAACCCTTTGAGATACGAGTTGAAATCTCCCAAATGGTTTATGTTCACTGCTGAGACACCAGGTCTGAAGCTCTCACCCACACCATGTGTTTTACCTCTTCCCAGAGTACCTCTCTCTGAACCTTCATGCTTAAAAGTGTGTGAAAAAATGTCTCCCAGTACACCATGACTGTTCTTGTGAGGCCACGGCTGTGATTGGGGATATGCTTTTACTTCTTTTCTTGAGTGCCTTTCTTCCTGTTTCTTTTTCTTTTCTTTTTTAAAAATTTTATGTGCATTGGTGTTTTGCCATGGGTGTTGGGTAATCTGTAACTGGAGTTTTAGACAGGTGTGAGCTGCCATGTGGGTGCTGGGAATTGAACCTGGGTCCTCTGGAAAAGCACTCAAGTGCTCTTAACTGCTGAGCCATCTCTCCAGCCTTCTTTCTTCCTGTTTTTAATAAGATCTCAACTCTGCTTCATATTGGTTCATTATGAACACATAAAAAAAGCAAAAAGCAAACAGAAAGAGCAAAAGAATTGTCACATTAAATTATTATTAACTGTATTTTTTGGCGGAGAGGGTATGAGACAGGGTTTCTCCGTGTAGCCCTGGCTGTCCTGCATCTTGCTCTGTAGACCAGGCTGGCTTCAAACTCAGAGATCCACCTGGCTCTGCCTCCTAAGTGTTGGGATTAAAGGTGTGTGCACCACCGCCACCTGCAAATTATTATTAACATTAACATTCTAATATAATAATGGAGGTCTTTGTTAAGACAAGTAAATAAGAAATGTTTTAGCAAATGTTTTGGTTAACACAGTTAATAACAGCAAAGATTTTTTTTTTTACAACCTTGTTTCTTTAACATATAAATTGAAGAAAAAATAAAAGACAGATTGAAGCTATAGAATAAAATTTAGGAGACAGAGTAATTCTGTGTGCTGATTGGGCTCCTGAGTTAAATGGACCAACTGAATAAAGACCCACCAGACCACTGGGATAAGTTCATATTGATCAAGAAGCTACTGCTATTGAAGGTATTTTATTAATTTAGAAGTTAAATATAGTATTTTGGTTATGTTTTTAAGGAATCGTATTTTAGAGGGTTTTTTTTTTCCGAAGTATTTATGGATGGAATAATATAATGCCTAGCATCAGCTTCAAAATAACACAATAGTGAAGTTGTAGAACCAAAAATAGATGAAGCTAGGACATCTTTGTATTGACACCTTTCTTGGAAAATGGGTTTGGGGCACATGGAAGTTCATTATATTGGTGGTTGGGAGGATGGCTTGGGGGGTAAAGTGCTTGTCACAGAAGTGTGAAGACCTGAGTTTGGATTCCCAACATCCACGTAAATCTCTGTTGTTCACTATTTTCATCCCAGTGTATGCATGAAGTCGTGCAGGTAAAACACTCACACACATAAAATAAATGAATACAAAAAAATTTTCAAAATGTGCACAAATCATTTAAGGGTACAGTTCAATTATCTCAAGAAGTTTATAAATGTTTCTCATTTTTATTTTTATCTTATTTTTATTTTTTGACACAAGGTATCTCTATGTAGCCTTAGCTGTTCCAGAACTCTCTATTGTAGACCAGGCTGGCCCTGAATTCACAGAGATCCATCCCTCTCTACCTCCCAAGTGCTGGGATTAAAGACATGTGCTACCACACCTGACTTAACTGGCAAGTCCTAGAGACCCTTCTGTCTCCACCCCTGCAACACTCAGGTTACAGGTGTATGCAGTCGTGCCAGATTTTAACATGGGTTCTGATGATTTGAACTTGGGTCTTCATGCTCACACAACAAGCACACTTGCCCTGGGCCATCTCCCCTGATGCTGGGGTCCAGGTGGTTTGCAGTTCTTTCCTTAGGCACAGACCAAGATGTGGCTACGTGACTGTGAGAAACTACCGACACAAGATTGCGCCCAGGAGGAATGTCCTCCAGGGCAAAATAAGATCCCAAGGGCAGGGAGGTGTGGAAGGAGAAATTCAGATTATGGGGTCAAAGATATTGTTTGCTCAAGTCGCTCTAGTAGCTAGCTAAACAATATATAAACAACAGTGGAAAAATAGAAATTGTTTGCCCCTGAAGTGAACCTAGTGTCCCATGTCTCTGCTTGTCATTAACTCTCCTTTCCAGGTCCATGTGTTTGTTGCTCATGGCTGCGCTGGCCATAGCACCCAGCCACTACATAAACCTTTTAGTAATGGAACTTTTCTCACACATAAAAGCATAGAGGGGAATAATATGAACTGTGTGTATTTTGTGTATGTGTATACATGTATGCATAAATTAATGTTTGTGTGCACATGTATTGAGGTAGAGGTCAATATCAAATGTCTTTGCCTTATTTTTAAAGATTTGTTCTTATTATTTTTCAAAATTATGTGTAGGTATATGTGCCTGCATGTGGGTATGTGAATGTGAGTTAAGGTGTCCTGGAGGCCAGAGGCATCAAATCCACTGGAGATGAAGTTACAGATGGTTGTGAGCTGCCCAACATGGATGCTGGGAACCAAACTTAGGAACTCTGGAAGAACACCAGATGCTCTTAAGCCTTGAGCCATCTCTCAGTAGAACAATGACTAAGACACTGACACATTCCAAAGTGCAGCAAAGATTCTTAACCCGAGAGGTTTTGTAGAGATATTTCAGGAACCCAGGACCTTGAATGTCCAGCTCATTTTGAAGATAAGAACCCATACTTCAAAAATGTGTGCAATCTCAAAAGTGCTTAAAAGTCAGTACTCTGTAGGAGCTTTATGAAAGTAATTGATAAGTATTTTTGTATCTTTGTTCATTATTCCTGACTGCTCTTATTTCCAATCCACTCTCCCTATATGTGGATTTGAAGAAAGAACCATGGCATGTATTTTACATATCATTTGAAATCACAAATTGGAAAGAAAAAAGCCCCCGAAGTTTTAGAAAGTGAACAAAAGAAAGTGTGCAAAGAGTAGCATGAAGACAAAATGCTGAGCTTCTACCACAAAGAGGAGAGCGACAGTTGAAACACCCATTTCTAATAAATTAGCAAAAATTAGGAAGAGTGTTCTTCCCAGTGTTGAGATTGCAGTAAAGTCTAGGCCAGCAGTAGGCTATCATCGTTGTGACTTCCTCAAGTGGTGATTCATGACATATAGCAGCACTTTTAAAAACACTGCTGAGTGTTTGCCTGAACTGTCGGTATCATTTTAATAATGAAAATCTGGCGAAAACAGCAATGCATCTTAAACATTCCAAAGGGAAGGAGAATGGATATGTTAATCCTATTTTCAGGAGTGCTTCCTCAGAAAATAATCCAAAAGGTAAACTTACGTGGTTGGTTCACCACAGATGAAAATAGTAAAACATCAGAGGAAATCTCAGTATACAAAATAAGGATGGCTAAATAACCAGCCGTATGTGTGGAAGAGTATGCAGTCACTTGAAATGTTAAGTTATGAAAACTGAGGGGTAAGTATGTTACGTCACACAACAGAGGTTTTTAAAAAGGGAAGATTTCTGAGGTGCACAGTTCTTGGAGGCTATGAAAACAGCATGCAAATCTTTTCCTTATTTAAAAATTTCTGAGCACATGGCCATGCCTCATGAAAGGATGACCACGTTGTTTGGGTGACACACTGTGAGGTCTTGTCTATTTTCATACAGTTTACATTTCCAAGGAAACAGCCATCACCAACAAAGTCACCCTGATGTGAAGTTAATGAACAACATAATTACAGAGCATGATGACAAGTTAGCCCAAATGCCTGCATCTCAAACGTCTGTGAGCAAATATGTGTGGCTCCAAGACTCAGATGAAGTGTGAAGGTTTTCTTTCCACAACTTTGTCATCATCGTCCGTGTCAACAGTAGCTCCTGATGTCACAAGACCTTGACTCATTGTCATCATCTACTCATGCTTCCCAAATGCTTCGACCGTGTCTCACCTTTGTCTATGTCCTTCTACCAGGAATATCTGATTGGTCAGACACTTACACACCTCAGCTCAGCTCGAAGGCCGCCTTCTCTGAGAAGCCTTCCATGCTCTTTCTGCTTTTACATTTCACTGTATCTTCCTATTAACCTATCAGCTTGAGATTGAGGGTTTCTATAAATCAGAACCATGATAAAAATGAATCAAGTATAGATTTCAGAGTTAGGTAACCTTAGTTTCAAATTTTAGCTGTTCCACTTATTGTGCGACCCCAAACAAGCTACTGAGACTTCTGTTTCTTCACCAGTACAGTGGGAGTCAGAAAGAGCATCTTTCTAAAGGCCACTGGCCAGTGTTAAGAATCCAGCAAGAGTTGTGCAGGCATCCAATGTGAGAGCCAGTGGAGAAGAATAAGACCAAAGTCTTCTAGCTATCAGTTCAGTCTCACACCAAAGAACATGTACAAGACCCAGAGTTCCTCAACCCTGTAAGCCAGTTAGACACCAACTCTTAAGTCTGAACACTAGCCACTCATCTTCCCGTCTCCTTGGAGACCCTAGACATTAGAGAAGTCACTTGGTACACCACCTGCTTCAGCAGTGAGGAAATCCAGGAATAGACACAGTGGGGGTGAGGGAGTCAGATCCCCGATCGGCCCAGTCTACCACTCCCTTCTCTGGCCTGACAATGAGTCATTGCTGACATCATCTGAAACGCGGCTGGTCTTGAAGCTGGTGACCTAACAACATGAGGAAATTTTCCTTCTGAGAAGCATTTCCTCCAGTTAAAGAAGATTCATCTCCTTTCCCACTACCATTGCTTTAACTTCTTCTCTGAGCCCTCCAAGTGGTCCCTTATCTCTAATACCTACTATGATGATGCTTCTCCTGTCTTCTGTGTGGTGAAGATCTGGGTCATGTGTCAAGATGCTCTTCAATTCCTCCCTTATTATGTGCAATAGATGCAACTGAACACCACATAGTGATGAAAACCACTCAGTCTAGAATCAGACAGGAGTAGATGAGTCCAGAGTCTATCTATTCCTGGCTCAGATTTGATGATCAAATTTCTTAAACCCTGTCTACTTACCCAGGCCACTGACCTGGCAGAGTCTGATAAAACAAGCCACTTCCTAGATGTCGTGAGAGTCAAACAGGACAGACAGCTTGGTAAAGAACCAAGAGCCCTTGTAAGTGCTTACCCAAATTAATCATTGCCTACCTCTTTTCCTCTTAAAGTGTTGCTGTTTGTTATTTGATGTTCTCACAAGTCCCAGCTGTTGGACATGTGGTGTCCAGAATGCAGAAAAGAGTCTCGCCCCAGCTGCTGGCCTCCCCAAACAAGCCCTTCCTTCTCATTGCACTATTTCTGCACACAGATTTCCCCCTTCTTGTGCTCATTTCCCATTGCAGTTGTTAACACATTACCATAAAAATCATGTTTAAACAAGCCATGTTTGTGCAGTTCTGTAGGGTAGAAGTCTATCACAGATGATAATGAGCTAAAATCAAGGTGTCATAAAAATAGACTTTCAGAAAAAAATTCATTACTTTGCCTTCTCCAGTGAACAGGATGCTCAGAAAGCAGAAACCAAGGTGCAGTTTCTTTCTGGGATTCTATTGTCCTCCTGTCCCTTGCTCAACTTTCTTCCCCCACAAGGCAAGTCCAAACAACTAGAATTAATTTTTCCCAAGATGAGACAGTCACAGACATGAGAATCCATTTCCTCCCAAGTAAGCCATACAAATCCTCCTCCTCTCTAGCTTTCTATCTTAACTATGACCACAAGGAAATACTCTGACACACCTTGTCTAACTTTAGGGCACAAGATCTCTTCCCCATTCTGGAAGAGGGCCTGCCTCATCTTGGGAGGAAGGAATTCTGCACAGAAGAATCTTGCGACAGTTGGTTTTCCTGCTTAGTGTAATGTAATATCACTAGATCATACACCTCATCCAACCACCTGTTCTATACGGCTGTTCATACTTCCTTCAACAAAAGTGAAAAAGCGAACAGTTCACCTTATCATCATTGATAGAAGTGTAAACTGGTGCAACTTCTATGGAAATTAGTGTAGAAATTTCTCAAAAAGCTGAAAAATAGACCTTCCTATGACACAGCTATACCACACCTGAGTGTATACTCAGAGGACTCCATACCCTACTATAGAGATGCTTGTTCATCCATGTTCATTGCTGTTCTGTTCACTACAGCCAGGAAATGGAATCAGCCTAGATGTGAGTGGATGAGGCACATGGGTTCATGTACACACAATGAAACATACCCAGCTGTAAAGAAAATTTTCAGCTAAATGGATGGAATTGGAAAACGCTAGACTGAGGTCACTCAGGCTCAGAAAGACAAGTATACCAGTGTTCTCTAGAGGACCAGAACTGATAGAATATATGGGAGATTTATTAGAATGGCTTATGGGCTGAGTAATTCAATAATGACTCTCTTCCAACAGAAAGACCAAGGGTTCTGTAGTTATTCCATCCACAAGACTGGCTGTGAGGGGAGCAGGCCAAGAGCAAAGACTTTCTTCTTCTGTGTCCTTTTATGTGGGCTGCCACAGGAAGGTGTGGTCCAGTTTTAGGGTGGGCCTCCTGATCTCAAACCATCCAGATTTAGGGTAGGTCTCCCCACCTCAAATGATCCAATCAAGAAGACTTCCTCATAGGCATGTCCAGCTGTTTAGTTGATTCCAGATGTAGTCGTTGACAAGGAAGATTAGCCAATCACAGCAAGCAACAAAAGTGCTCACCCATGTACATATCTCAGCCTCATAGTTTTAGAGGTGGGTATTTAAGTTTGGGTGTGTGTATACAGAGCCAAGAAAGTTATAAAAGAACCCAGGAGGGGACAGTTGGGTGGGGGAGGGTAGAACACAAGCTGTAAGAAAGTACGGAGAGGGTATTGGAGGTGGAAAGTGTGAATGGAGATGGAAGGTGGGGGCAGTGGGATTTGGAGGAGGGCTATCCAAAACTAAGGCTATATGAAAAAACCATATGGAAACCTACTATGTAACTAATTTTAAAAATGGTCAGTTTACTCTTAGATTTTGATCTTCAATTTTCATCAAATAGATTCATTGTGCTTTTGTTTTGTTAATTCGTCTTTTGGTACAGGGTATGGAGCATGGCCTGTACTGTGAGCAATAAAGGATCACTTCCCTTTCTGTCTCCACACCAGCTTCTAGTGAACTCACCTTTCTTAGCTCACGGCTGCGTCGTCACTCCTTCTGTAGTCTTCGCACCTTATCAGCTCCTGCCTCATGTGAGGACCCTTGCAGTGTGAACGGGAATGCATCTATCTTCAAAGCGGCCTCATTTTCTGGCTGTTAAGGAAGATCAGAAAAGTCAGAGAGGAACACTGCTCCGTGAGGGCTTCCTCTCTATTCTCTGGATTTTCCTTCAGGACCTAAAACTCCCCTCCCTTAACTTCTGACCATTTCTAAGCCAATTCTTCAGCCTTCTCAAATAATTTCTGGAAATTAGCAGATAATTTTTAAAGGATGAACTCTTGTTTAAGTGCATTTAAGTTTGCTTCAAATCTTGTCCAGTAGGACTCCAATAAACACGCAGATACACATGGACTACTAACAGTGATTGGTTTGCTGTACTAACATTATCAACACACCGTGTATGCACTGATATTTCCAAAGTGCAGACCTCTGAATGTTCGTGTTGTTATGATATTACCAGACAAGAAGCAACTTGGAAGGAAGAAGGAAAGGGCTTGTTTTTGGTTGTAGTTCAAGGAGATAGTCCATTATGACAGGGAAAGCATGGGGACAAGTGTCTGGGGCAGCTTGTCATATGGCATCCACAGTCAGGGAGTAGAGAGAGATGAAGCTGGTACTGAACTCACTCTCTCCTTATCATTCGCTCCAGACCCCAGCCCACTGGCTGCTGCTGATTTCATTCAGAAATGGGTCTTTCCTCTTCAGTTAATCTTTTCTGGATGCTCTCAAAACACAATGTATTTTCATGGGAGTTCTAAACCCAGTCCAGTTGACAATGACAATTCCTCATCACCATGCTTGTATGTTTTAGTAGTATAATTGTGTGTTTATGTTAAGATTCAACAGAAAAAAATTCAATTAGCATCTTAAAGTTATGATTTCACAGGTACTGGCATTCAGGAGGAGATAAAATGGGAAATCTCTGTGTAAAAATATATAGAATGATGCATGTTTTCCTGGTATGGTAGCTTTTTCATTGTGCGTGCTTCCCATTAAGAAGAAGACAAACCTCTCACTATCTGAGTCTTGGTGGATGTGAGGTGGAACACTCTACTGACAAGCTGGAATAGGATTGTCTTTTGGGATCAGGTTACAGCTCTGCATTATGCATCTTGGCCTGAAAGAATCAGACTTTCCTTCTTCTCTGGATGGTAGGAAGAGTGTGGACACATGGGCAAAGATAGGAAAAATGTGTGCTTCTATTAAGGACTTTGAAGCTGATGAGGTGTCACAAAAACACAGAAAGCTTTTCCCTGGTGATGTGCAGTGGCTGGTATATAGATCACTATATACCTGATTTTACCAAATGAGATTCAGAATGTTGAAGTGCTTGACCCATGTACTAGTTACTGATTAGTTTTTTTTCTGTTGAATGAAAAAATAAAAAATAAAAAGGAAAGGAAAGGACATGACTGCTCCTAGGTATGGTGGAGAAGAAAGTTTATTATAGATATGTGGAAGAACGTAGTCAAAAGTAGGGATATCTGAGAGAGTCCAGACTGGACATGACCAGGCTAAGCTGGACCATGTGGGAGAGGGAAAGGGGAAGGGAGGAGAGAGGGGAACCAGGTGCAGCAGCCATGAGGCCAAAGGTCCAAAAAGAGAAGGGTAACCACAATGTCTGGATTATATAGGGAAGAACCTTTGGGGGAAGTGTAGCCCACTCCCTGGGCTGGAGAGTACAGGGTAGAGGGCAGGGTTTGCAAGCCATGCCCTGTAACAAGTATGGACTGAGGGATGCTGGTAGAACCTGGTGGCCAGGTCCAGCTTTGACATGTTAAATAGGCACCTCAGCTATTTGTCCTGACTTTGAAACCTAACATATTGCTGTGAAGAGACACCACTACCAAGGAAACTCTTATAAAAGAAAACATTGAATTGTGAGCTTACTTACAGTTGTAAAGGATTAGTCCATTTATCATCTGGCAGGGAGCATGAAGGAATGCAGGCAGACATGTGCTGGAGAAGTAGCTGAGAGTTCTATATCCTGATCTGTAGGAGAGAAAGAGAGAGAGAGAGAGAGAGAGAGAGAGAGAGAGAGAGAGAGAGAGAGAGACTGGGCCTAGCATCGGCTTTTGAAACCTCAAAGCCAGTGACATACTTCCTCCAACAAGGCAACACCTCCTAGCCCTTCTAATCCTTCTCAAATAGTGACATTCCCTGGTTACTACATATTCAGATACATGCACCTATGGGGGCCATTCTTATTCAAATCACCATGACCAGGATCACACAACTGCGGAAGAGAATGACTCATAGAGGGGCAAATTTTCTGCTACCCCACACAGTGAATAACAGTCTGTCTTTGTGAATCAGAAGTCACATGAACAATATACCCAAATACCCTGATGCTAAGCTGGATGCTCAGCTGCAAAGCAAAAACCAAGAAGGGGAGAGATCCAAAAAGCATTGGCTTAACTCTCTACTGTGACCATAACTAAGTCTGACAAAACTTGAACAATTGGGCAAGGGGAGAAATGACCCTGTATGCTACTCTACTTTCACGTACAGGTTATTTCTTCTTCCTACACCACAGCAAATGTAGGGAAACATTAAAAATTGGTAGCTCGATGCCTCCTGATGTCTTTTAGCAGCTTTATACCTTGTCCCTATAGTGCCTGAACATCAACTGTTATTTTTGCATGTTCTGTGTTTCTATAAAAATATCTAAGTCTGGATACTTTATAAAGAACATAAATCTATATTACTCATAGTTCTGGAGGTGCAAGACTGTGGTACTGGCTTCTGCTTCTCTCCAGTGAGAGTTCACAGTAGATGGAGTCCGCATTGTGAGAACATGTGTGGAATGTGCCTGTGCAGAAAAAGGAGTCAGAATGTGTCAGGCCCACTTACGACAACCAATCCTCATGCCAATGAATCTAGTCCCAAGAGATAAATACCTTCTCATTGGAGCCCAAGTTCCAGCATGCAAACCTTTGGGAGATAAGCCACATCTAGACCACACAACCACATTTCTCTTAGAGTCCCTTGCAGCTAGAATTCCAACTATAATTTTAATTTTACTAAGAAGAAACATTTATGGGCTTGGCAATGGTGGCGAATGCTCTAATCCCAGCATGTTGGAGGCAGAGGCAGGCAGATCTCTATGAATTCAAGGCCAGCCTGGTCTACAGAACAAGTTCCAGGACTGTGACAGAGAGAAACCCTGTCTCAGAAAAAAAATAAAAAGGAACATTTTGAGACCCCCAGTGTGTCTTTTGAATGCACTATCTGTGGAGGGTTGTTCATTTTCTTAATGTAGGTTTTAGTTACTATGGCATGCTTTTAGAGGTAGCGTTTTGATTTCCAAGGACAACTAAAGCTGTGTTTTTCTAGAGTCAGCCAGGCTCCAGGGGCAGCCAGTTGGAGCCTGACGTGCGATGGCATTTTCCTGAAGTGACAGATGACAGCAAGCCAGTTTCGGAGTACTCCTCTGGGGACCATTCTTCACGGCTGTTCTCTCCAACAGACTCTCTAAGTACTGAACTAGTCACACAAAAACATTGCCCTTTCAGATGTCTAGAGTACTTTCTATTACCTGTCATGGAATCCTGGCAAATCAACATTGCACCACTTTTCTTATTTCTGTGATTCAGTGGGTATTTGGTCTCTGTCTAAAAACTCCCTTGCTCTGACTGCCTGGATGTTTCTCCTTTTCCAAAACGTTTGACTCAGACTTTATCACTTCTCCTTGACAGGTGTACCTCCAATTGCTACTTTTCTTCATCACCATACATAGTACGTGCTTGTGCACCTTTTTACCCCTCCCTCCCTCCCTCCCTCCCTCCCTCCCTCCCTCCCTCCCTCCCTCCCTCCCTCCCTCCCTTCCTCCCTCCTTCCCTCTCTCCCTCCCTTCCTCCCTCCTTCCCTCTCTTCCTTCCTTCTATTTCATTTATTCATTTATCATACTTATATTAAATATCTACTGAAAAATAACCCGCTGGGGCTACAATAACACCCAGGACACATTTTTTATCCTTAAGTTGATAACAGTACTGGAAGGTGTTCAAAATCAGTCTAGTTTGGAAAATTTCATGCTAGGACTGAGTCATGTCCTACAGTTGTATAGAAAATGGGCAATATGAGATGGTGCAGAGCTGTACAGGGTGTTCTCTTGGGTTTGACTCCTTGATTGAGCTCAGAAATATGAGTATGATTAGCCTACACATAGAAGAGAAATGATTTCCTGCAATGAAAGGGCAGCAAGTGTGGGATGAAACTTGTGAGAGACTGTGGTGCCCTGTGGGACCTGCCAGTGTTTTATGATGGCTGTTCTTAAATACAGTGTGAGTGCAGGGCAATGTGAGGACAGCTGAGAGATGGCCTGAGACATATATCAGTACTAAAAGTATATGCTCAGCCACTGAAGAGAAGGCATTGGTCTATCCAGGTGGGAGGCAGTATGGACTAAGGTTTTGGACAAGGCCAGACTTTGCAGTAAGGAACTCAGTGCGAACTTGCTTCAGTGACTCAGAGACTAGGAGACAAGATCTAGACAATGATGCTGGCTACTAGGATGGAGAATCTGTTAGAAATATTATGTTGGTAGGTTTGATAGGATTTGGTAACTGTTTAAGGCAAGAGGCACTATTGAATGTGGAGGGAGAGCAGGGACCAAGGATATTCTTATTTCACAGCCTAGATACCTGGGGTGTTAGAAAACAGCACTTCTGAGAAGATACGTGGGAGAGGAGCAGGATATTCCTGAAGGAAGGGGGGGGGGGAAACTCATTTCTAATTGTGCAGTGCTTGAGATGCAGGTGAGAGATGCCAGATGAAGATGTTTAGTTAGCAGCTGTACACATAGATCTGGATTCTAGAGGACAGTCCCCCAATGACAAAGACCTACATGTCATATCTGAAGCCTTGAACAGAAGAGGGAATGTGGAATGAAGGGTACACCAACATTCACATTATTTTACATGCCACTCAACATATCTGTACTTCCTGACAGCTTAAAGTTACGCTTTTGTATATTAAAGTCCTTATATTTTTTTTACGATAGTATCTTGAATATAAGTGCTCAGCAGGTAGAAATGAATGAATCAATAATGGATTCATTTGGTCATTTATTTTTAAGGGAGGGGCATAAGCTAGAGAGGTCAATCTTTTTCATGATCTCAAGGGAAGGCAGGGAATCTTAGGAAAGACAGGCTTCAGGTTTTATTATAGAGGTGGATTAGACAAGGGAGCAAGCATCGAGGCCAGGGTGGCATTTCCAACATTCTGGCCAATCAGGGATTACAGGGTCTGGGGCCACCGTTCAGGTGCCACCTAGAGTAGGAACATCTCAAATATCCTTACTTCTCACCACCATTCAGCCTGGCTTTACGTGCCAGGCATGTTTCGGCTCTTCCTTTGCCCTTGTTTAGAGAACTATTAAGAAAGTTTCTTATGTCGCTTAGTGCCCATTGAAGCAAAACTTCCTTTTCTTTTGCCCTAAAAAGGTCTCCTCTAAGCTTCACTGGGTGTCATGTCTGAAGTACTAGCCACTTCCCTTTGCTTAACTCCCAAGAGCACCATTACTTCCTGAGCAGCGTGCCTCCCGCCCCCGCACACCCCGGCACAGAGAATGTCTGCTCTGTTCTCCAGGGTTTGTGTGACCTATGGGGCCTGTGGGCAGGTATTGCAACTGTCTGACATTGGTCTTCAGGCTCAGCAAGTAGGGCAGACACAGCTGACCACAGCTTCTCTCAGGGGGCCACAATGGAGGAAGAGTTCTTAGTATCCTGGTAATGACTCTGCAAAATCATCGGTCCCACAGCAATGATTAGTAAACTTTAATGTGTTTTCCTCCATCTGGTACTCAGCAAAGCTAGTTACTCTAGCCAGCATTAATCCTGCGATCTATCTGGGCTTACTATTTACACAATTCCCAGGACACCCTCCTTTCCCTTTGGAGAACACAATTTGTAACAAAAAAAAGTTTCACTTCCTGAACACGTTCTTCAGACTCCATTTAATAGCCTTATTTGTTTCTTCATAGGTCATATTACTCTCTGAAATCATATGGAGCATGTATTTGCTAGGTATTTTTTTTTTTGCCTGTTCTGAGCAATGGAATGTAAGTTCCTTTATTACACCATATTCACAAATGTGTCTTAGTGTCCAAAACCCATTATACTTAGAGCTTGCACACCATAGTAATTCTAAAGGAGTGAATCTCACTCTCCATTTTCTTTTCCAAATGTTCCTGAAGTTCTTGCCTTAGATGAAATCTGCCTTTTCTCCAGGACCGTTTGCCTCTTGTAGCTTTCTCAAGAAAGACTTGGTGCTATTTCAGGTTCAGGAAGATGGGCGAGTATGTAGTTGTCTCTCTGTCATCATTAGCAGATTATTACTTGTCTGATGTTTATAAAATGCAAAACCAACCCAAGCAAACAAAAGCTCTGGTCTTGTGAAGTTGATACTCTCCTGGACCTGTCATCATAGCATTTAGTTACTGATATTCCCCTTAATTTGTCAGACATTTGGCTTTGAACCAATTCTTCCTCTTTGTCCTGAACTCCACAGGCCCTTGATGTCCATCTGAATGACAACACTGAGATTCCCAGGCCCCTTGACTTCCTCATCTTTGGAGACCCTCACTTCCACTCCTTTTCGGAATTCACTCTTGGAGCACTGTGAACTGCTCATTATCATGCTTGTGATTCGTTGTCATTCTTTGTTGGTCTGTTTTTCGAGACAAGGTTTCTCTGTGTAGCCCTAGCTGTCCTGAAACATGCTTTGTAAACCAGGCTCACCTTGAACTCACAGAGATCTGTCTGTTTCAGCCACCTGAGTGATGGGATTAAAGGCGTGTGCCACCACCAGCCGACTCATCATCATTCTTGATCCTTTCACCTCTATATCAGGCCAATGAAAGCATCTCGTTCTCTGACTACAGTGAACTCTAAAAGTCTTTACAGCACGCTCCCCCTACATTCCCTATACCCCCATTAGCACCACTACTCATGCATTTCAACCACCTAGAGACCCTTGTTCTTTGACCCACCCACCTCCTCCTTGGAAGTCTTCACCTCCTTCCAGCCACTTACTGCGTCATTCTTCTGTCCATATTCCCCATGGCTTGGCTCTTCTGCCTTCACACTGTACAGTAGGCAGAGGTTTAATGCCCAGGGTCTACCCTCTTGGATTTTGCAATGAAGACTCTGAGCACTCCAGGAAAACATGGCAGATCAGCATCATGAACTCTGGTGATATTCCAAGTTACTGGCCTTTGTGGTTGCTCTAGCAACCTCCCCACAGTTTTCTAACTGGTTGGCTCTTCCATCTCCTCAGAAAACACTTAGAATCATCTCATCTTCAATGTCCTACCACATCAAATCTTCCTTCAGTTAGAGAAAAATTCCATAAAATAGCGAAAGACAAGACATTCTTAGTTTTCCATCTATCTCTATTAAATCTGATGGACCCCCCCCCCCTTTCCTTTGCCTCATCTAATGGGACCAGAAAGCTACTATTCTCCAAGGCAAGTCTTCTACCCCTGGGCTTTGTGTTCTATATACCAACCCTAAAATACTCAACATTATCAATCATTTAGTAAGCACCTCGGGGTGCTTGGCATATTCAAGATTACTCTGCCTCTTCCTAGAGCTTGTAATGTTTTTGTTTCTACTTGCTCCAGTTTATGCAAGGTAGAAGAAAACTCTTCTATACTATTTATCCCACTATTACTAAGTAAGATCCTATTTAGTCCTTATTCCAAAGTCCAAAGGCCTGCTTGTTTTCTTGCCATACAAATAATACTGCTTGTAGTGGTAGCACTCAAAATTAACAAGAAGAGAGAAAGTCTCAGCGGCTCAGGGAATATCTCTTCTCCCTCACGGCTTCAGTAGGAGAGATGAGGTTCTGCAACATAAACTTGTTTGAAGACTCCATTTGCGAGCCACTGAACTGAGAACAGCCACAAGCTAGCACTTTCTCTCTGCACATTATAAAGAGTGTAATGAATGCACATTACCATCACCAGTTCTGATCTTGGTTAAAAGAAACATGTCCTGCAAGTATTTGAACAAAAGGGTCTTATTATAAGTAGAGGCTAAAGAAATTGTCGCTGCATCCCACAGAAATTACCCCCCCCCCCGAAAGAAGCCTGCCATTTTAATCTGTCGATTGAAAATGTGTTTTTAAAACAGACCCACAAACCTTGGGACCTTTATCAGTAAGAGGTGGGGACTAACTTCCCTCCCCATGAATGTCAGCTGGCATCAGCAAACAGGATGAAGGGGAAGTTATACTGAACGACTTCTGAAGCGAGGTCCTCAAATGATACCCAGCAGTTGTCTGCTATTTTTCCAGACATTTGCTTCTGGAAGCCAGTCGCCACATTGTGGGGAAGATTAACTGGCATGAAAAGACCACCTAAAGGTATTTTGGCTGTCTCACTGAGGATCCTGCCAACAGCCACCATCAAATTCAAACCTGTGAGGAGGAAACTCTCAGATGACCCGGGGCCACTCTTTGAGTCCGCTCAGCATATGCTTGATTGAGCAAAGGCAAGAGGTCCCCATGAACTATGGCTGCTTTCAGATTCATAAGCAAAATTAGTGCAGTGTTCATTTTGTTTTGAGCCTCTAGGATTTGGGGTGGTTTGTTCTGTAGCAACTGAAAAAGTGAAAAGTAGTGAAATAGTAGCGAAAGGATAGTTTGACGTCTTTAAGGGGTGTGTGTACACACTGCAAAGATTTCTTATTAATTCTGAAGAAGGCCATTGGCATTTTTTCTCAGATTCATCAGGGAACAATGAACACATGCAACATTGATCATTCTCAAACTTACCTGAGTACATCTACTTCATACGATTTATATTCAGCAAGAAGTGTAGAGTAGATTGTTAATCCAGACCGGTGCTGAAGCTGGCACACTTAGCTGTTGATCCAGACCACAGGGCCACCTGGTTTCCCTGACTTCCCGTTCAGAAGCACGTGCTTCAAACTGTTGCGTCTTGAGAACATCTTGCCTTAGCTCCGCATCTGCCTCCCACTGTACCCTTTCTCTTTCTTCCTTTCACAGCCGAATTTATAAAAAGACTCATCGCCATCATGCCCATGTCCCAACTCTCACTTCCTCCAAAGATACTTGACCTTCATCTTTATTCCTGGAATTACTCTAGTCTCAGCTCCAAGGTCCAGTGACCTTGAGCAGGTTTGATCTCTGCCGGTGATCTACACTGATGGGTCTGGCTCTGAAAAAGCCACTCCAGTGCAGACTTCCATACGGCACGTCTCCTGACTCTGCTTGCTTCCTCCTCCTAGAGTGGAGAGTATTTTTCTGACTGTCCTTCCAAGCTTATCGTCTTCTTCTTCTCCTTCTTTCTATTCTCTCATAACTAATCTCTCTCCAAATTCCACTTACTCTATCAGCTTAGTTATTACCTGGAACTCCAAAATCTTTATATTCCTTCCAAATTTCTCTCCAAATATGTGTATGCCACTGCTCACTGAATATCTGCACCTGCAAGGTTAGATACTTCTTAAAAATCTAAGCCCTTCAAATGCTGTGGAATGGTCCTTCTGTATGCTGTGAATATGTACTTCTCTCATTGGTTGATAATAAAGCTGTTTTGGCCTATGGCAAGGCAGGATAAGGTTAGGTGGTTCAATCAAACTGAGGACTCAGAGGAAGAAGGGTGGAGTCAGACAGACACAGCTGATTGATCAAGAAGCAAGGTGGTGTGGCGCACGCCTTTAATCCCAGCACTCGGGAGGCAGAGGCAGGCGGATCTCTGTGAGTTCGAGGCCAGCCTGGACTACCAAATGAGTTCCAGGAAAAGGCACAAAGCTACACAGAGAAACCCTGTCTTGAAAAGCAAACAAACAAACAAACAAAAAAAAAAAAAAAAAAGAAGAAGAAGAAGCAAGGTGTCAGACAACTGGTAAGCCGTGGACCATGTGACAATACATAGCGTAATAGAAATGTGTTAGTTTAATTTAAGTGTAAGAACCAGTTAATGTAAGCCTGAGCCATGGGCCAAGCATTTATAATTAATATAAGCCTTTGTGTGGTAATTTGGAAAGCGGCTGCCAGGTAGTTGGCATCAGGCAGATGAGACAAAAGCTCCGCCTCTGTTTACACCTTCAGAAATACAACGTATCCTTTCTCCTCCATTATACTTTATGACAGGAGATAAAAATCAGCAGCCATTAGTAAAAGTATTATAGTAGACGGCAAAACTGGAAACTCCAACTACATTTAATAATTCACCAAAATTGATCAGTTCTTTATCCTAAATATATCTTAAATCAAATAACTTCTCTCAGCAATTGCTGCACACCTACCACCTCTCAGTCTGACTGGAGGTGATGAACTCTGGGGCAGAAAGCCAGTCTGTGTGGTTTCTTTTGGAACTGCCAACAGCCTGTTCTCAAGGGGTAGAATAATTATTTTAGGATGCAATTCTCACTGTGTTGGTGCCCTACTTAAAGTCAACCATGGGGACATCACACTTCCTTGATAAAGACAAGGCAGTCAGTGCACCTTCATGAATTTCATCATCTGGTGACATTCTGCTCTGCCCATGTGAGGCTTTTTTAATCACAAAAGTCCTGTCTTATGCTTATTCCCATCAGCTAGGAAACCATTAGAAAGTCTCATTTTAGCACACACCACTTTATAGCCAGTTGTTACAATAGGCATTCAAGTCTATGATTTCAGAATGCAAGTGGTGACCCCAAGAGTTATACAGTGAGGTTTGTGCACCTCCAGGAAGGCCCCAAGAGCTTCATGTTGATTATAAGCATATATAAATAGAAAGTGCCAAAGCCCCAGCCTTCGGAACTCACACTGCAGTGCCACATATATAGCATGTTGATGGGGGGGGGGGGAATCTCCATTACTGCATGTGGATAAGCACCGATACATCCTTGTTTGGTTGCCAGGATCTCTCTAGAGCAAGAACATCTGTACTCTTGGTGACGTTATTGGCTAGGCCTGGGGAGGGCTATTTATAAGGGACTACAAAGCTATGACAAGGAATATAGAGTAAGGTGAAGGGCCTGACTTCCAAACAGGGAAGGGAACAGTGTAACCTAGAACTATTACCAAAATCTACACTCCTGTTCCTATACAATCCAGCCTGGGAAAAACACCGCCCTCCTCAAGTGAACCCCAAATCCTTGTTTTCCCTCTGCCTGTCATTTGGGGAGGAATCACATTTACTTGAATTTCTCTGTCAGGTCGTCTGTTTGCCTCTCTTGAGGAAGTGTGTGGGGGAGTAATGACCAATGTGCAGCTTCTCAAAATGGAGGTGATTTTCCATGATCTTCTGTGACTAATGAGCTGAGCAGAGCACGCCATGCTGGGTCACAATTGCGGCACATGGTTCTGTAGAGGGCAGTTATGTTTTGATTGTCAACTTCCTATTTAATTATTCCCTTTCAGTCATGGAAACATACACACACTGTGTCATATTCTGATTGGGATTTGACTTCTGTTGGGACTGACTCATGCCTTCACTCATGAAAAGCACAATGGATTTCCTGCTGCACATCCCACTGCTAAGCTTTACGTAAAGGCAATGTATAACAAGATGCTCAGGGGTGTAGTTTCAGGGATGGCCAGTCTGGGCTTAGACCTCTTCTCTCCCATTTGTTCACAATGAGTTTGAGAACTTCACATTCCTTAAAGTTCTTCCCTTCGGGAGGTAGAATTCATTTCCCCACCCATTCGCCTTGAGCCTGGCCCTGTGACTTGTTTGAACAGGATGTGACAGGCTTGGTTACGTGAGCTCTGGAGCTCAGACCTTGAGGGGAGCCATAACAACCACTTTTGTCCCTTAGGAGGGTAGTGCTCAGATGGTCACACAAGGAAGTCACTTCCCCAAGGGAGACCTAGGGCCCACAAACAACAGTCACACTAACTGCTAACCATGTGGTTGGAACTGCTTTGGACCATCTAACTTAGACGCCCCTAGATGAATGTGAGTGTCCCATGCCACCCACAGGTAAGAATAGGTGATAAACTGCTGTGTTAACGTGCTAAATTCTGGGTTGATTTGTTACACAGCAATAGACAATTGAGTTGTGGTGCATATCAAATTTTCAGACACGGCTTGGATGACCAGACCACCCTCTGTACCCATCTTTCTGGAGACTAGACTCTTTCTTCACTGCTTCCACCTACTGACCCAGCCCTTTTGGATGATGTTGAACAGGCATCCCAGTTCAGTCCTCCAGAGGGCCAGACCCCCGAGTTGGACTCTTTGATTCTTCTATTTGGTTATTCTGGGACTGGTGCCGTGACTAGCCAAGTGTTCTCCCAAATTGCCTGTGTGTTTATTCATTCAAAAATGTCCCTACCATGTGTCCTAAACACTTGTACATGCTAGTGATATATAAACTAGGAAGACTCAAACTTCTGCCTGGTGGATCTTCTATTATGGGGAAGGAGAAAGATGAGGAAGGGAAAAGACAGATAGTGAATAAAAAATGATTCAGGGTTGGGGATTTAGCTCAGTGGTAGAGCACTTGCCTAGCAAGCACAAGGCCCTGGGTTCCATCCTCAGCTTAAAAAAAAAAGATTCAGAATGTGTTGGAATGTCATAGAAGGTGATTTTTCTGCCATAATGGAGGTGATTTTGAAGCGCTGGGGACTTTATAATTTTAAGTGAAGTAACTAGAGTAGCCTTCACCAAAGAAGTGAGGCATGGAGGTACAGGGAACAACAAATTCTTCCAGACTGATGCAAAGGTCTTGTGGGTAGCATCAAGGCAGGTGGGTAGAGTGATGGGGGAGAGAGGTACCAAGATTGACAAATGAAAGAAAGCAGTTGGCAGAGGAAGACTGGAAACTCCTCCCTACACTGTTTTCAAACAGAGGACATGTCAAGAAAAGTCCTGAGATCACCGAATAGGAAGAAGACAGAAACTACAGAAATGACCTGCAAAGGATCAGGGCATTCCTGGCCTGGGCTTTTGAATCTGTACTGCTCCTGGGGGCACCAGATTCAAACCTTCCCTCTCCATGCCTTTACTTTCTTTGCCTAATGGAACCCCAAACCTGGGAGCCTAGGGGTGATCTTCCCAAAGGATCTTTTGGGATGTTGATGGGGTTTATGCCAGGCAAAGAAGTGTGTGGATTGGCCAGCAGCTGCCAATCTCACACCTAAGACTGAGAAGTAGCTGCCCAGGAGACCCACATTTGAGCTGGGAGGCCCCACACAGAGCTACACTGCCCCTGATCAAGCCTGGAGATGAACAGAGCTGTGGTGCTCCTGGGGACTCATGTTCCACCAGTAACTGGACTCGCGCATGCGCAGAGCTGACCACCGACTGCAGGCAGCCACGTGGGCAATCTACTAGGGCAACAGTGGAATGGCCGACCAAGATGGCCACCACGAGGGCAACTAAGATGGTGGCCACACGTCGTGGGGGCCTTGATGGTGCTAATAAAACAATGACATGCACGCAGCAGCTTGAGAGCCACATCATCACATGACCACCACAGAGCCTGAGACTTCTTGTGTCACTGGCATTGACTCACTTCCTCTCTTCTTTCCTCATTTCTTTCTTTCTTCCTTTTACTCCCTGTGGGCTCACTGGGACGACAGGAAACACAGATTCCCACAGGGTTCTCGTTCCTACATTGCAGCAGCTCTTCCTTGTACCTTCCACTCAAGAATATTTCCCAGAGACCCCCTCCTGCCCAGGGCTAGGGATACCGATTCTGTTGCCTATTTTTAGTTCTGACTATCTGCTGTATCCCTGGTGGTGGTGGTGGTGGTGGTGGTGGTGGTGGTGGTGGTGGTGGTGGTGGTGGTGGTGGTGGGGCAGAAGATCTGGGAGGAAGATTCTTAAAACCAGCATGCAGATGAGCTATTTGCTAATGACTGTCTGTCCAGTGCATGTTCTCCATCAGAATCCTACTGCTTGGGGATGTAATGTCCCAGCAGGAACCCAGAGACATAAGAGAATGACAGGAAGTGTTAGTGAAGGAATGAAAAACTATATTGACAAACATGTTAACTGTGACAAGATCAGAGAGGTCACTCAAGGCAGTAAAACCTTGCCCTATTCTCTCTCTCTCTCTCTCTCTCTCTCTCTCTCCTCCCTCCCTCCCTCCCTCCCTCCCTCCCTTCCTTCCTTCCTTCCTTTCTTCCTTTCATATCTCAACCAGAGTTTCCCCTCCCTCCTCTCCTCCCATCTCCCCGCCCCCCCACCCCGGCCTTGCGTTTCTGTTCAGAAAGGGGCACCCCTCCTTTGAGTATCAACAAAGCATGGTATATCAAGTTGCCGTAAGACTAAGCACCTCTGCTTGTATTAAGGCCGGGTAAGACAATCTAGTATGAGGAATGGGACCTCAAGAGCCAGCCTAAGCATTAGGGAGAGCTTCTGCTTCCATTGTTAGGAGTTCTGCAAGTAGATCAAGCTACAGCTGTCATATATATACATATATATACATATGTAGAAGGCCTAGGTCGGCCCCGAGCAGGCTCTCTGGTTGTTGGTTTAGACTCTGAGTTCCCATGAGCCAGGTTAGTTGTTTCTGTGGGGTTTCTTATGATGTCCTTGGCCCCTCTGGCTCCTACAATCTTTCCTCCCTCTCTTCCGCAGGATTCCCCGAGCTAGGCCTAATGTTGGCTGTGGGTCTCTACATCTGTTTCCATCAGTTACTGGATGAACTCTGACGACAATTGGGGTAGTCACCAATCTGATCACAGGAGAGATTTCCAGTTCAGGCTATGTATCTGCTACTGCTAGGAGTCTTGGCTGGGGTCATCCCTGTAGATTCGTGGGAGTTCCTCTTGCATCTGGTTTCTAACTGACCCCAAAATGCCCCCAACCCCTCTTTCCAGTCATCTCTTACAGTATTCTCCCTCCCCAATCCCGAGTCCTCAAGTTCCCATCCCCACCTGCTCCCAGTCCACCCAGGACTTCTCTTCTATTTCCCCTTACCCCGGGAGATACATGAGTCCTGCTTGGGTCCTCCTTGTCCTGTTTTCAACAGGCTAATTGAAGCTTTTAGGAAATCCACCAATCTGAGCTCCTCATGTGGTAACAAAGGAAAAGTTCTTCTGGGCCACCGTATTAATAGCCAGGCAGCTCCTGACAGGTATAGAAAGCTTCAGAAATCACAGATATGACCTCTGACTACACAGACTTAAGTGTTAAATAAATAGACTTCTCTGTGTTCAAAACCAAGCAAAAAGGAACAGAGAAAGGAATCCAAATGTTTGTGATGGCCCTTGTAGATGCCATTTGCCAAGCCCATCTATCAAGTGATCCCTCTCACAAGCCTCAAATGACAGAGACCTGCTTCAAATGTGAAGACCCAGGCCGCCAGACCCATGAATGTATCAAATGTGCCCCAACTCCATGACCATGGCCATTATGTAAGGATCCAGAAGATTGGCCCTGCTCCTAGAAGGACCAGCTCCTGGTGGGAACATCTTACAGAAGTAAAGGTGCCCAGGGAAACAGTCTTGCAGACACAAAAAGCTGATGGTTGGTTTCCAAACCAACCTCCTTTCACACGGTTAATGCAATCGTGCCCTGTGTACTCATATAATTGTTTATATGTCATTTTTATGTTAAAACAACATGGGACTGAGGTCAGCCTGCTCCTAAAATTCCCTGAAATAATGTAGAAACAAAACACATGGTTTTTATTGCAGACTTAAACATATTTTGGCATGCCTAATTAAAAAAAATTGACTTGCTGGAATTATTGAAGGGACTTGTCCTTTGGAAAGATAACCACAGGATCTCCATGACTGAGAGGAGTTTTGGTGAGAGTTCAGTGACGATGGTGTGCTAGAAGCCAGAGCCCTTGAAACAGACCAATGACTCATTGCAATGAACATTTTGTGGGTAGGGCTGATTGGGTATACAATTGGCTGATTGACAGAAGGGTATACAATTGGCTGATTGACAGAAGGGTATACTGTGTGTCATGTGCCATGGCTCCAGATGACACTAGGGTGAATGAAGAGGTGTTGGAGAGACAGAGGAGTGTGGGGAGTTTTGTTCTGTTTGTTTGTTTGTTTTGTTTTGGATTAATTGGGGGGTTTGTTGCAGGGGTGAGGGGCAGATATGGATGGACTTGGAGGTGAGCAGTATTGAGATATATAATGTGAAATTCTGAAAGAATCAATGAAGAATTATGTTTAAAAAATGTGCATACATTCATACCTGTGTGCATGTCTGTGTGTGTGTGTGTGTGTGTGTGTGTGTGTGTGTGTGTGTGTGTGTGTGTGTGTTTTGGGCTATCTTAAAAGGCTTTATAAATACATGCTGCCTTATAAACTTAGGCACTCTTTTTTAACTCCACTGAACGGTATTTTGGATTTATTGTGTTTCATAAAACCTTAAAAAGCTACTTGTTTATAAAATCCAATACTCAATGGAGTTATTAAGCTATGAAATTTAACACTGGATATAGATTTTTTGTAAAGATTTCCTTTCAAATTAGGTTCTGGAAATTTTTTTTAATGTTAATAGTGAAGGGTAGCAAAAAAAAAAAGAACATAAAATACTTTATGTTAATCAAAACACCTTCAAATGATGCACATTAATACTTCAAGAGTATTCTTAATCTGCTAGTGATAAATGTAAGATTTTATGAAGACTACAATATATGTAAAATATATTGAATTTCCTTTTCAGAATCAAAATTCAGGTGATGTAATCCCAATAAGCAATAAAATTCAGAATCTAGGTAAGTTTACTTTATACTAAAAAAAGAATGTAGTAACTTTCATTTACTACATTTTTAAGAAAACAATAATAACTATATCTTATATTTTAAAAAAATTACAGTTGTGACATTGAGATATAAAAACTATTGCCTATCTACCTATGCTCCCCTCTTTTAACAACAAAACCCAAACAAATAGGTTTGCAAAGTTCTTGTCCAATTTAAAACTAAAAACAATCTGGTCATTTTAAAAACCAAGCTGTGGGGACCAGTGAGGCGGCTCAGCAGGTTCAGGTACTTGTTGCCAAATTTGACAACCTGAGTTTGATCTCTAGGATATATGGAATGAGAGAACCAAGTCTCACAAGTTGTCCTCTGACCTACACACACACACACACACACACACACACACACACACACACACACACACAGGTGGGGGAGAACTTTGGCATATATGCATGTACATGTACACATATACTAGATAAATATATGTAATGAAAACATTAAAAACAACAACAACAATAAACTATGGATACCTGCTCAGCCTGATTAGAATTTTGTCACCAATCAGGTTAGGCTCAATGTCTTTGAGATATAAAGTCTTTTACTCTATATTAAGAGCCATGTGCTGTGGGATAATGCTCTTGTACACTGTAAAGATTTGTCACTCAAATTGGTTTATATTGTTTATTATTGGCCAGTAGCCAGGCAGGAAGTATAGGTCGAGGTGACCAGACTAGGAGAATTCTGCGAAGAAAAAAGGCGGAGTCAGGAGTTGCCAACCAGATGCAGAGGAAGCAAGAGGAGAATGCTGGACTGAAAAAAGCCATATGGCTAAACATAGATAAGAGTTATGTGGGCTGGGTGGTGGTGGTGAATACCTTTAATCCCAACACTTGGGAGGCAGAAGCAGGCAGATCTTTGTGAGTTCAAGGCAAGCCTGGTCTACAGAGCAAGATCCAGGAGAGGCGCAAAGCTACACAGAGAAACCCTGTCCCAAAACAAGCAAACAAACAAACAAAAAAGAATTATGTGTTAATTTAAGTGTAAGAGCTAGTTTAATAAGTCCGAGCTACTAGCTGAGCATTTATAATTAATATAAACCTCTGAGTGATTATTTGGGAGCCTGCTGCAGATGGAGCAGGACACAGAAAAGCCTCTCACTACACCATGTCTTTGCAAATCCAGACTTGGCCTTAAAGACTGTTTAATGCTATTTAGGAAATAATCAGATCAACATTCTAACTTAAAAACAAACGATAGACCTTAGCAAAAGTCACAGAAACTTTATTTTTTTAAATCTATCTTTATGTGTACCTAATGTTATATACTTCCTCTACATGTTAGCTTAAATTTCTTTTAGTCTTTTAATTCACAGCATAACTAAACTTTTAGAGCAGATGACAAAAGTACGTGTAACTGAGGCGCCTTAGTCAAGATGTTATTATTGCCTCAGTCTTGTCCTCAAGAAGTCGGAAGAAGTCCCTATATCCTGGGAGAAAATTACAGGAAGAGATAATAAGACCCAGATAATCCAAGTTAACTTTTAAATTTGGTTATGAGGTTGCTGGAGAGATGGCTAAGAGGCTAAAAACGCTTGCTGCTCTCTTAGAGAAATGGAGCTCATTCCATTCTCTTTAATGGGCAGTTCACAGCTGCCTGTGGGGAACCTGAAGCCCTCTTCTGGCCTCTGCAGGCACTTGAACTGAAATACTCATGCCCACAGACAGAGAGACAAGCATTTGTATGGGTGGACAGGGATACACACACACACACACACACACACACACACACACACCCCAAAGAAAATAGATCTGAAACAATCAAACAAATAAATAAATTTGGCATTTGGTGATTCCAACAACAGAAACAAAATAAAGATAGCTAAGGCCCAGAGGAAGTAAGTTACAGGCTCAGTTGATAGCTTTGCCCCAGGGAATGAAATATTTCCATAGACAGATAAGCGCTTACTACCTTAAGCAAGCACTAGGTTGGAGAAAATACAGAAGCAATACTTGCCACAGCTATGGGAAAGCAGGGTGCTGGAAAGGAGCTGCCCTTAGCAGGGAACTAGGAAACATCTTTTCACTTTCTGCAAAGGAAGAGGTCCTATTATTTGAAAGGAGGCTGAGATCCCCTCAAAGATCAATGATACTCATGGTTCCCTAATAAAAACTCCCCCACCCCAAATGTAATTTCTTTCCCAATATCAGAGCTTTGTTCTCTAACTTAATTGGTGACTCAGGAGCTTGTATGTAACCAGTGTTAGTGAAAAATGTCCCAAAGCCAAAGCAGCTAGGGCCACCAGTCCCTTGGGAATTGCCCCACACCTGGTACAATAACAAAGCGTAACAGTGGACTACTCATTGGGAGTGTCAAAACTCTTAGACCCATAGCTTGCTTCACCACCTGAAATTTGTAGCAAGTGAATATCTAAGATGCTTATAAACTAGAGTAGCTAAAGCACTTCTGATAGATGACTCTTGTCACGAACATAAATGCCTTCTGATGTTTACTGACACCTCATTAGGGTGGATAAAGACCCATTCTACTCAGACTAAAAGAACTCAATAGTTATTCTCTGAATTCCCTTTTGTGTCTCCACAGCCTTGGGGACACCTTATGGACAAGGCCACTTTCACAGACAGCCAAAAGGCTAAAAGGCTTTGAGATTCTTTTCAAACAAAAGCATATCTTAGCTGCTTCTTCTTCTTCTTCTTCTTCTTCTTCTTCTTCTTCTTCTTCTTCTTCTTCATCTTCTTCTTCTTTTTGAGACAGGGTTTCTCTGTGTAGCTTTGGTGCCTTTCCTAGAACTCGCTCTGTAGCCCAGGCTGGCCTTGAACTCACAGAGATCCACCTGGTTCTGCCTCCTGAGTGCTGGGATTAAAGGCCCGTGCCAACACCGTCTGGCTATCTTAGTTTCTTGAATACAAAGATGGGATCTTTTTATAAGCAAGTAGTTGTAAACTCACAATGTTTTAGTTTTATTTATGTATTTGTATTTTGATACTGTTGATATTCTGTTACAATCCCACACTAGCTTCCTTTTGATTTATTGTACCATTAGATTCCTTTTTAAAAATTGTAGGTTTGGTTTTTTCCACATTCTCAATCATTAAGTGTTTTTCAATCGTCAAAGGGACCATGCCCCTAGGAAAAACCTAACCAAAGATGGCTCTTCTGGATCAAGCATGGCAGTGGCTTCCTTGGATCTTGTCCTTTCAGGAGACGTAGATTGGCATACTATGTTACTCTTACTTAGGCATTGTACCATCGATCTTGTAAAATTTGTGTCTTCCAGGATATGATAGTCTCAAACTAGTTCTTCATGATGCAGCTTCTACTAGCTGTGGTTCAAGCCCTCCTCTCCAGTCAATAGGTAAAGCATGGAGAGAGTTAAACAGCTGCTCTTAGGCAGAGTCTGTCCCTCATCAGCACAGACAAAATTATAGAAGACTGAGCCTCATCATTCAAGTGTCCCCAAAATATTTCTGGGCTACAGCTCTCAGGGGTGGAATTGGATCATGAGAGCAGGTTGTAGAGAGGCATTAAGACTGATGTGTCAAAGAAGCCACCAGAAGCCAGGACATCTCTCCTAGATGGACTATATGGAACAAAATTGAATTGTTAAAAAAAAAAAAGGCCTTTGAATTCTGAGTGTGGGAACATTGGGTGCTATTAAATGACACATAAAGAACTAGGGTGCTGCTGTGGCAGGGCTTCCGAGTCCTGGTCCAGGCCACTTCCATTCTCAGGAGTGTGTTTCCTCAATAAACTGCTTCCTTTTGTTCACTATCTGTGTGTTCCCAGCCCAACTCTTCATCCCGTGACATAAAAGCTTGGAGATCTTAGCAGGTGTCCTCTGGACTCATATACACACCTATAACTGCATAGTGTCTGGTGAACTTGTCTTTGGGGAACAGTGCAGCAGCCACTGTGGTGGCAGCAGGGTGGAACAGAAAAGAGCATGCAAGAAAGATCATAGATAACCCATTTTCCCCATACAGGCATGACACTGCAGTGCAAGGTTCTTTATAATCAGTTTTGAAAATACATAACTAGGAGACCCTTGAGTCTGCAGCCTTCTGTGTGGACAAGATAGTGTGGAGGAAGGTGCATGTCTTGTCTGAGAACATCTGTGCCGAAACAAAACAAGACAAAGCAAAAAAAAAATATTCCAAGAGTGAACTAAGAGTGAATTGTGTTTTAATATTACAAACACAGACACAGAGATGCAGACATACACAGATACACATACATATGCACACATAGACACAGAGACGCAGACACACATACAGACACACACAGACACACAGACACACACAGACACACAGACACACACACACACACACACACACACACACACACACACACACACACACACACACACACACACACACACACGGCTTCAGGCTTCTAGAGAACAGGTCTCTTGCCACAGGTATGGTGTGAAACTTTTTAATGGCAGAAACAGTGAGGCAGAGCTCCTTTAGCGATGCAGAGCCACACTTCCTGTTTGAAAGTGAGGCAGAGATGGGGCACAGACTGAAAGACAAGCGTTATGAAGTATTCAAATTAAATTTGGTGAAATTGCTAACCAGGACTCACAGCCTCCCAAAACAAAGCTGAACTCTGTCGCCACCTGCAGTCCAAATAGTAAATTGAACATTCTCCATCTTAGAACTAGGCTTCAAGGATCTGACTTTGTTCAGGAGTTGGCACCTTGGTAGGCAAAGAGGAGACTGGAATTTCTCTAGGAGGTAGACTGTTTGTTCACAGAGCATCGCAGTAAGCTAGTTAGTTATGCAAATGTGAAATCCAAATTAAAATGGGGTCAAATAATCCAAATGCCAATACATCAGCCTTTTGATTTTTTCTGACCCAGGATAACATGATGCTCATTAAAGTTTTATTCACTTTCCTTTATTTTTCTTTCCTAAGCCTGGATTGCCTTCGCTTGACCTAATGTGTGTCATGTATCTAGGGATGTTTTGTGTGTGCTTCATGTAGTTGTTTGTTGGGTCTACAGTGATGCTCAAGTTGATATCTTAAAATAAAAATCTGGTCCAAAGAGAAATACCAGTCAATGTAAAATTCGAATCTTGGTTTGAATGATTTAGGAGACGTTGAACATATTGCCTTCCAGGGTAGAGTTGATCTTGGAGTGAATCCTGTAAATGAACTGCTGCATACGTTAAATTCTTTGGCAGATATACACAGTCTGCATCCAGGGCACTCATGTGTGTGCGCACAGGCAATGCATACCATACCCACACAGCCACATGCATTTCCTTGCCAACCCACCAAGTTCCTGAGTGCCACCTAAGAGGTCTTCACGCTGTGTACCAGCCGCTCTTCCTGTCCCCACACCCACCATTCTAAGATGTAGAATAGTGGATAAGATCTTAAGTGTGCCTCTCCTGCACATTTACATAATAATAACATCTGTAACCGGGTTGAGAAGATGGTGTGGCTTTTCTTGGGAGGAGAAGGAATTTAAGTCTTGGGATATGGCAGAAAAGCATCCCTGGAGTTCCTGAATTCTACCTGTCAGAAGTAGCTTCTTCCATTTTTGATTTTTGATACCCTGCCCCCCCCCCCCCCCCCCCCCCAGTACCATAACAGCCTACCACTAATTCTACCAGAGCTCTGCAGGACATTAGTTTTTTTTTTTTTTTTTTAATTTTTCTAATTTATTTATTTATCTTGGTATATTGGGGTGGTGGTAGGGATGCACCATGGCCCACATGTGGAGGTCAGAAGACAACTTCCAGAGTTGGTTCTCTCCTTCCACCATATGGGCTCCAGAAATCAAACTCAGGCTCATGAGCAAATGAATGCCTTTTCCACTGAAGCTACTTCAACATCCCCAGAGTGTGTTTGTTTCCCCTAGTTGGACATGTCAGGCAAGTGATCTCCCACTAAGCTAAGCCTCAGTCCTGCCCAGTCTGAAATAAGGTGATCTGCTTTATAATGTCAGGTCCCTTTCCTGTACACTGTGTGTCCTTGAAGGGCAGGGGCCATGCCTTCAAGGTCTTTGGGTCTTCTCTCCAGCACCAGTGTACACTTAGCAAATACCAGATCCTGAAAAATTATCTTTTGTCTGCTGGTGCCAGGAGGCCTGATGTGCCTGGGTGGCCCATGGGCACAGATCACAGAGACCAACAAGAATGAATGATCATTGTTAAAATAATTAACTGCGAGCCTATTCTAAGTCTTAGTTCCTACTTTACCACACCAATGTGCAGCTCAGAGAATGGTCATAGTCTAAGAAAATGAAACTTAGATTAACCAGAAACTGCCAACTAACCTCTAATTAGAAGCTCAAACAATTAGAAACTACTGACTAACATTTAAGCTGGGACTTTCCACTTGAAGCAATCAAATTTTTCTTCCCCTTGTTTCCTGAATGCCTTCTAAAACCATCCCCCTATCCTCCAATGAGCCCCCTTTGGTAAATCCCTTGTCATTTGGTGCTGCCTGACTCACGAATCACTCAGATAAACTCTAACATGCCTAGGCTTATGTGTTTGTCTTCTAGCTCACAACAGAAGGAGGCATGCACCGCTGTGAGAAGATGGGTCAGGCTACCCATGGGACCAGAGCACAGAAACTGACCTCTGGAGGTACCTGATTGTGGGGTGAGGATGCGGGGCTGAATAGAGGCTCTGGTAGCTTCCAGGTCATTTCAGGGATGATCACAGGAGCCCTGCTTGGAATACCAGATGATTCCTCTGGCCCTCCCAGATACGGCCTAAACTCCTTTTCAAGTCATTCATAATTGGACTCCACCCATCTTCCTGTTTTAATTTTCAGCAACTCCTTAACCGCAAGCCTTGGGTTCCAGCCAAACAGATGACATACCATACCCCCGACATGCCTGGGGCTCTCCTCCATCACACCTTCCTGAACTGTTGATTCTACCTAGAATGGTTGACCCCATGTCCTCTGACAGGGAAGCTCGTTTTCCTTTGAGTCCCTTTGTGCAGCCCTGTTCTTCCCGGGTCGCCCCCCCCTCATCAGTTCACCTTGCACTGCATCTCTCTTTGGATCACATCCGGAGCATCTAACCAGAACCTCATGGTCACCTTCCCAGTCAAGATTTCGTATGCAGAACCTTTTGTGCTCCAGCACTGCTCCAGACACTGGTGACACAAAAGAGGGCCAGCAGCTGACCCCTTACTGAACCAGGACAGTACAGGCTAGATAGTGTCATGTTAGAGCAGGGACACAGGTTTTCTAATGAAAAATTGCTGGGGCTCTTGGGCAAAGGGAGCAACTATAAGCCCTCAGAAGAGCTGAGCCTGATATTCTGGGTTGTGACATCCCCTCAGCACAGGGACTCCACTGGACCCTGGACCTAACATCCAAGAAAATCTGCGGGTGTCTTTCCAAGAAATCACCAGGGTACCTATGCCCTCTGAATTGATATGAAACACAGGTCTTACTAGGCTGCTTCAATAAACTACCACAGACTCGGCGGCTTAAAACAATGGAAGTATATTATTGTACAATTCTGAGGGCCAGAAAACTCTGAAATCGGTGTCAGGAGAGCTCTTGCCCTTTCCAGTTTCTAGAAATCACTTGCATCCATCATCTCATGGTCCCTAGCTCTATCCTCAAACTTAGTAGCGACGTTTACCCCAGTCTCTTTCTGACGCCTTCTTTCTCATGAGGCCTCATATGATTTCATTGGGTCAAATGGACCATGAAGGAAACATCCCTTTTGCCATTTAATGTAACATAGTTACAGACTCTGGGGATTAAGGCTTTTAGACATCATTGGTGGACGTCATTCTGCCTTCCACAGACTCTGAGCAAGATGGGCTCAGTTTGGGGGTACAAAGTTGGACTTCAGTCTCATGACTCCTTACCGACTCTGTTCAAAGTAGAACTCAGTACGGGTAGAGGGTTCACTGTCTTTGGTAAGCTGCACTGGCTGCTGGGGCTCAACTGGGCCACAGAGGAACCAGCCAGGGCAAGCAGCAGCCTCGAGCCTGAAGGCAGAGCCCAAGCTTCTCTGGAAAAAGGTGAAACGGGTGGTTTGTTCACCGCCCTTGTATAGGTCCTCGATGCTCACATCCTGTGGGGAGAAGAGAGCCAGCTATGAGATGAGATGAGTGCTCTATTTGGGGTGTCAGGTCCTAACAGCTCAGGAGCTCGGCCAAAGAACTCAATAGATAAGAGCTTTACTCAAGGATGTTCCTTCTGTAGATACCAAAAGGTGAGGATCCCCTTGCTGGAGGCAAAGAGAGAGATGGAGGACAAGAGAGAGGACATGCGGGCGCAAAGATGCTATTGCAATCTTGGGGCAAGACTGACTTTGTGTGTCCTCCAGAATGAGGAGGGGTCTCTCACCTCCAGCCTCAGGGATGGCCCCTCTCTTGTCTCAACACATGCCAGGCAGCAACTTCCTCCCTGGATCCCCAGGAAGATGGGCACCTTGGAGCGGTCCAGGCCTCGGTTAGGAAGGATACAGATCTTCTCTGCGGGGTAAGAGAGAATGCAGTTCAGGCAGTGAGGGGACCCCAGATGGAAGGCTTTTAGCAAGATATGGCTCAGCAAGGAGCAGCTGGCCTGGGCACACCTGGCCTATTTCTGCATAGGGTGAGCAGAACCCACCAGGACAGGCTGGAGCTGCCTCTCACCTCTTCTCATTATCTTAGGGACAGCATGAGAGAAGAAATGAGTCAAGGGCCTGTAACAGGTAGAGATTGGGCAAGTCTCAGAAGAGAAGCCCCAGGAGGCTCACCTGGGCTACAGTTGTCTGAATCAGGGTCCCCCACCAGGAGCTGGCCATTCCGTGTGTACAAAACCTTTTGATGCGCATCTTTGATTCTGAAATAGGAGGGCAAGGTTAACGGCCTGCTGCCTTCGGGGATCATTGTGTCTTTCAATCCCTGCACTCTGGACCACCACACTGAGCCTTTGGTGAACTCACCATTTCCAGAGAGGAGAGAGACACTGTTCCAATAAGGGCAGAAACAGTTCTGTCCCAAAGCAAGAACAGGTTTCCTAGGCTCATGGTTGTCAGAGGCTCCTGTAAGTGACAGTAGCCAGTGCCTTCTCATGAAGAGACAGAGGATGTTTTTATGGCTGTCTGAGTAGTTGCTTTGAGACTCAGGTATCCCAGGGACACAGTGCGTCCTATCGCAGATTTTTCTGGGCCTGCTTTTTTGTTTTGTTTTTTTTTTTTTTGGCAGAATCACTCACTAAAGAAGGAATTGAGGATGTACTAAGTGTGATTTGCTTTGTAAACTTAAAAAAAAAAAAGAGAAATCTGAAAATAAAGTCTATGTCACTAGATTCTGACCCCATTCTGGCCATGGTGAGGTAAACTCTGGGTGGACCAAATATAGGAGGCTGAACCAGATCTAGATCAGGACCTGATTAGTCATTGGGGATGGCTGTGTATCTAATGACCTGCCTGGGAGGGTAAGTATGCATCAGGGAAGCTGGGGAGAAACTGTCACACACGTGAAACATCAAAACCATGCCTGTTATTAGCCTAGTTGCCCAGCTGGTTCCAAAGATGCCCATCAATTGCTCTCAGAGCCCAGGGAGCTCCCAATACCTTTGAGAGTAGAACATCTGGAACAATGCCACCACCTCCAGGAGCCTTTCTGACTCTGCCACAGCTGGTAATGGCTGTTTAAGAACAGCTCCACCATTGTTTTTAAAGCAGGCTCACTTGTTCATTCAGAACAAAGGTCAGTGAAGACCTTGCCACCTGACATTCTTTGCAGACTTGGGGAAGTGGGCGGGACTTAATGGTTCTCCTGCTGGAGCATTCTATTTAAACACCACTAAGTTATTGTCAAGGAAGCAGTGTGGTGGTAAATTCTTTAATCCCAGCACTTGGAAGGCAGAGGTGAGCAGAGCTCTGTGAGTTTGAGGTCACCTGAACGTACATAGCAAGTTTCAGGCTAGCCAGGGCTATAGTGAAACTTTTTTTTTTTTTTTTTTAATTTTTATAGATCCAGGTATCAGTTAAGGTCACCATAAAGATGCTGCCACTGGGACTCAAGATTGTTTGAGCTTTCTAAGATTTAGATATATCAGTTCAGAGAACATGGAGTCTAAGCCCACCCTCTGCTTCTGGATAGTTGTATGGCATGGAGGAAAATTATACAACCTATTGGAGCCTCAATTTCCAGATCTGTAAAATGGACTTAACAATACTCTCCTTACAAATTTCTTAGTCTGCCACCAGGAAAGAGGGCTGTTGTTATTGACAAAGATGAAGAGTGATTTTTTCAATGCTTGAGTTTTTGTGGCCAAAGGGAGCTTCATTCCTTTGACTCAGCCTTTCCCCTTCTCGTGTGATTCCCCTGAACCCTTGATTGAGAAAAATCACTTACATATAGTATCTTGCCATGGGAAGGGAGCACATTCCTGCAGTTAGAGTGTCTGGTCTTTACTGGGGAAAAGAAGTAAAAAGCTGTCAGAAAAGCAGAGGTGGGTATTTGGGAGCAGCCATCCTGGGGCTCAGAGTTACCCAGCCACAAGCTGTCCCCACCCCTAGGCATTACAGAATCCACCATGGTCTCCCCACCCTCCCAGCTCTAGGCAGCTCTGCCTTTTCCTTATTTCTGGCCATTAGATCAGGTTTAGCTGGCAGAGGTGTGAGCCTAGGACTCATCCATCTGCTGATGCCAATTCTTAGAATCTAGAGAGCAGATTCACCTGAATAGCCTACCGTCTTACTTCCCAGGCTCAGAGGTAGGTGCTCCACAGATTGGGGATAACCTCAGGGCAGATCCAGTTCCATTTCCCAGCCTGGCTGGACAGTCAACCTGCTCTGTCCCAGTCACTTGGCAGGGAAGATGCTTAGCATAGGGAAGAACAACTTAGCTGGGGAGAACAGGCCGGGTTTGAAGGTTAGGAGCATCATTCCTGGGAACCGGAGCTGCTGACACATGTGAAGAGTCTTTCCAAACACCTCTCTTTTTTTTCCAGGTGAAAATCAGAACAGGATTGATAAACCGAGACTTGTGCTTTTGAAAATGAGCACTGTGATGTGAAGAGAGTGACCTATATAAACCCTGAGCCACAGAAGATTCATAGGACTGTGCTCCTTCCTGGAGGAGTATGCTATCCCGGAGTTCTCCACTAAAATGATCAGCCAGAAAGTCCAGTCCAGAATAGCACACAAGAAACTCAGAACAGATCCAGGCAGAACAGTTCCCAAGAGTAAATGCAGGGACGGCTGGGCCTGAGGCTTACTGAGTAGATCCGATTCATGCCAAGCAGGAAGGGGGATAAAAAAGAAGTCATTATGTAAGGAAATAGAAAATGAGATAGAAAAGAAGAATGTGGGTAGAAACGAGACTTGGAGTTGGAAGAAGTGATACTGTGGGAGCCAGTTAAGGAAGACAAGGTCGATGCTGAATGCAGGAATTCAGACACCTTGGTGTCACTGAGATCCACGGTCTGGCATGATAAGAAGTGGGTCTGTAGCCCAAGTGGCTTTTATTACTGGTTATCTGATTCTGTCACCACTGGAAGTGATTGGGTAAAAGTGTAAGGCCTGTTGAGAGTGAAGGATGACAGGGCGCTGATGACAGGGACGATCCTGTACAAATGCTGATGTTGTGAGTCAGGCACCAAGCCTCTGTCTGTTCTGTGATTGCTTGTGCTGTTCTATGTTCCAGGGAGAGGTAAAGGATTGCCCAAATGTTTAGCTATAAAAGAGTTCAATTGAATATTTTTACAAGGTTGGGAAGTTGGAAATACTCTCAATGTCCAATAATAGGCAATTGGCTGAAAGGGAACGACGCATTCAGTAAATAAGAAGTATATGCTCGTTAATGATGGCATTTATGGCGCAAAATTTCCAAATATATGAAGTGAAAAGTGTAGGCTATAAATACTGTGCTCATTGTAATCACAACTAAATTCATAGCTGAATAGAGACACACACACGGGAACAAAGACTATTGGTGCTCCCACAGCACTCATTTTTGACTGACAGGATTGTCAATGACTGCTAATATCCTTAACATTTTTTCTGCAGTAGATTGGATTTCTTTTGTAACGTAAGCATTATTCTTTAAAAATAGTTTAGTTAAAGTCATAGATGGCAAATCATGCCTGCACATCTGAATCACTTGGTAAGTATTTTCCCCTGTCCTTAGTCTCTAGTGCTTGAAGTGATTCAAGTAGTAAGCCAGGCTTAGGAACTGATACACCAGGTCAGTCGTCCTTACTCTGTGGGTTTCATATGTGTGGGTTTCCCATTTCACCATAGGACCACTGTGATTATAGATGTGTTCTACTGTGTCCAGTTTTGTGTGGGTTCTGGGGAGCTGAACTCAGATCCTCACGTTTGCATGGCAAGTGCTTCACCCATCAAGTCATTTCCCCAGTGCATTCCCACTCTCTAATGCACATTTCTATACCCTGCATTCTTGTTAAGACAGTGAGTCTTGTTCTCCAGGTCTGGCATGAAGCCTGAGACTGCTTTTGAAACATTCATCCGGGTCTTGATAATGCTGCTGGTCCCCGGACCACACTTGGAGCAGTAAAGAACAGTGAATTCCTCTAGCCCAGGTAGACTAATAGCAGCACAGCCTTAAGGCAAGCCTGTTTGATGGCATGTTCCCTCTGAGTCAGACCACAGAGGATCCTCTGGCTGTGGCAGTCTGAGCAGCTAGGAAGCTAGACTGAAGTCCAAGAGGGACCAATGATGTAGGTAGGTGTGTGTGAAGCTGCATATCCAGGCTGAGGGCTTCAACTCTTGGTCAACGTCAGTTCAAGCAGGCAACAGAAAGCCAGCATTGGTCTAGTCAAGCTGGGTCCCCGGGACAGGAGAACTCACCATCTTGGCACAGCCCAGACTTCCAAAGTTTCCTGCAGACTCCCATATAGGGTCTCTCTGCCTAGGTTTTGGCCAGACTGTGTTAGAAGAGTAGGAACTTACTCACTCGGGCTAGTTTGTGGTCACACAGGAAGCCTGGGGCCTGATGTTCTTCCCAATGGGCCACACACTGGATTTCCAAAGTTTTCCCTTTTTTGTTAACCCCAAATAGCCATTCACTCAGTTTGGGCCTGTGTCCCCCTTTTCTTTCTCTAATCTATTCCTGGCCGTGGACCTAGGCCGACTCAGACTTCTCTAACTCTCCTGTCCTCAATCAAGTACCACCATCAGATACATCAGATAGTGCTGAGATCCCTCAACATTCTCCTCATTCTCCTGTACATTGTCTATATGAAGCCTGTTGTCCCCAAGGACAACATAAACTTTCATGGATCCAAACCAACGACATCTTAAGAATTATTTTTCTATTTCTCACTACCTCCTTGGAATCTGACATCAGTTGATTTTTTCCCCTTCCCCCTTCTGTCTGTCACAGGCACATGGTAGAGTCCCTTTCCTCAGGTCATCCCAGGGTCGAGAGTCACAGGAAGGTTGAGTTAGATATCTTCTCCTCTCAACCCACTTATCTCTCCCAAGTCTGCTTGTCTCACTTTCTTAACACTCCTCTCAACAGAGAAGTTCAAACCCTGGGAAGCTGAAAATATGCCTCTCCTCCTGTTGGGGAATTATTCCTTTCAAATGTAACTTTGTTTTTGTTCTTAGTCACTACTGTAAACATGGTAGCACTCCCGGTTGCTGTACCTTCAACCCAGCCTATATAACGCATACAGAATTAAGTTTTAAATACATCTGAGACCACATCCTGCCCAGTTGTAGAATCTACAACGGTCACCTACTCTGCTGCCACCTGGCCTGACTTTACTTGTACAACAGTATCTCATTTCTCTTTCCAGGACTCCTTCCTCAACCTCCCCAAGGGCATACACAACATTGCTTTTGGTTTCCCTGCTCAAAAGCCACCGCCCTTCATCACTGACCAGTCACATCACTCATACTAAATTCACTGGACATGGCTTCAATATACATGGGCTCAGTACCTTGTTGGTCCAATTACATAACGGTTAGGAATGAGAGCTCAAACACACGGGGTCATGACCCCTCATGGCCAATCCTCAGGTTCATGGCATTAGATTATGTGGTTGTCAAGGTTCTTTCTAGGTCAAACTGTGGTTCCATGACTCAAATTTAATGATTCTCCTGTTTACTGTTGTAACACTGCTCTGAGCTCCTATTAAACTTTGCTATATTGTTTATTAGTGCACATTAAGGCAATTGTTTGCCTTATGGAAGTTGATAAGATCTTGAAATCACGAAGCATGGTGTACATAGCTCATCTGAAGCTCTATACAACCACATGATTGACACACGCAGGAACTTAAGACTTAAGACTGGATCAGGCTTTGACTGCAAGGCTGGATTCCAGAAGTAACTCTTCTACCAATTCATCTCTATTCTTTTTGTCCCTGGGCCTCCAATCTATTCCCACTGGAATAAGATGTTGGATAAGATTATTATTTTTTCAAAACTGTTTTAAATTTCACAAAGAGATTTCTTTCTTTTTTCTTTCTTTTCCTTTTCCTGCCTTTCTTTCTTCTATATTTCTTTTTTAACCAAGAAACTAGTTGGATGTATGATAGATAAAGGGTGATGGAGACTCTTCAGAGGAAGTGATGGAGACACTAGCACCTTGGTGGCATTCTTATTGTCTACTGAAGTAGTCACAGAATATCTCCAAGGAGTGTCCATGTGTCACAAACAAAAGACTGAATACCACTGACCCAGATGATTTTTTAAAGATGATTTTCAAAACTCTGTGGTTCCATATATATAATAACCTTGCTTTGACCCAATCTATACTTCTCCTTAAATTCTACCAAGTGCTCCTAGACTTATAGAGCATCACACAACATTCTATAAAAGGCATTCCTTGCTCCTCTGAGAGCCTAGGCATTTTGAAGGCATTGACAAAAAATTGCATGTGAGTGTGTGTGTGTGTGTGTGTGTGTGTGTGTGTGTGTGTGTGTGTGAAAGTGAGAGAGAGAGAGAGAGAGAGAGAGAGAGAGAGAGAGAGAGAGAGAGAGAGAGAGAGAGAGAGAGAGAGAAATATTGAGAGAGAGAGAGAGAGAATCTGTCACCACTGACCTGTAGATCCTGGTGTCTGGAACTCTGATGCCTGGAACCTTCAACTGATTTCTTCAGGGAATCAACACTGTGTTTATAATGTCTGTTCAGGGTGGGTCAGGCCTACAGCAATCTGTAATTGGCTCCAGATCAGGAAAGAAGAGGCCAGAGATTTCATAATATCTTCAACACAGTACCAATAATAAGGAGGTGGGGAGATTAATGAGTGTTTGTTGGAAGGGGAGAGAGTCACCCATAAAGCCTCGACAGAGGCCAGACAGTGACCTCCTGTCTCTGTAGCTACTGTCATTGACTGTGTTATTAGTGGTTTTGCTGCTAGATAAACAATGCTGGGGTCAAACATCTTTGATGCTCCATCTGAGACTTGGAGAGGTCTGAAGGACCAAGAATAGAAAGTCTACTGCTTGCTGGATGCCAGCAGCATCCAGAGAACCATAATAAAGCAGGTGCTGATTACATCATGAGTATGGCTCTGTTTGGGAAGATGAGAAAGAACCCTTTGCTTTTCAGATTTAATTAGTTGATGCAAACATACTGAGACAGAGTATCCAAGAAAACACAGCTGTAGAAGATATTGGTCTTAGATTTGTATGGAGATTGTACAGGAGTCATGTGCCCTGGATTATTGGGAAGTATGAGACTGTGAACAGTGCAGGGTCAATAGATTCAGTTCTCTAGTTGACATTACATAACTCTGTCCATCTGTCCATCCATTTCCGCAATCTATCCACTCACCTGCCCAGTTAATTATCTATCCATCCAACCACCATCTACGTATACATTTATCCATCTGTACCTCAAATCATTTGTCCATCTTTTATATATATTCACCACTAGGGGTAAAAAATCGGACAGAATGTTATCTGGAGATTAACTGCCTCATTGAAATTTTCCTTTTTGGGTCATTTGCAAATTTCCACAAAGGATTTGATGAGGAAGACCCAGATGACCATAGAATAAGAAATGAGAAAAGATAAGATCTCAAATATTATTGTTTTGTTTTTTGTTGCTGTTACTATTGTTGTTGTTTTGAGCTAACAATTTGTCAATGACATATATGTCTAGAAACATTTATTTTGTATGAGGTAATGGAAGCTACTATAGAACTTTGCTAGGTTTCCATTATTCTTTTAGAACTCAGTTAATGTTTTCCACCATCTTAAACATTTTTGGAAAAACAAAATCCTTATTCCTTGTTAAAAATTTTCACTTTTTCCTTGAATTATATTTCACAACCATTCATTTCCATGTTGTTCTGAGGAGATAAAATGTTTAATATATGATTGAGCATACTTTGGTATATGCCCAAGAAAGATATGACTAGAACAGTGGTATAGCTGGGGCTTGAGGTAGATTGATTGCCAGTTTTTTGAGAAACTGCCATATTGATTTCCAAAGTGACTGTGTAAGTTTGCACTCCTACCAGCTATGGAGGAGTGTTTCCTTTGCTCCACATCCTCTCCACCAAGAGCTATCACTTGTGGTCTTGATCTTAGCCATCCTGACATGTGTAAGATGGAATCTTAGAGTCATTTTGATTTGCATTTCCCTGATGGCCAAGGATGTTAAACATTTCTTTAAGTATTTCTCCACTATTTCAAATTCCTCTGTGGAGAATTCTCTATTTAGATCTGTACTCCATTTTTAAGTTGGATTATTTGTTTTTTGTTTTTTGGTTTTTTTTTTTTGATGTTTAGCTTCTTGAGTTCTTTATATATTTTGGTAATCTGCCCTCTGTCAGATGTGGGGTTGGTGAAGATCTTTTCCCATTCTGTAGGCTGCCATTTTACTTCTTTGATAGTGTCTTTTGCCTTAAAGAAACTTTTCAGTTTCCTGAGGTCCCATTTATTAATTGTTGATCTTAGTGTTTGCTCTATTGGTGCCCTGCTCAGAAAGCTGTCTCCTGTGCCAATGAATTCAAGGCTTTCCCCACTTTCTCTTCTATCAGATTCAGTGTTTCTGGATTTATGCTGAGGTCTTTTATCCACTTGGACTTGAGTTTTGTGGAGGGTGATAGATATGCGTCTATTTACATTCTTCTACATGCGGACATCCAGTTAGTCCGGCACCATTTGTTGAAGATGTTTTCTTTCTTCCATTGTATAATTTTGGCTTCTTTGTCAAAAGTCAGGTGTCCATAGGTGTGTAGATTTATGTCAGGGCCTTTGATTAGATCCCATTGGTCTGCTTGTCTGTTTTTATGCCAGTACCAATCGGTGTTTAATACTATAGCTCTGTAATACAGCTTGAGATCAGACATGTTGATTCCTTTGGAAGTTCTTTTATTGTACAAGATTGTTTTAGCTATCATAGTTTTTTGCTTGTTTGTTTGTTTGTTGTTTTTCTACATGAGGTTAAGTATTGTTCTTTCAAGCTCTGTGATGAATTGTGTTTGGATTTTAATGGGGATTGCATTGAATCTGTAGATTGCTTTTGGTAAGATGGCCATTTTTACTATACGAATCCTACCAATCCATGAACATGGGAGATCTTCCCATTTTCTGATATCTTCTTCAATTTCTCTCTTCAAAGACTTGAAGTTCATATCATACAGGTCTTTCACTTGCTTGGTTATTTGAGGCTATTGTGAAAGGTGTTGTTTCCCTGATTTCTTTCTCAGCCCATTTATCATACCACAAGGACACTTGCCCAACTATGTTCACAGCAGCTTTATTCATAGTAGCCAGAACCTGGAAAGAATCTAGATGTCCCTCAACAGAAGAATGGATAAAGAAAATGTGGTACATTTACACAATGGAGTATTACTCAGCTTTTAAAAACAATGACATCATGAAATTTTCAGGCAAATGGAACTAGAAAAAAATCATTCTGAGAGAGGTAATCCAGACTCAGAAAGACAAACATGGTATGTACTCATTCATAAGTGTATATTAGCTATAAAATAAAGGAAAGCTATGCTATAATCCACTAGGTAACAAGGAGGATTCAAGGGGGAAACATCCAGATCTCCCTGGGAAGGGGAAATAGAAGAGATTTTGTGAGTGTACTAAGGGTAGGTAGGGATGGGTACATGAACTATCAGGTTTTGGGGGCAGAGGGAGAGAGTACTGAAAGAGGCTACTTGAAATGGGAGAATTTTGGGGTCAGGTAAAAACCTGGTGCAAGGAAATATCCCAGGAATCTACAAGGATGATCCCAGCTAAGACTCCTAGCAACAGCAATCAATAGCCTGAACTGGTCATCTCCTCTGACCAGGCAAGATTTCAAGTGGAGGGAGTCGGAAATCAACCCAGCCACATGACATTCGACTTACAGTCTGTCCTGCCTATGGGATATGCTGGGGTAAGGGTGGCCTAGAGACTGAGGGAGTGGCCAACCAATGACTGGCCTAGCCTAAAACCCATGCCAGGAGAGTAAGCCCATCGCTGACACTGCCTGGAATACCAGTACCCACTGGCTGGATGACCCAGAGACCTAGGATAGAACCAAAAATGACTGGAGGAAAACTATAATGCCAATGTAATTATGCCTAATAATATTCTGCTATACTCATAGATTGGTGATTACCCCAATTGTCATCAGAGAGGCTTCATCAAGCAACTGGTGGGAACAGATGCAGACCCACAGCCTAACATTAGGCAGAGCTTGGGGGAATCCTTCTGAAGAGGATTAGGAACCAGAGGGGTTGAGGACATCACAAGAAAACCCACAGAATCAACTAGCCTGGGATCACAGAGACTGAACCGACAACCAGGGAGCCTGCATGGGACTCACCTAGCTCTCTGCATCTGTGTTACAGTTGTCCAGCTTGGTTATACTGGGTTGCCTTGTTCAGCTTTTTTTTTTTATTAAGAAATTTTTTATTATTTTACATACCAATCACAGATCCTACTCTTCCCTCTTCCCACCCACCCCCATTCCCTTACAATAAGGTAAGGCCTCCCATGGGGAATCAGCAGAGCCTAGTCCATTTGGTAGAGGCAGGTCAAAGCCCTTCCCCCTTGCCTCAAGGCTGTGCAAGGTGTCCCACCATAGGTAGTGGGCTCCAAAAAGTTCACGCACCAGGGATGGAGCCTGACCCTACTGCCAGGGGCCCCCTTGAGCATATCCAGCTACACAACTGTCTTACTTGTGTAGAGGGCCTAGTCCAGTCCCATGGAGGCTCCACAAGTGTTGGTCTAAATTTCATGAGTTCTCACTAGCTTGGTTTGGTTGTCTCTGTAGGTTTCCCCATCATGATCTTGATGCCCCTTGCTCATAGAATCCCTCTTCTCTCTCTTCTACTGGACTCCTGGAGCTCAGCCTGGTGTTTGGCTGTGGATCTCTGCGTCTGCTTCCATCAGTTACTGGAGAAAGACTCTACAATGACAGTTAGGATCTGATTCACTGATCTGATTACTGGGGTAAGCCCATTCAGGAACCCTCTCCACTATTGCTAGTAATCTGTTGGTCAGCTTAAATACATGGGGAGGTGCTTGATCTTACTGCAACTTGATATGCCATATTTTGTTGATATCCAGGGGATATCTGCCCTTTCCTGAACAGAAATGGAGGAAGAGTGGATTGGGGGAGGAACTGGGAGGAGAGGAGGGAGGGGAAACTGTGGTTGGGCTGTATAATAAATAAATAAATAAATAAATAAATAAATAAATAAATAAATAAATAAATAAGTAGATGAATGAATGAATGAATGAATGAATGAATGAATGCTTAGCTGTTTTTAAAGACTCCTCACCCTGAAAGTGACGCCAGAGCTGGTTTAGGTTACCCACTTTTGCTTTCGTTGCCGCTTTTTATTCTCCCTTGTTCTTCACAAGTGTGCGCCCCTCTGTTGAAAGGACCAAAAGCATGAGGTATCATGTCAGGCAACCAGTAATGTGTCCCAAGCCTTCACACTGCTGTGTCAAAGACACATAGCGTACTGTTTCTTTTGCCCAGGAACTTTACAGTTTAGCTGGGGAGCTAAGCCACAAAGGTCATACTCAGCTGTATGTAAGCCAAGGCCATATGTAAGAGACAGTAGCATTAGAGAAACCCATTAGACATGACATCAGGATCTTCCTCCAAGTGGCCAAACGCTATGGCATCTTGAGAAATAGTTGGTCAAGTTTTCCTCCAATAACTCCACGGCTGAGGACTTCATAGCCCCTGGGAGAAGCATAAATGGTTATTCGTGATCTTTAAGGACAAGCTTGGGGGGTCATTCAGGCAAAAATGTTCACCAATAATTTGTACCCAGTGGTCTTGTTGCTGCTTTCTGGAATTATAAAAAGAAGTGCATTTTTCTGCCTGCAGACCTTTGGGTGCTTTAAGCATGAGGTGGGCTGTATTTTGCTTCTTCAGGATAAAGGCCATCAGCTCCTTTACCTCTCCCCTCATGCACTGGTCTTGAAACATCTCTGCTTTTCATATATCTGCAATTGACACAAACCCCACCTGCCATGGGCATTTCCTCTCTGAAGATATAGAACCAGGTCTGTGGCTTCTACCAAAATTACAGAAATCTAAAAACACTAGGTTGTTTTCATTTGAACAGCCATGACGCCAGACTCTCTCAGGCTGTACATGTTTCCCTTTTCTGTTACCATTGTAGCAATGACAAAACAAACGTGTTTCTATTCCTTCCCCCCTCCCGGTTTTGGAAGGAAGTGTCAGCTCATCTAGGCTGAAGTCTTTTTGAATTCTGCTGCCCTACAAAGGATGAATCAACCACTCTGACCTTTGAGAATAAGGTGGGATTTGAGCTACTCTTTCATAAGGGGTTAGATGGGTAGAGGAAAGGGAGAAGATTTCCAAAATTGTGAGTTTCCACATTCTGTACTCAACATGTTCCAAAAGTTTGCCAAGTATTATTCTCGGTGCTCAAAAACATATTGATCCAGCTCCAGCCTAAAGGTCATCTGGGTTCCACAGACCCCAAGCCAACTTTTTATGCTGTGATAAGCACTGAGCATCATCATAGCAAATGACCAGGGAGCTCATCTCTTCAAATACTTCTTACAGGAGGTGATATCTTAGCAGGGTATTGAAAAGTGAATGATTTCTATGGGCAGATGGGATGGGTGTAATGTCCTCAAATAGAAAATGTACCATGAGATTCTCTGACTCACAGACAGACATTGTGAATGGGGGATGCAGAAAGACAGCCTGGCAGCCAAAGTTGGTGTCCTCAGTATCCCTAAGGGCCTGTGGTAGAAATGGTGCTTCCTGCTGCTCAGGAAATCTTAGATGTACCTGGACTTAGATGTACAATGGAGGTTGTCTCCCCTGTCCTGGCCACCTCTTTGCTGGTCCTTCTACTAGCCTGCCAACTCTAAACCTGCCAAGCTGGCCTGACAAGTGAGCTATAGCTAAATACTTGGGGCTCAGATATGGACCCCTTCTTTTGCTTTCACTCTTAGTCCCCAAGGTTTTAGGTAGGAATATTAGAGGTGGGAGGTGCAGAGATGGTCAAAGATGAATGAAACCTCATGGCATCAGGTAACAATTGACAAGCGAAGCATGCTCAGCTTTTGAATAGGCTATTTGGGTTAATAAAGGTCTGGTGAGCAGGAAGATGAAAATACTGGAGAAAAAAGTCTTAATCATAATAAAGTAAACGCACATGATTCTTTTTCATTGAATATTACTTACTGCAGCTTATCAACTTACTTCAGAATCTAGATCGATTGTTTTACAGTGTTTTTATGAGGCAGGAATCTGGAGGAGCTTGGTTGGGCAGTTCTGTTCCAGTCTCTCATGAGACTGCACTCAAGCCAGCAGCTGGGTTGCAAGGCTGCCGGGCAAGCCCTGCTTCTGAGCTCATACATGCAGCTGTTGTCCGTGGGAGCTGTTGTCCATGTCCCATACAGCCTCTCTTTAGGGCAGTTTACAGCACAGAATCTGGCTTCCCCCAGTGTACAGAGAAAGAGCAGGGCCCCAAAGAACTCACTAAGGTGTCTTTTCCAGTCCACTCTCTGCAGTAACCCGCTGTCACCTCTGCTGTACTCCAGAGACCAGCGATAACTCTGGCAGAGGGTTAGAGGGAACGAGCATGAGGAAGCAGGGATCACTAGCAGCTCCATCCACTCCCTTCAGCTGCTTGAGACAATTTTTACACGCTTAGTCTCTTAAAACAGCAGAAACGTATTCTGTGACAGTGCAGGGGACTAGAAGTCTGAAATCAAGGCATTAGCATGGTGGCACTTCCTCTGAGCTCAGGGGAGGAACCCCTCCTCCTCTCTTCCTTGCTTCTGGTGGTCCACACAGTCCGTGGCCCTCTTCGGCTGGTGGCAGCAACATCACTTCAACCCTTGCCCCTGTGTCAACCCTGAACCTCTTCTGTGTGAAGTCCTCATTTTTGAAGGACACCAGTCAAGTGAGATTGAGTCCAGCACTTGAACTGCAAAAACCCTGCCCAGGGAAGATCCTCATAGATTGGGGAAGGACAGGAATTTGAGGAGGGAACGTTCTAACCAGCATAGTGGCCACCTCAGAAGCTGGCTGTCACTCAGAATCCCAGGGGTTGAGATCATCCCAGGTCAAAGTACAGGGTAGCTTTTCCCCTTCCCTTCTGTTACTTCTTCCTCTCTCCCTCCACTCCTTCCCTCTTTTATTTTACAGCACAAATGCTTTACATTCTTCCTAGCTTTTCTGGGATTTGCCTCTTGCTCTCTGCTCCTGCCACTCAGAGCTGCTGAGCTCTATTTGGATTTCACTTCAGGGCAGCAGAGGGTGAGGACAATGAGAAGTTATGTTTGCTCCAGTTCCCACCATATTGATTCCTTTTTTTAGTATTATGTAAGTAATGCATCTCCATAATGGAAAAGTTAATAAACACAAATAAATACAAGAAACGTCATGTCACCTATACTGCCCCCACCTGGACATTGCTACAATTGATGTAAACACTTCCAGACCCCCTTTAAAACATATAATACAGATAAGTATATTTTAATTAAGGTGAAAATACAAGATACATTACTTTGTAGCAAGCTCTTCCCACCTAGTGTTCATGAGCATCTTTCTGTGTGAGTAGAGATCAGAATCAGGGGTTTTTATTGTACCTCTGGTTTCAAACCAGCCCAGTATGAGTGTGCCTGGCCATCTTCTCTCCTCTATCCTTACCCTCTCAGTCCAGGGCCAGAGAATGAAGGCAGGGATAAAAGAGGCAGTGGATGTGAGCTGCAGGACTGAGGGAAGGGGCCCAGCCAGCCAAAGATCTCGGTGACACCTCCTTCTCCTGCCCACTAGGGGATGGCAGAGCTTCTGAGGCACTGTGTTAGATTTCACACTGCATGAACCATCCCCACCACTCTCTCACCCGAATCTTTTTATGGTATTCTTTGTTTGTCCCAAGTGGTTTGTATAGGTTCCACACCAGAGGTAGTACCATCCAGTGCGGAAGGAGTCCACACACTGAGCCCGGATACCAAAAGAATTTGCTGGCAGTGGGAACCGGGAGAAGAGAATGGCTGTGTGTCTCCTAAGTCAGAAATGGGAGTCCCGAGGAAGAGGGGAGAGAGGAGTAAGTCACCCACCATGGAGCTCCTCTATCACTACCTGCCCCCCACCCGCATTGCCTACTCTGCCTCTGCCTAGGGAGTTTGGGGGACCATGCAGTCCTAGTCACACTGCTGAAAGTAGAAGTCCGTGATGGGAGCGTCCCAGGCGGCGTCCTCAGGGATCTGGGTGAGCCTGACAGGCTGGTCAGCTTCGGGTGCAGTGCAGAGGAACCAGCCGGGGTAGGCAGCTGACTCGAAGCTGGAGGTGAGGCCCATATCCCGCCGGTAGAAGGTGAAGCTCTTGGATTCCTTAGTCCCGAGGTAAAGCTCCATAATGTTCACTGGCTGTAGAAAAGGGGCACGAGGGATGAGACAAAAGAGTGCGAAAGAGAGAGGGCTAAGCTGGGCAAGGGCAAGGTCCCCAGAGAGGGGGCAGTGATGGCTCAGCAGCGCCTTCGCCAGCATCCAAAGGGACCTAGGCTATCGTGTAGCAGAGCGTGCTCACCTCTCCTGCCTCAGGCCCAGAAGGCGAAGACGCTGCAGTAAGACTCACCTCAAGTTTCAGAGTTGGCTCTTTCTCTGTCCCACAGGACAGGCACTGGCTTCCTCCCTGAACACCCAGGATGACAGGGGACAGACTGGCATCCAGTGCCCGATTTGGGACGACACTAATCTCCTCACCTAGAGGAAAAAGGCAAGATTCGGGAACCCAGGAATAGGGTCTTAAAGGGCTTAGAACCAGAGTGAGGCATCCTGCCTTCCAACACTGGGATAAGGCTAATCTCCTGCCACCTGGGCCAGGTTGTAAACCAAAGCACAGGAACACCAGGTACAACCTCTTACCCCATCCCTCTTGCTCAGGGCTAAACTTTGATAGATTCTCTAAATTCCAAGAGATCACCCCTCCCACCACCCCCTTTAACTCCCTTGACTCCCAGGACTCTTTTCTAGACCTTGTCTTAGCCTGTTGAGTTGCATAGTGCCTTTAGCACCTGTGGGATTTCTGCAGAAAAGGATTTCACTCTGTACATCACCCATCATCCCGTGTAAACATGCACAGACCATCACACACATATTACATCAATACATGCATATGTACATACAATACTTACGTGCAAATACTATGCATATACATACTTAAGCACATAACCATATTTATGTACGTGAGCTTGTGCATTGTACACACAACACAGCAAATGGATCTAGTACCTCATAAGGGTGCCAAAGTAAACATGTATGCACCAATGTGGAAAGGCCTGTCAAAGTATGAGGGCACAGTGAGTAAGCAAGAGGCCAGAGCCCCCCTCCCCCTCAACCCCACCCGAATCTCAGCATTGAGGGTAACCGAGAATCGCTAGAGAGAAGGATGGAGGAGCAGATCCCACTCACTTGGGAATGAAGAACTATCTCAGCCCTTTGCACAGTACTGTCTCCAAAGGTGGTGGAATACCCAAAATAGTCTGTGATGGAAACATATGTCGTTTGTCCTGGGCAATATCCCACTTCTACACAGAGGCTTCCCCGGGGTCCCCACTTTCCCTGAAGCCTGTTTTATGCTGCCCTATCTGACATGGTGATTCTTGGGTCTGCAATTCTGCCGCTGGTTTACAGAACCATTCAAGGCTTCTAAACACTTACCCCAGAGAGTACAGAGGCCTGGGACTCATAGATACCAACCTTTCACGACCTTCCCCGCATGCAGCCCTCCAGCCAGCAGCTGGTTATCGTGCAGGTAAAGTACCTTCAAGGCTGAATCTTTCATTCTGAAACATCAGGAAGGGATAAGACCCCGTAAGAGCAGGGATGAGCACTCTACCTTGCCCTGGCTCCAGAAGGTCTCCCAAAACTCAGGTGTCTTCTCTTCTTCTATTTCCACTGTGCCAGACACAGCCACCAGCTTTCAGTCCTAGCTCTGCAAGATGACTTTGCAGTTTAAAAATTGTTTTGATGTCTGGCCAAACATTTTTTTTTTTTTGCACGTGTATGTGTATGTATATGTGTATGTGGTGGTGGTGGTGGTGGTGTGTGTGTGTGTGTGTGTGGTGTGCATGCCCACAAGTTTGAGCATGTACTTGGGGGCCACAACTTCACCTTGGGTGTCTTTCTCAATCTTGCATCCCTTTATTTCCTGAGGCAGGGTCTCTTGCTGAACCTGGAGCCTGCCAATTTGACTAGTCTAGCCATCTTGCCCCAGGGCTCTCCTGTCTCTCCATACCAGGTACTGAGACTAGAGGCTGGCTTCAGACACCCACCAGGCTTTTATGCAGAGTCTGGGGATATGAACTCTGGAAGTCACATTTCCTAACATAAACTTTATCCCCTGAGCTATCTTCCTAGCCCCAAATATGACGAGGAAGCAGCATTCTACACCTTACTCAGTCAGAGAACACGGTTGCACGAACTATCTCATGGAACTAAGCTTCAGAGAACACACTTGGAGAAATCCTCCAACCCCTTGGTAGCACAGGGTTTGGTTCTGGGACCCCCTACAGATAGCCAAACCCACAGATGCTAGGGCTGTTATATAAAATGGCTGTAGTATTTGCATCAAACTGGTGTCCATCCTCCTGAGTACTTTAATCATCTCTACATTATTGTAATCCCCAACACCAGGTAAACAGTACATAAATAGGTAAGCTGTTATTTAAGGAAGTAATAACTAGGAAGCCTGCATATGTTCACCACATATGCAAATTTTTCCTAGTATTTTTCAATTCAGTTTGTTGAATCTGTAATTGAAGAAACCACAGACACAGAGGGCTGACAAGTTATAAACTAAGTCCAGTGAGAGTAAGGACCATTCTCATCTGCTGCTGTAAAATCTGTAGTAGGGTACCTGACTCAGAGCATACCAGGGAGCAACAGATGGATGAGCTTTTGTTATTCCCACCCCCAGAAAGGATCATGGAGGATTAGTACAGCGGCTGGTCTGATGGCAATTCATGGCCATGGGAAGCAATAGTGGAGCTCTGTAAGGGACACCCAGCTCTCCTTTTCACCAAAAATGACTCTAGACTTCCTAGTTAACTTGTCCCATCCCCTATCTAGTAAATTTACAATTAGGAACCTGTGATAATCCCACTCAGTTCTTCCACAGTCTGAAGGAAGTCAGAAGAACTCCAGTATTGGTCCCATCTTCCTAGCTAGCTGTGACAGCCCTTCTTGTCTACCTGGAACTCATTTTTTTTTTTTTTTTTTTTTTGAGAACACCATCAAATCAGATGAACAAATACTCACCGGAAGCACAGTGCCCCACTCAGGACCATAATGAGCGCCACAGTATTGTAGACCCTATTTCAAAATAAACAATGGGAAATTGTAGGCAAAGAAAAGACTGGGAAATTAGAGGCCTGAGAAGAAAGCAGGCTGCAAAGGCTGTCAACATGTGAACAGCCTGTCCATAGCAGGAAATTCTGGGTCTGGAAGTCAGGAAAGACCCCCACAAAGGGACCCTCAGATCTCTCCTTCCTCCAGGCAGGAACCTGTGGTTGTTTGCCTGCTCTTCCAAGATGCCTGGGTCCTTTAAGTACATGAAGTACACTAATGATCAGGGAGGAGCCCTGAAACTCACTAGGGAGGAGCAGGGTTTCCCAGAAGGGTTTCACACCATCCCAAACTCCCCAAAGCACCTCCTGTGGCACCTTCTCCCTCAATGAAGGAAGCTTCTATAGAGAGTCTTCTTCCTAGGATTCTGAAGGACTTCCTTTGGCCTTCCCAGCTCTCCAGGTTGCTTCAGGTAGTAGATCTGGGAAGCCAGAGCAACCTTCTTTCTTCTGTCCCTCTCTCCTTCCCTTCCTCCAGTACCTCCTTCCTTCCTTTGCCAGACCTATAGAACTGGTGGAGGCGGAGATCTGCTTAGGAATGTTTAGGCAACAGTTGTAGAAAAACCAGAAAATCCAGACATGCAAAAAAGAAAAAATATGCATGCTCACTCGTCTTTGGATACATTAACAAAAACCAAATGTCAACACCTTTTCTTTTGTACACATTTAACCACAGGCAGCTTTCCATATGACAAAGCCATAGAAATTGTACTTTTTTTCAACCTCCATTTTTATGTAGGAACATAGCAGAATATCTTTCTATACCAAACATCATAAGTCTGAATAGCTAGATAGTATTTTATGTATAGTTGTAGTATCATGTACATTCATCTACTTATCATTGGTCCCTCCTACACTGGGTTTGTTTGCTTACTTGATTTTGCGATTGAATACTATGTTATGATAAACCTCTATGATCCTACGCTTTGCCTGTCTTAAATACTTAGTTAGTAAAACAATATGTAGTTATAAAATAATGAGTATGTTTTTAATACCTCTATAAACTGTGACAGAATTAAAGCTAAAGATCACTGCATAACAAAAAATGTTAGACATTTTGAGTACTACTGAGAAATATCGGTTGTTATTGTGCCAAACATCTCTCAGGAAAGTAAATTTAATGTAGAAGCTGTCTTAGGCAAAACTGTCGGATGAACAATTAGTTGACTAGGTAGGAACTACACTATAATATCTAAAAACAAAACAGAATTCCAGGAAGAAGCAGCCTATAGGCAAAGTAGAGCTTTAAGCAAGATTGTTCTTATCTGTCAGAGAATACAACATTGTTTCACCTAAGAAAGCTAGAGAGCCAGGACATCTGTTGCCAGATAGTGTCTTCTAGACATGACAGGGATACTACACCCGAGAAATCTCTATGATGTGGTTACCTAAACAAGACCTGCTTAATGACTACACCAGCTGACATGTCATTGTGGATGAAGAAATTCACAAGGCCCCATTTCCTAGATGAAGAACTACAGGCAGTCATGCCTGCTGAGAGACGGAGAATTTGGTTTTTCTAGGGATGAGCTCCCTGATAGGTTATTCAGCCCCAAATGCTCAGCTCTAAATACATGTACACACAAGTAACACTAGATGAACTAAGTGTCTTACATATACGTGTGTGTGTGTGTGTGTGTGTGTGTGTGTGTGTGTGTGTGTGTAAAACAATAATAATTATAGAAGAAGCAGTCTTCAATTTGAGAGAGAATAGAAGGTATATAGGAGCAGTCACAAAGAGGATCAGGAGGAGTAGACATGATGTAAATACAGTATTTGTATGAAATTCTCAAAAATATACACAGTTAAAATGTTTAAAAAGTCAGACTACCATCTGCCCAGGCCACCTTCCCTGACTCCTTGCTTCGGTGAACTGTGCCCAAGTGTCCAGTGAACAGTGTCATGAGGCCCTCATACAGCTGTTTCTACATTCTGCCTGAGACAGAATGATGCCTATGTGTGGCTGGCCTGCAGGGATATGGCAAGCTTGCTGGGTGTGCAAGTGGGGATGTCTGCCAGTGTTGCAGTGGTGAAATGTGCTGATGTAAAAGAAAGTGAGAGGTTTGGATCTCCTGGCACAACATGAAACGGATTCCACTAACAATTAGCTCTCTCTAGAACACATCCCTTGGTTTGAGTTGTTAATTACTATGGATTAGGTCCCAGTGTATACCTATGGTTCAGTATCTCCACTGAAACACATGCTGGCGTTCATCTCCACACCATTTACAATATCCAAGCTATAAAGTCAGCCTAGGTGCTCATCAGTGAATGGATGGGTGAAGAAAATGTGTACACATACTATGGAGTCTTATTATGCCATAAACAATAATAAGATTGTGTTATTTCAGGAAAAAAAATGAAACTAGGGCTCATCATGTTAAATGCAATAAGCCAATCTTATAAAGATAAACTATGCATGATTTTGCTCATTTGTGAAATCTAGCTAGATGAAAAGAACAAGAAAGTAAAAGAGGGGTTGTTAGAGATGTGGAAGCAGAAAAGAGGGAGAAGAGATCATGAAGGGTTATGGAAAGAAGGCTTATGATCAAAGCATACTATATGCATGTATGGAAATGCCATGACGAAATCCATTACTTTACATAACTAATGAATGCACATGGAGAGCAAACTCCTGCTAAAATTTAATCTTCATTCTGAATATTAAGAAGTGGGAATAGTTGGGACCTTTGAGAAGTTATTGAGTCCTGGAGGCAGAGGAATGAGTTAATCTAGTTAAGAATTACAGGTTCATAAATTGCTGGATTATCTAGGGTGTGGATCTGGTATACGAGCCAGCTTGTCCCTATCTCGTGTGTACACCTCTCTTCCTGAGCAATGCCCTAACCTACCTTCTTGGGTTCCTGAAGAATCTTCACCAGCAAGGGGGGCTTCACCAGATGCAAGTGCTGAGCTTGACTTTCCAGGCTTTGTCATTGAGTTAAATAATCCTCTTTTCCATATAAACCAAGGCAACAAAAGAAAATATGTCCACAGATTCTTGGAAATTTTAGACGGCGCTTCTCACAGGGGGAGGGGCAACATAAGAAAGTGGGGATGAGAAAAGTAGAACAGCATACATGCATGAACATGTCATATGGAAATCTATTATTTTATATGCCAACTAGAATTAACAAAGAAAATAATCCTATAAGAGATGATGCTTCATTTGCCTTCTCTTGAGAATAGGCTAAACCCGGCGGCTTCAGTAAATATGGTCTATGGCGGGAAATGACTGTGTCACTTCTGAAGCCAGGGCATAAGAGGTACTGCAGCTTCCTCCTAGCTGTTCCTGGTTTATTCACCTGGGGAAAGTCAGCTTCCACATGACAAAGACACTCAAGTGACCTCACACTGTGGAGAGATGATGTCCTGAGTGAAGGTGTATTGTTGACATTAACATGGCCATGCCAAGGACCCAAAGCCTCAGACTCATGGGAATGGCAAGGCCTTTCCCTGGCCTGGATGTTGGTGGACAGTTGACTTTTAGTTCAGGAAGTATCAAGCATAGCTTCCTTGTCTCAGAAGACTGCAGCCTAGGATTGCTTCTCTACAGAAACCCCTGCCAAGACTAGCTAACTAGACCTCCTCCTTCGGCTGTGTTCTGTAAACCTGCCTCCTTGTTCAGCTGTATATAGTAAATGTTCTAAATTTCCCACCTGCTGACTCATCTCCATCAATGCCCGAAGCATCTCAATCGATGCCAGATCTCCTGTATACATGCCTTTTGTTTCTCCATTCCCTGTTGCCTGGTCAGGTCAGTCCCAAAGTGCTGCAAGTCAGGGCACCACACAGTGCAGAACAGAGGTCTCACGCCATCACTCTGTGAGGACCAAGCTCGGAGGCAGATCCTTCACCACAGTTCTCAGTGCCTGCTGTCCCAGCTGATACCTGTCTGTAACCTTGTGAGCCTGGTGAAGGAACCATCTGATTCCAGAGTCATGTGTTTCTTGCTTTAGGTTTGGGGCTCATTGGTTAAATATACATGCTAACGGGTACACCTTGTCACGATGACTGAAGTTGTGTCAGTGGGTTTTTCCCCCTCTCAGCAAACATCTCAATTATTGATGGTCTCCATATGTCCTACACCATGTCTGATTTGGAATTTGCCATGTTTCCCAGGTGACTCATTACCACCTTTGTGAGAATGGCAGTAGCTTTGAAGGGCTAGACATAAAGTAGTAACATAGTGCATTCACTTTCTGAGCATGTGAGCACAAACAGTCCAGGGTTCCCTGGAGTTAGGCTAATGGTTTGCCTGATGTTTTTCATTTCGTATTCTCATACTTGTGTGGCTACTACTTTATCTGTTTTATGAGTGTAGGATCAGACATAGAAGGATTCATTACATTTACTGATATGTAATAAAGTAAAAATTGAGACAGACTAAGAAACCTGAACCTGAAGCCGTTGACACCAAGCAGTGTCAGAGTAGTCCTTTGACTACGCGAGTCAACCCTTATTATTTTTCTGGTCCCCATAGCACTGTGAACACAAGATAAATCCTCACTATGATTATAAGACCCTACAAAGCAAGGCTCCCATAAAACATTAGCTCCTCCTTTCCTCATCAAGGAGAGTAAGAGCCACCAACATGGACCTTTTTCTCTTTGTTGAACAAGCCAGGGTTGCTCCACCCAAGACCTTTGCATCCATCCACTTATCTCCCTGCCCAGCTAACTCTGCACCAACGAATTAGCCCGCCTCTTCTAGATCTCTGATTCAATGCCGCCTTCTCCACCTGCTGTCGCCACGGTATGCCTTGTTTTGTGCGCCCACAGTCCCTCATCTTCATTTTTCCCTGTGGCACTCGCCACCATTCAGCATACTGTATAATCTGTCAGATGCAATGGTGAGTATCAGACTCCCCTGCCTAATACCGCTGGATGCTAAACTCACAGTAGGAGAGGTTTGCCTGTCAATTCTGTAGAAGGATGAAACCCAAGCCCTTTGGCTGGTCCTAGTATAGAATGTGTTTCTATCAACCGATATTCTACCAGGATGCATTGTGTACTTTCTCACATTACAAAGGCTAAGGAGTTGTCTATTATTTCATCATTGTTATTTTATTTCCCAGAGAGACTCAGTGCTGATAGGTATGCATTTTCTTCATGTGGTAGTTAAAAACATGGATTGGGGGACTGGAGAGATGTCTTGGTGGTTAGGAGCACTTTCTGCTCTTGCAGAGGACCAGAGTTCAGTTTCTAGCACTATGGGAAACTCACCACCATCTGTAATTTCAGTTCCTTGGAACCCGATGCTGACTTCTGGAATCCAGGGGGACAGCACTCACATGATGTGCATACCTACATTCAGGAACACAAATTTTAAAAAATCCTTTTTTGTTTGTTTGAGACAGAGTTTTGTTGTGTAGCTCTGGCTTGCCTGAAGTTCACTGGACCAGGCTGGCCTCAAACTCACAGAAATCTGACTGCCTCTGCCTCCCAAGTGCTAGGATTGAGGACTTACACCACCATGCTCCCTGCCCCACACCACCAAATTTAAAAGAGCATGGATTAGAAAACTTTGGCTTTTAGGTCAAGATCAGCCCACCTCTTGAATAAAATTTTACTGTGATACAGTGAAGTTTATTTGCTGAATTATTGCCTATGAAGACAGATGTAAATATTTGTGACTGAACTAAGTGATCTGCAAAAAAAAAAAAAAAAAAAAAAAGGATCTACTGCATGGCCATTTATAGGCCACCTCAGATCAGGTCTAAATCTGTCACTTCCTAGAATATTGGCCAAGTTACTTAGTTTTTATACAATTTAGAATTTACATATATAAAGTGAGAATTAAATTAAAATGATAACAATATTATTGTTGAGTGAGTCAGTACACGTGCTTTGTGCCTGGCACATAGCAGGAACTTGAATGACAGCTGTACTATTATTGCCAAGAGCAACAGCATCACCTCCAGCTTGTCATCATCGCCAGCATCCTCACCACCAGTATAAGTCTTCGCTATTTCCATCATAGTCTTGGGAGGTTTGCTTCATCTCCCTGATACAGCATGTTTTGTTTAAAGAGGATGGTAATTTCCTCTTCACTCAGATCTTGAGAGGACAGAATGAGGCAGAGCCCATGAGGAGCTGGATCAGCAGGTAGTACAGATCCTGGTCACAAACATCTTGTCCCCCACCTCTTCCGCACTCACCCCAAGTATTAAAGAGAGCACAGCAGAGGCCTAGATTACTTTGACCTACATCTGAGGCAGGTTTCGAGACTAAACACCACCTTGCATGTGCCTGGGCAATTTCTTCACCCAACTCGCTCTGTTTAGTGACCACAGGATTTGCTATTGGGTCTTCAGAGCTCTGATAAGAAGGGTTAACTTTTGCTACATATTTACTGTGCCAGGCACCATGTTAAAGGACAGCCAGCTCTTGTCTTAGCTCCTAGTCACAGTCATCAGGTCATAGACGTCAAGAGCTAATTTTATTCCCATTTAGTTGAAAAGACTCACCTAAGGCTGTAAATTTAGTAGGATATAAGACCTGGTGCTGTGGCAGTTCAATTCCATGCCATCCAGCCTAAATTCCTTAACATGGAAAAACTTTGTGGATTATAAACATAATGGAGATGGATAAAGGGCAGAACTAGGAACCAATGCACATCATTGGCAGGAATATGACCGCTCTAAGGACCAATGGACTATTTGAAAACAATGGGGTTTCAGAAACAATAGCAAAACAACTCAGCTTGTTTAGAGAAAGAAGGCTCTACCCAGCACAGCAACATTCTATCTTGTGGGAAGGGAGACTCCTCATTGGGGCAGCTTTGATGAATAAAGGCATAGGAGAGATGTTGCTGAGGCACAGAGCATGGAGATGTGAGCCGAAGAGGATGTCCGATCACCCCGACGCCCTCTTCCATTGAGCTGTACCATAAAATCATCCTGTGGGGCGATGGGGATGGGGGTGAAGGAACAGCTTTAGAGAACAGGCTTGAGAAAGATAGGGTGACCTTGAAAAATAGGGAAGCTGGTGGGTGGGGTCACAGCACTTAGCTGGTCGTGACCACGTAGGGGATGTAGGTGGAGGAAGTGGTGAGGGGAACAGCCAGTTCTACCGGCTAGGATTGGGCAGAACCTGCGGACAACCCACAGGGTGGGTGAGGCTCCGGTGTCTGCAACACCCACAGGCAGTTTCTCCTGATTGAGTCACCGAGGGAAAGGGCCACCCTAAGGTCCCCACCGGAGAACCAGGTCAGATCGTAAGGAGGTCCAGGCACTTCCTTGTAATAAATATCTCAGCAGTCTCCAGACCTCGAGGACCCTCCCATGGATTGTAAGGTTTGTCCATTTTGGGGAGGAACCTAATATTAAATTGAAATAAGCCTTAAGTGAAAGACAAAAGCTGGTGGGTCTGGAAAAGCGTGAGCTTGGCTTCTTCCACTCTGGTCTGGGCTGGCTCTGCTGGCCGGACGGGAAAGCACGTTGAGCTGCCAGTCTCACACTGGACAGGAGAGGGCGCTGTCATCCAGTATAGACTATATAGTCTGTGTTCAGCGCGCATCCCAACAGCCACATGATGATTCTTCACGACCTAATTTTCCATTTCTTTCTGCAAAAGATCTGAACAGCTCACCCAGGCAGGGAACACCCACAGACACCAAGACTCAGCCTGGGATCATGGGAGTATGCCTGAGGGTGCTGTGTCTCCCCTTGATTTCATCAGGGAGGCCTGGCCCTAAGGGAAGAGTATGGGAGCATCACTTCCTATGAACTCTCCATGACAGACTATTTTTTAATAAAACAAATTTTGATTATCATGCAAGGCATTAGACATTATTATGGCATTTTGGAACAAAATATTTTAATAGATTTTCCTCCCTTGTCTGCTTACCTCAATCCATGTTCCTTTTTATACTCTTCTCCAAAGTTTCTTTTCTTCTTTCATATCACATGTCTTTTTGCCCTCCCTCAATCCTTCCTCAGTACCCATTTTTACCTCATAACCATATGTAAGATTATCGTATGTAGGTATATATGTATGTAGTATGTATGTATATTACCAGCAAGGGTCTATATATGAGAGAGAATATGCAATTTTTGTCTTTATGAGTTTGGATCATCTCACTTAATATTACACTTCCTGAATCCTTTCATTTCCCTACAAATATCATTTTTCTTTACAGCTTAATAAAATTCCACTGTGAATATGTTTCATGTTTTTATTATCTACTCATCTGTTGGTCATCTAGGCTGGTAATATTACACTATTACTAATGTTCTCCATCTCTCACTCACTCATTTGCTCACTTGCTCTTTGGTAATTTATGTAGGTGCCTGAACATTTAACTTCTTCATACATTTCAAAATAATAATACTTTTTATAATGATATACATTATATTTATTCTGTTCCTCTGGAGAACCACAGTATCACACGTTTCCAGGTTTCACTGTCAGAAACATGATCAGCATTGCCATATAGAACCTCAGCAAAATTAGTTTTAAGTTGTAATAAAACATACACAACACCAGAGTTGCTATTTTAACCATCTTGTATGTACAAAAAGGTATTACATTTTCATCCACATTGTTCTGCAACCATCACTGTTATCTGAGTCCAGAATTTTTTTCTCACAGGCTGACACTCATTCAACAAACATCCACACTCCTCTTCCTCACCCTCAGCTCCCGGCAGTCATCATTCTACTTCTCCTCTCTGAATTTGGCTATCTGGGTACCTCAGGCAAGTGGACTCTCGGTTTGTCATTTTGAATTGGCTTGTTTCCTAATGCCGTGTTCTCAAGGTTCTTCCATGTTGCAAATAATATCACAATGTCATCCCTTCATGAGTCTGCTGTATCTCAATGTATACACCAAGTTTCATGTTCTCAAGGTTCTTCCATGTTGCAAATAATATCACACTGTCATTCCTTCATGAGTCTGGATGTATCTAAATGTATACACCAAGTCTGCATCATTCTTCTATCAGTTAGTGGCTGTTGTAAAGAATCCCGCTACAAACATGAAGACTTGGCTTTTCAAGTCTCTGCTCTTTATTCTTTCTAATATATACCCTGAAATGGAATTGCTAGGTCCTATGGTACTTTTTTATTTAAATTAAGAAAGTTTGTTTGTTTGTTTGTTTGTTTATTGAGATAGGGATTCTTTGTGTAGCCTTGGCTGTCCTGGAACTAGCTCTGTAAATCAGGGTGGCTCCAACTCAGAGATCCGCCTTTCTCTGCCTCTCCAGTGCTGGGATTAAAGGTGCGGGCCACCACCACCTGGCTTAAAATTTTTATTTTAATTAATTTTTGAGAATTTAATACAACATGTCTTGCTCATATTCAATGCCCACTCTCCTCTCCCCCCGTGAATTCCTCCCAGATCTCCCCCTTCTCCTCAGCCCCTCAGGTTTTTTAGAGGGACTGTCTTGCAGCAGGTATCCTGGTCCTCTGGCTCTCATGCGCTTTCTGCCTCTCTCTTCTGTGATGTTCCCTGAGCCCCAAGTGTAAGGGTTCTCTTGTAAATTTGTTAATTGAGGACTGATACTCACAGTCAGTTGTTCTCTGCCTTTTGACCAGTTATGGCTTTCTGTGATGGTCTTCTTTGGTGAGGGGTGAGACACTTATCAATGGATATAAGGATAGATATTTAGAATGCAGTTAGGGACTAGAGGGCCCATGGCATCAACCAATCACAGGTAGTTGGCTAAATTTACAGTATCAGGCATGAATTCCTTCCTATTGAGCAGATATTGAGAGTCCAATTTGGTGGCGGCTGGTTACTCTCAGTATTTTTTGTATTACTATTGCACCTTTTGGAATATCTTGCCACTCTGGTCATTGTGGTTCATAGGCATTATAGCCAGGAAGGACTATTAATTTCTTTTCTCCCTTAGTAGCTTACATGACTACTTCCAAAACTGAGAGCCAATTCTAAGGAAGGAAGCTTCCAGGCCAGGTCTAGGTAGATTCCTCTAAGTCATATGGCTGAAGTGTGTGGTATCTTCCGCAATGGCGTCTTTCCTTCTTTCCCTGGAAGGTACCAAGCGATGGCAATAGCCTATGTTCTTGTGATTCTTTGGACCAACAACTTGAAAGAAGGCTTCCCATACCTGGCATTGGGGTTTTTGTTGATAGTCTATAGTTTTGGGGGGAGTACTGTCACCCTAAGTATAACCTCGCTTAAATTATGTATCCACACACACACACACATATACACAGACCTCCATAGTCCATGTAATTTGGTAACCATAAACCAATATGATTCCCTCTGGATTTTTCAAATATCCGCACTGTTCTGTAGCTCTCCTCCTCCTCTCCCGGCTCTGTGTTGCCCTCACTCCCCAGCCCCAGGCCTGGGATGCTTCTTCCTATCATCAGGTGAAATGTTGTCTAAATTCCACTTTGGTGCAGTCAGCAAAAAGCCTGGTTCAGCTCCGTGTCTTCTCAACAGCATCTCTTACTACCTGTCTGTCTGTCCTGTTAACACGGAGCAAGGAGTGCTCAGTTCACCAAAGAAGTGGGAGGGATGTCTGTTTGTTCTTTTAGCCCCGCTGGTTTTTGAATCATATAATTTGCAGCTGTATTATTAGGCAAATACAACATTACGCATTGTTCTGTGCCTGGGAGAGTTGACACGTTTAGTACCAGGACGGCTCCTCTTCATCTCTTCATTGTTTGTTCATCTGTCTTCTCTAGGGTTGATAGAGTCAACACAACTTTCTTTTTATGGTATTCACTCTCATTTGTCTTTATATTTTAGATTTGTAATTAGGTTTCCTGGAATTTACTCTCTATCCTCCTCCCAGGCGAGCCTCAAACCTGCCTCAGCCTCCCAAATGCTGGTATAATGGGCACAAGCCACCATGCTTAACTAGATCTTGAATGTTTTTGTTGTTTTGTTTTCTTTTTGACACAGGGTTTCTCTGTGTAGCCCTGGCTGACCTGGAACTTGCTTTGCAGACCAGGCTGGCCTTCAACTCAGAGATCCACCTGCCTCTGCTTCCCAAGTGCTGGGATTAAAGGCGTGCGCCACCACCGCCTCACTACATCTTGCATTTTATGCCATCTGAAAAACTCAGTCTTTGAATTAGTGTGTTTACAGCATCTACATTTAATGTGCACATTGATGTGGCTGGATTAATATCTACCATCTTGCTATTTTCTGTTTATTTCACTCTTACTATCTTCTGCCTTGTTTTTTGTGTAAACATTGTTTTATGATTCAATTTACCAATTCACTTAGTACTTATACCGTTACCTTTTTTATTGGTTACCCTTGGTTTCATGTGTCCTTAATTAATGAGGCTAAGTTTAAATTATTTCAAGTCATTTAAAAATATCTTATAAAGATTTTGTATAATGGTCTGGTTCTAATCTATCTTGTCCCTAATGAGATAAAAGTATTCTAAAAGCTTAGAAAGCATAAAGCCTGGAAAACTCATAATTCAGAAAGCATGGGGTACATTATTTAGAAGGTCTTACTTAAGAAATAGAAAACAGGCCTAAATCAAATGCTTGTGGGTCCACCTATCAAATCTTAACAGCAAGGTCACAAGGATAAAGTTCTTTCCAAATACCTTAGTTGTAGGCCAGAATAAATAGTACCCTCCAAATAATCATAGTGATACAAAAATATCCAGCACCTCTGGAAAACAGTTGGCAAGAAATAAACAGACTAGTCTCCATCATCCTAGACAGAAAACAATGACCTGTTATTTTAAAAACTTTGTAGTGGTGAGGTTGTTTAAAAAACAAAAACAAACAAACAACAAGAGCTAAATGCAAACACCCAGGAACAATTTGGGAGAATTAGCATCAGTCCAGTGTGAACCAAAGCCAGGGAAATCCTAGCGCAGGAGCCGAGGCTGCAAGGAAAGAAAGCAGGGGTGAGTTCTGTGGGCTGGGGTGGCCACGGGAAGAGCTCTGAGTATCCTGCAATGAAGTGACACGGTTAGTGAGTTTTGAGCACGGAAGCAAGATGACCATGTTTCTACCTTATCCTGGGGCTGGCTGGGTGGCCATTTAAATCCAGGGAAAAGTGCTTTTCTGGTGTGTGCTCTGCTTTCGTTCTCCAGGAGCCCAGACCAGTCACACCTGTATTGCTTCCCTACCTCCCCTTAAGATCTTCAGAGGTCCTCTGTGCCAGCCCGGGTTTCTTGGTTAAGTGGGTACACCAAGTACCAGACAGGGCAGTAGTTAGGGACTAAGAAGAGATTCCCACAAGAAGACTTAATGATAGATTTCAGAGAACACAACATTTGGAAGTTGCCTGAGGGCAAATTTTGGAACAGAATGAGTGGGGTTCTTTTAGTGTTTAGCACTGATCCACAATGTTATTCCAGGACTGAAAGTTTCCTTCTATCGTCAATGCCCAGTCTGCATCTGACTTGTGCTGCAGAGTTAGGAACTCACAAGCCCGAAACTCTTTCATAGCATTTTCTTCTGCTTCCTTGGACACAGAGTGAAGCCCAAGGCCTCCTTGGTGTTTCTAACACAGTACGCAGAAGATCAAGCCCCTCAGTAGACACATCACATGGTACCCAAGAGGAAACACTTGCCTTCACATTGGCTGGACAGTGTGACTGGCACTTATGTGGCTTTTTTTTTTTTTTTTTTTTTTGAGCTGAGGATCGAACCCAGGGCCTTGCGCTTGCTAGGCAAGCGCTCCACCAGTGAACTAAATCCCCAACCCTTTTTTTTTTTCTTTTTTCTTTTTTTCTTTCTTTCTTTCTTTTTTGGGTTATTCGAGACAGGGTTTCTCTGTGTAGCTTTGTGCCTGTCCTGGAACTCACTTTGGAGACCAGGCTGGCCTCGAACTCACAGAGATCCGCCTGCCTGTGCCTCCCAAGTGTTGGGATTAAAGGTGTGCGCCACCAATGTCCAGTTTATGTGGCTTTTTTGTCACCTCTCAGGGCTTGGTTTCTTCTGTGAGGAAGACCAAGGGTCTGCAAGGGACTATTGTGAGGGTTAAAAGATTACTCAGGAAAAGAGAGCCCTTACAACTTTACCAGAGGCAATAAGCTCTCAGGAGCTGTGGCATACTAAATATGTAAAACTCCTGAGATCAGGACTGAGATTGGCCGTATTTACATTTGCCTTGTAAATAGCACTCTGGTGTCATGCTGTTCACTGAGTCAAGACAGCCACACCTCTGCTTCAAGGCAGTCCAGAGCTTGTGTTCTCTACCCTGACTCAACTTCTAGCTTGTGCATTTCCTCACTGTTGTTTTCTGGTGTGTGCTCTGCTTTTGTTTCTCCTGGAGCCCAGACCAGTTCCACCTGTATTGCTTCCCTGCCTCCCCTCCTAGGTCCCACAAGGCCCTCCTTGCCAGTGTAGGCTTCTCGCTAAAGCGGGCACACCCAGGGTCAGGAGACAGGGTTGTGGTCTTGCTAATTTAAAGTCCTGGAGTCTCAGACTGGTTCTCAGTGCCTGCAGATACAGCTGCAGCCAAAGCTTTGATTCCAGAGACAAGAACCTCTTTGGACAAAGGTAATTTTTGTTATTTGAGCCTTCTGAGGGAAACCTTTCACTGCTTTTTGTCTAGCCCTGGGTGCGTCTGGAGACCTTGCCATGGATGTTATGATTGTAATAAAGAAGGCTCTTGTGGGTAGAGAGGCAAGGTGCCCAGCACCGAAACACCATGCAGACAGTGCTCAGTGAAGAGGTATGGGGGAGGGGAGAGGAAGAGAGAGGGAGAGGAGAGGAGAGGAGAGGAGAGGAGAGAGAGGAGAGGAGAGGAGAGGAGAGGGGAGGGGGGAGGAAGAGAGAAAGAGAGAGGGGGAATTCGAGGGTGCGCACACCTCATGGGAGGCAAGCAGAAGGGGAGAGAGGGAAATGGATGGAGTTTTCCCTTAAGATACACCAGGGCATAGGGTGGTGCCAAGGGGCGGGATCAGAATATCAACTGTAGCTGAGGTTATCTCCTGGTCCTGCCCACTTGTAGAATCCTTGGTGGTGCCTCTCTGGATGAAGAGTAAAGGAATACACAAGTCAGAGAGGCAGAGTTGCTGAAAGATGCTCAGGGATTTTTAGCTTAAAAGCAGGAAGTGTAGTATTCACTAGCTGTGAGGAGAGCTAGAGCAGAGTTGGACAGGCACACTTTGCTTTCCTCTAAGCCTGGTGCACAAAAGGCACCTGGAGAGATGGAACTTCCTCACCATCCAGATGTGGCAGTCTTCACTCGCCTCGGTCTTCAGAGTCCTTTCTCAGCTCCACCTTGTAGGCAAGACCATTACAGAAGCCTCAGTGGGGGTTGCAACTTCCAGGTCAAAGCTGGAATGGCTACCCACTACATCACGGCATTTCAAAGCCATCACAGCCTGGAGACCTAGAACCATACCAGTCACCAAAAGGATGGGAGCATCTATTCAGGGCTTGCTGGCCTTGAAATTTGTTCTGTCTAAGTACACTTTAAAACACTAATCTGGGGACTAGAAAGATGGCTCAGTGCTTAAGAGCACTTGCTGCTCTTGCAGAGGACCAGGGTTCACCCACACTGGGCAGCTCACAACTGTCTATAATTCCAGTTCCAGATGACCACACTTCCTCTTCTGACCTCCACAGGCACCTGGCACATACTTGGTGCACATACATCCAAGCAAGCAAAATACTCATATGCACAAATACAATAGATAGGTCATTAAAACATTTTTTAAAAGATTTATTTATTATGTATACAGTGTTCTGCCTGCAGGCCAGAAGAGGGCACCAGATCTCATTACAGATGGTTGGGAGCCACCATGTGGTTACTGGGAATTGAACTCAGGACCTCTGGAAGACCAGCCAGTGCTTTTAACCGCTGAGCCATCTCTCCAGGCCCCCATTAAAACATTTTAATATGAATATAGGGTAAGGGCTTTGGGAAGCTCTTACTAAAGAATTTCCATACAATTCTAGGAGCCTATAAGAGAAGAATATTTTTTCTTTTCTCTTTCTTTCTCAGGGCCAGGCAACGATGGCTTCCTCTTCACCCTTTAGTGAACTTTATCCTCCTCATGAAAGCTCTGAAGCGGGTATGAAGCACAAAGAAAGTAAGTGTGAATCACAAACCAGTTTGGACTAATTTCCATTTACTCTTGCCCAAGACAACAGGGTTGAAGGGGCCTGATTCACTGTCTTTCTCCCTCCCCACTCCCTGAGATGGCATTTCTCTGTGCAGCCTTGGCTCTCCTAGAACTCACTCTGTAGACCAGGCTGGCCTGGAACTCACCAAGATCCTCCTGCCTCTGCCTCCTGAGTGCTGGGATTAAATAAGGCATGCATCACCACCGCCTGGTCGGTTTTACTTTCTTAGCTACAAATCTATTTGCTCTGGCTGAAATACCCAGAAACCTACATAATGAAATCTCAAAGCACTTAGTTCTTTTCTTATTAGTTATATGTAGAATTGCTTGTTCCTTTGCGCATTACAACAAGCCATAGATGGAGCAGATGTTAAGGTGGGCCAACCCAAGGCCCAGGATGTGGGTCTGGGTGCTGTGGATATCACTCTGTATAAATAAAATGGTGTTTGGCCAGTGGCCAGGCAGGAAGTATAGGCGGGACAAGAGAGAAGAGAATTCTGGGAAGTAAAGGCTGGGTAGAGAGATACTGCCAGCCACCGCCATGACAAGGAGGATGTAAGGTACTGGTAAGCCACGAGCCACGTGGCAAAGTATAGATTAATAGAAACGGGTTAATTTAAGATAGAAGAAGTAGATAACAAGAAGCCTGCCACAGCCATACAGTTTGTAAACAATGTAAGTTTCTGTGTGTTTACTTGGTTGGGTCTGAGTGACTGTGGGCCTGGCAGGTTAGAGAGATTTGTCCTGACTGTGGGCCAGGCAGGAAAACTCTAACTACATCTGGGTGGTAGCTGAGCTAGTTGGTCCTGGCCACTTGGACCCCATCCCCTCAGGCGAGGGGCAGAGCCAGCTCTCCTAGGCCCATGCCATTGGGGCCTACTCTCCCACGCCTGTGGTAAGGGGGTAGGGTGAGGAGGGGATGGTGTCCCTTCTCCCATGGGTGGGTAGGATCAGCTTTCCTGCTATAGTGTCCAGCAAGGGTCAGGGCCAGCTATCCCAGGACCAGTGAGGGGCAGAGCTGGCTCAGCACAGCCCTCAGATTTCAACACACATAGTTCCTATGACCCTCTGTGGTAATATGAGCAATGGACAATCAGCCCGGCCCCTGGCTGCTGTTGGGCCACTGATCTAGACATGACCCACTGAAGTAGCCTGGGCCTGGATGACACCATGGCCCTGTGTGGCTGTGTAGGCCACCCAGATCAGCCTGGCCCTGGTGGTGGCACAGCTCTCAGACCAACATGGCCACAGGGTCAGCCCAGACCTTGGGTATCTGTGTGGCCTTTGATGGTTACTTGGTCCATAGACATCAACACAAACCCTGACTGTGGTAGGACCACAGACCCAGACTTGGTCCTTGGTAGCAGCCTGGACTTGGATGTCACCATAGCATATGTGACAGCATATGTCAGATTGGTGTGGCCCCTGTTGCAGTGAGGTCCTCGGACACCAATAAGGCCACAGGCTGTGGCCTAGACCTCTAGCATTGGTTTTGATGGTATCAGGAGTCACAGACATCAACAAAGACCCTGGCTTCTGTAGGGCCACACAGACTTAGTCATGGCCCTCTGCAGCAGCTCTGGCACAGACCACACCATGGCTCCAGCAGCAGCATGGCCCTAGGACACCAACATGGCCACAGGATGTGGCCTAGACCCTGGGCATCCGTGTGGGACTGGTCCTGTAGAATGATAACCATAGGATCTCCATGACTCGGGGCAACAACAGGATATCCGAGAGGAGTTTCAGTGAGGGCCCAGTGATGATAGTGTGCCAGAGGCCAGAAGTCTTGAACCAGGCCAATGATTCATTGCAATGAACGTTTTGTTGGTGGGGCTGAGTGGACAAAAGGGGATACTGTGTGCGTGACACACTGCAGCTGCCAATGCCACTAGGATGAAGAAGCTTCAGAAGGATGGAGGAACGAAGTGAGTTTTTTGTTTGTTTTGAATTAAGTTTGAAGGGGCATGTTGCAGGGGTGAGGGGCAGATATGGAGGGACTGGGAGGAGAGCAGGATTGGGGTGCATGATGTGAAATTTCCAAAGAATCAATAAAGGATTATGTAAAAAAAAAAAAGAATTGCGTGTTCATTTTGATTCAAATGATAAAGAAGGAGATTACACACATACTGATGACTGGTTTAAATAGTTTTGGTTGTTGTTGCTATGCAGAGACTTTGTAAATCAGGAAAAAATAACTCCAGAAGAACTACTGGTAAGAGTCGTACAACCAGGAATGTATTCAGTTCTTTTCTGTGCCTTGATCCATAAACCAGCCCTACCCTGTTTCCCTTCCTTTGTTTTTATGGCCATTTCTTCTCAAAATAATATCTATGACAGAAATTCATAATTCATCGTTATTAGAATGGAGCCCAAACCTTAAAGTTAATTATACCCACACCTGTGTCTTGTGCTTTTCTGTTATCTGGCAGGTCAACTATATCCCAGAACCTACAAGATCCATGACTCCCAACATATGGTGTGGGTCCTGACAGGAAATTCTTTAATAGCAGTGCCTGCTAGCAACAATGTCAAGCCTGGTAAGTGACATGCGAGCATACTGTTACTCTTGAAAACCCATCAGGTCCGCTGCGAGTGGACATGAGCCTGCATAAGCCTTCTGCAGTTTCTTGCTTGGTTACCAGTCTGATTTTCAGAGGAAAGCGGGCACAGTAATGACAGTGCAAGGGCCAACAACCCCCCCACTGAAGTGTCTTCCAATAGGAAAGATTTGTGTTCACAATCCCTGTTTCTTTTTAGAATGGCGTTCCTTTACATTCCAACTAGCATCTACCCACATCCACAGATTCAAACTCTCTCATTTTTCCTCTGTCAAAGTTACATGCTCTTCTCTCTTGGCATCTCTGCTTCTAATAATGGTGAAACATTCCTTCTTCCCATCAAAAGGAAATCTATCTTAGCCTTGTCTCACGTCTTTAAAACCTCCATGTTTTATTTAATTCCCCTCTTAACCTTGCCCGTCACAGAGAGACCTCTCAGATCATACCCTCAGTCTCAACACTAAAACTTCCTTTTCATTCCCACTTTCTTTTCCTTCTACCATTTGTGATAGTTGACTTTTCATTAGTATGTCAGCCTATCCTCACCACCACCAAAAATAATTTAAAAAATACTTACAGGTTGATTTGGGCTAATAAATACAGAATTTTCAGGGCCTTCTGCTGCCTTCATTTCCTTTTTAGGCCTCTGCCAAGACAGACACATGGTACGGTGGAAAAGAGCTACTCTCCTCATGGTAGACAGGAAGTTGGGGGGAGGTTCCAACCTTGTTGCTTTAAAGGAACATCACCAGAGACCAATTATGTCCTGCATCTAATTACTCATTCAACTGTGAACTTATTAATGGATTAATACAGTGATGGAGTTAGAACTCTCATGATCTGATCATATCTCAATAGTGCCACCAGCCTTCATTATATGAGACTTTGAGGTGAGAATTTCATATCTTGCCCTAAGCCAAATCTCCAATGTCTACATAGTACTTTGTCCTAGGTGGGTAGTTAGTAATTTTTGAATGGATTTGTTTCCTGTCCTCTGCCAGGTAAAATATCTTATTTTTATTTTTGAGAACAATGTGCCCAGGTGACAGCTGAGGTTCTGGTGTCAAGAAGAAAAAGGAAATTGGTCTCAAAAAAGCAACTAATAATCATCATTATGTGGCTAATTTGGGGAGCTGTGATGGAGAAAATGATGATGATGATGATGATGATGATGATGATTTGGGGGGGGAGTATTGGTTTTTATCAGTGCTCTTACCCTGTGAGGAAAAGTCACAGAACACAGCAAAAACCCACTAACAAGAGTTTCATTAAGAAAAGGAGAAAAGGACAGCGTGTGATCAGGCCTGTTAGAAAGACATGTGAAGAGGAGAGGACTACCTGCACATGTGCACATGAGCCCACGTGGCCACTCCATGCACGCACATAGATCACACGGTCATGCTGCATACAATTTACATGACCATGCAGTACATGGATTACATAGGACATATGACCTGGAAATGACTAGGTGGAAATGTCTGTCTCACCGGGGCATGTGTGATCATGGGGGTGTGGCTGGAATTCCTATCATCCTGGACTCTGTTTTTGTAAAAGATGGCAGATGAGCGGGTATGGGGCTTCGTTTCTCCTGAAAACTGCTTTCAGCTTACTTGGTGGGCATTGGCTGGCTCTTGGGGGGATAAGGAAGGGGGCTTCTGAGGTAGTTAGGCATTCTGGGATGGTGGGCTGTCATCTGCTGCCCTGGAGTTGTCCATCTTTCTTAACTTGGGATTCTGGTTGCTTGAATCTGCAAGAGTGCTGGTAAGACAGAGAAAAGCTTACAAAAAAGAATTATTATTATTATTTTATTTTTTCCTTGGTGGGGTTCCCAGGGTGAGAGAGGGGGTCCCAAGACCAGGAAAGTTTGGGTTTGGCATTTATCTGAAGTAGATGTGATCTCTCCAGATAGATTTAAGCTGGTTACTGGAGCTTAGGAAAAAGTTTAAACATATTAAGAAGCAGCCATGAGAAAATTAAGGTCTTGGGCTGGTGACCATGACATGATATTGTAGTGTTTGGTACTTTGCTTATATTGCTTAGTGCTAGTGAGAGAGAGACCTAAGATAAGCTTTATCAGAGACAGATTATTTTAAGGCACCTGTTTCCTTTATTAGTTTAGCATCCAGGAGACACAGGTAATCAATTGCTGAGAGCATTTAACAGTAATAGATTGTTATATTAAAGTCTGCTTTTGTAGAGACCAGATACTTTTGGGTCTGGGGGTGTAAATACCTTTGAACTGTTACTGTTTCTTACTGCCTGGGTAAATACTTGATGGTCCTTGGACTCCAGTTCTATGGTAATCCTGTAACAATTAGCTGAGTAGTTAATTAGGAGAGGGAACCAGGAAGAGAAAAGCTTGTGGGGTGAGACCTTATTCCTTTGGAATTGGTGACAAAGCAGTGGATCCTGGTGTCCTCTGGAACTTGAGAGAGCGGGGGCCCTGTCTGTGTCACTGTGTATGAAGAGAGATTTTTCTGGGATAGAGGTTTCAGAGGAGACAGGTGGACCCAGTGAGGAAAGCCCTTGAGCTTAGCAGCTGTGGGGGTTACAAGAATTACTTTGAAAGGTCCCTGTCATTTAGGGGGAAGGGGTGAAGGGCACTGGCCTGGAGGGGAAAGAAGAACCTGGTCCCCAGTTTGGATTGGAGGTGGGCAAGGACTGTCACATGACTGAGGTAAGGAATGGTCTGTGAAGTTCTACAGGATAGTCCTGAGGTGACAGAGTTAAGAGGCTGTCTGGAATGGGGAAAGGTTTGGATAGAAGACTTGGTGTTAGAGCTTGTCTCCCATACATTAGTTCAAATGGAGAAATTGAAAGAGGCTTCTTAGGAAGAGCCCTGAGCCTGAAAAGAGCTAGAGGCAATAATTTCACCCAGTCAAGATGAAGTTCCGGTGACATCTTAGTAAGAATAGATTTTAAAGACTGGTTGGTGTGCTCCACCTTTCATGAGGACTGGAATATGAAAATGCCAAGCAATGCTAAGAGCCTTAGTTGTGTCTGGGAGATGAACTCCAGACCACTGTCAGACTGAAGAGAGGCAGGGATCCCAAACGGAGGAATAATTTCTCAGAGAAGGAGATCTGCAACTGTCTGAGCCCACTTATTAGAAACAGGATATGCCTCCACCCAATTTGAAAATGAGTCCACCATCACAAGGAGATACTTAATTCTCTTGACTGTAAAACTGAGCTGCCCAGTCAGTCCCTGGAAGGGAACCTCTAGCCTGGTGGGTGGGAAAAGGCTGACTCTGTCCCTAGTATTGGGGTCTGTCCCTTGACAAATCTCACAAGAGGCAGTAATAGTTCTTAAGAACTATAGGTCCTCAGAGGTGGGCTGTAGGTGGACTTTTATGAATTGAGACAGAGCAAGATCATTAGGATGAAAGATCTGGTATAGATAGGAAAGAATTTGCCTAGTGTCAGGAGTTGCCAGTGAGGGTGTGGGCTGCACTGTATGGATTCCCTACAGTGGGTGGGGTGAGACTTGGCACTGGAGGACCACTGTCCCGGTTGCCTGGTCAGCCCAGTTGTTTTCGTTAGAGATGATGGAGCTATCAGTCTGATGAGACTGGCAGCTTCCTATAGCCTTGGGGAGGTGGGAAGCTTTCAGCACGGCCATTATTTGGCCTGGGTTAGTTATGGATCCTCCCTTTGCTGTGAGGCACCCACACTCTCTCCAGATAGCAGCATGGGACAGGAGGATATGAAAAGCATATTTGGAGTCTGTGTGAACATTTAGGGATTGCCCCTGTGCCAATTGGAAGGCACGGGTGAGAGCTATCAGCTCAGCCTATTGGTTAGTGGTGTGTGCAGGTAATGCCTGTGCCTCTATTATCTCAGTATCTGACACTATGACATAACGTGATTTACAGGTCCCCTCATGTGAAAAGGAGCTAATCATCTGTGTACCAGGTATAAGTGGCCTGAGGCAATGTGCCCTCCTGTATGTGTGAAGGGTGAGGTAACAGTTCCTCCAAGGTTTCAGTGCAGGAATGAGAGGGAGAATAGCATTAGGTTGTGCCCCGGCCAGCAGGGTTTCAACGGGGGGGGGGGGGGGGGAGACCCACCTGTGGGAGTGAATGAAAGAGACAGAGGACACAAGGGACGACAGCAAGACAGGATTCTGATCAAGCTGCAGATTTTATTTTTCTCCGCATGGCTTATATAGCATAGGAGTGGGGGCAGGAAGGAGGGAAGGGGAAGTGACATGGAAGGGGTGCAGAATGTGGGAGATGTGCAGATCGTGCAATTGCAAGATGTCGGCTAAGGTCACTGGTCAGGGGCCATTTATTCTGTTGCTAGGCTACCTGACCATGGAATGCTCTTTATGTTTGATTGCCATGGCACCTGACTGTTGGAATGTTCTTATCTTTGGGAGCCTCCAGTTAGTAAACAGGTGTTACTGCTCTGGGGAAGGGCAGTGGTCTTATGACTTGTTCCCTGGCCTAGCTAGTACTTTCCATGGTTCATGTTTGGTTCCTGACATCTTGGTCCCTAACAAGGTTGAGGGAGGAGGCTTGAAATATTAAGGGGTGGACAAGTCTGGAAAGTAAGTGTGGCATCTTCTAGTAATGCCACCTGGGAGAGAAAGAACCCGGGAGGAATGTAAAATCTGTAAGCCTTTATAAGTTAAGAGATGGGACAGGTTGTGGCGAGAGAAGACAGTAATAGGCGATCCAAAGGTGAGCTTCTTTGATTCCCGAAAAGGAGCTCAGCAGCTGCTAAGGCATGAATGCAGGGTGTGCATTCCTGAGTGGTAAGATCTAGTTTCTTTGACAGATAGGCTACAGGTGCAAAGGAGGATCCCAGCTGGTGCCCTAGAGTTCCCAGGGCAAATCCCTCCTTTTCTGCTATCTAGAGGGAGGAAGGATGGGTTAGGTCTGGGAGGTGAAGTGCTGGGGCCTGGAGGAGAGCCTGTTGGAGCTTCTGGAAAGGTTTAGTAACAGGGTGAAGGAGGGGCTCATGTGGGGAGCCCTGAGCCACCTCATATAAGGAGCAGGCAAAGAGAGAAAAAGATGGAACCCAAGACTGTAGGAAGCCAGTTCTTCCTAGGAAAGACAGAATCTCCTGTTTAGTAGAAGGGACTGGATTAGATGCTTTCTATCTACAGTAACAGCCTTGTGGGTTGGAATAATGGTTAGACCCAAATAGGTGACCTGGGGAGTGAACAGCTGAACTTTGGAAGGGGATACCCTGTAACCTTGGCTGGATAGGAAATTTAGTAGAACAGAGGTGTTAGTTTGGCTAACTTGTAAGGACGGGCTGCAGAGTAGAATGCCATCTACATACTGTATTAGTTTAGAGCCAGGGAGAGACAGAGAGAGCAGGTCAGAGGCCAGAGCCTGACCAAATAGGTGTGGACTGTCCCTGAATCCTTATGGCAAGACAGTCCAGGTCAGCTGTGTAGACAGATGAGTGTCAGGGTCAGTCCAGGTGAAAGCAAAGATATTTTGAGACTGAGGACTGAGAGGAATAGAAAAGAAGGCATCCTTGAGGTCTAGAACTGGGAAGTGAGAGGTTCCTGAAGGAATAGTGGACAGGAGAGTATAAGGGTTAGGCACTACCGGATGGAGAGGGACCATTGCAGAATTAATGAGCCAGAGGTCTTGAACCAGGCAGTAGGTTCCATTAGACTTTTTAACTGCAAGTATGGGGGTATTAAAAGGTGAAGAAGTTGGGTGGAGCAGCTTTTTCCTGAGAAGGTCAGAAATGATAGGCTTAAGTCCTCTTAGGTTCTGGAGTGAGAGAGGGTACTGAGCTTGGGTAATATATCTGGTAGGGTCCTGTAACTGGATAGTAATAGGCAAATGGTGCCTGGCCATATAAGGGTTCTGGGTGTCCCAGACTTTGGGGTCCACCTGAGAGACTGGCAAGGGAAATGAACTGTTAGAGTTAGTAGGGTGGGTGGCTAGGAGGAGAAGGAGAGGAGCTGCTGGTGAGTGTGGGGTGAGGCAAATGTGGGGAGCAAATGAAATAGACGCTCCTACCTTAGCTAGAAAATCCCTCCCCATTAGAGGCACAGGGCAGGTTGGCACCACTAAAAATGTAAGAGGATAAGAATGTAAGAGGGATGCCCCCGAAAATATAATTAAGTGGTGGGATCTGATGAGGTAGGTAAGGCTATTCCCCTATCCTGATAATAAGGAGATGAGAAGGACAGGACCCCAATACTGCCTCAGGATTGAGTGTCTCCCGTGTCCAAAAGGCAGGAGATGGGTCACCCAGATATTATTATTACTAACCTGGGTTCCCTGTGTGAGATGGGAGTGGCTGGGCTGGGAACTGGGCAGCTTCAGTCGTTGCTAAAGGTCAAGCCTAGGAAGTTTCATACATATATGAAAGTGAGACTATAAGACTGGGTAATATATTGGAATTGTTTAATAAGGGAAGCAGAATTAGAGGTGTAGGAACTCAGTTTCTTTTCTATCTGAGAGAGAATAGGATATGGACCTTAACCAGACCATGCACCCCGGCCACCTCTCACAAAGGGAGAATGGTGTTGGGTTTGAATGGCTGGGGCCAGACCCTTTAGCAGTCCAAGAGCGGGTAGTAGGAGGTGTGAAGGTTGGAGCCAGAGTTGGACCCTTGGAAATGCCTGGTGCTGAAGAGGAGGAGGAAGCCAGAGGAGGAGCTAAAAGGACAGGCACCCTGGGAGCAGGAGTGGGAGCCGAAGGTTGGGCAGTTCATTTGCAGGATCCAGAGTCAGAGGTTCTGGAGTCAGAGAGTCTTCTGTTCAGGGTGCATGGCTAAGAGCATGTGAACAGGAAGGAAGGAATCGAGAAGAGAAGGTTTAGAGCTTAGATAGAAAAAAGCCATAGTATAAGGCAACTCCTTCCATTTGCCTGTTTGCAGGCAGTAGTTAGATAATTCCCATGAAATGTCGGGGTGTAAGTAACCACTCAGTGACCATTTTTTGTTATTTTCTAAGGCATATTTGGGCCATCTCTTAGTACAGAGGTGGACAAGCTTAGGAATCTTTAAGTAAGGCATTAAGCTGAGAGGTTTTAGAGCTTCCAGAAGGCATCCTGGGGGAGAGGTAGAACTGATGGGATTGGAAGCCTTATTTCCCATGTCTGCAGCAGAGAGAAAAAAATATAAAAAAATAAAAAACAAACGTGATCCAAAGCCAAGGCCTCAAACATCCCTAAGGCCAAGGATAGATCTGTAAACAGGCACAAGGCGCCATGACATTTCATCAAACTTAGGGTGGGGGCTCAAGGCATGTGAAGGTGGGGACTCCCCCGGAGTCCAATAGCATTTACTGCTTTATCAAGCCAGAAAAACATGTTGGCCTTACGCAGCCCGAGGATGCAGCCCGAGGATGGGGGTATGACCTCAAGAATTATATCTCAAACTGCAGACAGGGGAGATGGCTAGAAATTTTAGCCTGCAATAGGGACTGACCGTAGCCAGTGAAGGCCTTGGCCAGGGGTACATCCAGTCTCAGGGACAGCAGAGGGGTGCCAGACTCTCAATGGTTGTTTCTACTGGTCCAGGAGACTGTTTATGCTGGCTAAAAAGTGGGGGACTCACCAATCTAAGTAGCTGATGGTGTGTGCAGGAATCCAGTGGCCAGGAAAGAGGGCAGTTGTGGATGGAGCAGAATCCCAGGCACAGGTTCCCAGGCACAAAACTGGGAGGGTCTGTTTTGCATGGCACCAATATTGGTTTTAGTGGAGATCTTACCCTGCGAGGAAAAGTCACAGAACACATCAAAAACCCACTAATAAGAGTTTCATTAAGAAAAGGAGAAAAGGACAGGGTGTAATTAGGCTTGCTAGAAAGACATGTGAAGAGGAGAGGGAGGGTACATGGGATCTGCCTTTTAAGGACTACCCTGCACATGCACACATGGGCCCACATGGCTATTCCATGCATGCGCATAGATCGTGTGGTCACACTGCACATAATTTACATGACCATGCCATGCATGGGTTACATAGGACATATGACCTGGAAATGACTAGGTGGAAATGACTAAGTGTCTCGCCAGGGTTTGTGTGATCATGGGGGCGTGGCTAGCCAGGGTATGCGTGATCATGGGGGCGTGGCTAGAATTCCTATCAGGGAGCCTGACATCTTCCCCATTCTCTTTGTGTTTCCAGTCATCCTTAGCTTGATAGCATGTAGAGACACGGAATTCCAAGACAATGAAAAAGGTAATCTAGTTTTCCTGGGAATTGAGAGCAAAAATCTCTGCCTCTTCTGCGCTGAAATCGGGGGCACACCAACTTTGCAGCTTAAGGTGAGTACCTGCAGCTGGCGAGGGAGGCATATGAAGTAGGCTTTTATTTAAGGTGGCTTACCAGGTTACAGAGTAAAAATGATATCCCTGCAAGTGTGTACTCTTCAGAGTAGGAAAGGTCCCCAAATAAGTAACAATGCCACTGAGTACATATAGCATTTTTTTTCTAACCCCAGAGAACAGGATTTAAATGTGAAAAGCAGAGCATCAAACCGTGGAAATGTTTCTGAAAAGTGAAGGAACAGTGGCTTTTCCATCCTTAGTCGTGAGTAACTTCCCCTTAGATATCCTCAGAGATGCTAATATGCCACACTTAGGCAAAAGATTGCTAATCTGGAGTTTTCATAATGCATATCTGTATCTGTGTGCTAAAAGAAAAGATTTAGCCAGGCGGTGGTGGCACACGCCTTTAATCTCAGCACTTGGGAGGCAGAGCCAGGCGGATCTCTGTAAGTTCGAGGCCAGCCTGGTCTCCAAAGCGAGTTCCAGTAAAGGTGCAAAGCTACACAGAGAAACCCTGTCTTGAAACCCCCCCCCCCAAAAAAAAAAGAAAGAAAGAAAGAAACAAACAAACAAAGAAACAAAGGAAAGATTTATAGATAAAAGTCTCATCCCTTGCTAATGATGGAAATTGTAATGCATAAATTCACTCAGAAGTTGGGTATTCAGGCTGGCTGGTGCAAAACTGTAGACGGATGCATATCTGAAGCCCTCCACTGCTACCCCATTCTCTCCCAGAGAACACTGTGTCTCAAAGAATCCATAACCCCTTGTATCATGGGACGCTAAGAAAAAGCCAGGCTATTTGGAAACTACTGGGTGCCTGTTCTGATAGCTTGCTATCTTTTCATTTGCCTGTATCCCTAACCCATGTCCCTCCTATTGGGCATAGCATTTACTCCCATGATGTACACTTAGTGCTCAGTTACTGTAGTTCCTCTCCCTGGTCCTCCTCACTAACAAGCCTCTTTCTTATCCTAGGACGTAGACATCATGGACATATACAATGAGAGTAAAGCACAGAAAGCCTTTCTCTTCTACCACAGCACAGAGGGCTCCACTTCTGCCTTTCAGTCAGTCGCCTATCCTGGCTGGTTCATAGCCACCCCTTCCACAGCAAGACAGGCAGTCACTCTCACACAGCAGAGGGGTGAAGTTAATAACACTAACTTCTACTTAGAATCTGAGTATTAGAATCCAGCATGGGCTATATGTGACTGAGTCCCGGACAAAGACTCAAACGGTTGGAGAATCTTTTACTTGAGAACACAGCAAGGCATCTTAAAAGACCACCGTGTCACCTCTTCTCCAGACATCCATTTCTGAAGTGTCACTCATCTGAACATCATTCCAGTGAGAAGCCTAAGAATCACTTTCATCCTTTCCTGATCTTGCCCCACCATCCGTTCAGCTACCAACTACAGTCAAGTCACCATCTTCTTACACGCAACTCTCCCTCCCTGTTCTCATAGCAGCCCATGGTGCAGAGATGTGGATTCCAAGCAGTTATTGCAAGAGTCTTTCTTTTTAACTTCATGTATGTTTGTTGTAAATATGACAAATATCTAAAAGGTAAATATTAAGAATGAGGCAATATAAAAGAACATTTTATGTGTCTTGATGATCACAATAGAATCAGAACATCATCAGCTAATAATTTGACACACAGTGTACACTTTTATTATGGTGAATATTAACCAAACTGAATATAAACTGAGTCCAAATTTCAAAGAGTAATTCACATCTATCTGGATTTCAAACTAATTATACTGTCTATTTAACTTTGTAAAGTGATTGGAAGTTGAAGGTGAGCTCTGATATTTTCTTGTGTTTTCTGGAATTTCAGGAGTGTCTGTGGGCCAGTTTAAAGTCAGTAGCCTGTTGTGTGAGCATATGGTGGTTTGAATAATAATGACCCCTATAGACTTTGAATGCTTAGTTATCAGGGAGTGGAACTGTTTGAAAGGATTACAAGAATTAGGAGGTGTGGCCTTGCTGGAGAAAGTATGTCACTGGGAGTGGACTTTGAGGTTTCAAAGCCCATTGCCAGGCCCAGAATCTTTCTCTCTGCCTATGGATCAGGATACACAACTCTCTGCCCCTTCTCCAGCACCATATTTGCCTGCATGCCACCATACTCTCTGCATGGTGATTGATTGTAGCTGACGTTTTCTCTAGTCCTGCCCAGCTCCTGTGGCCCTGCAGCTGCTTGGACCCAAGTAAACACACAGAAGCCTATATTAATTAAACTGCTTGGCCATTAGCTCAGGCTAACTATTGACTAGCTCTTACACTTAAATTAACCCATAATTCTTAATTATGTTTAGCCATGTGGCTTGGCACCTTTTCACAGTTCTGCCTTCATATCTTGCTTCCTCTGTGTCTAGCTGGCAACTCCTGACTCAGCCTTAATGTTCCCAGCATTCTCCTCTCTGCTTATCTTGCCTATACTATACTTCCAGCCTGGCTACTGGCCAATCAGCATTTTATTTATCAATCAACCAGAGTAATACATTCACAGTATACAAAACGACATTCCCATCAATTGATGATGGACTAACCTCTGAAACTGTAAGCAAGCCCCCAATTAAATGTTTTCTTTTCATGTGCTTCCATTTGTTTGGCTGTTTGTCCCTGTGCTCTTCTTGGTCTCAACAATTCACACTCTTACAGTCCCTCCTCTTTCTCGACAGCTGGACTCCTGGAGCTCCACCTGGGGCCTGGCCGAGGATCTCTGCATCCACTTCCATCAGTTATTGGATGAGAGTTCCAGCACGACCGTTAGGGTGTTTGGCCATCTGATCACCAGACCAGGTCAGATCAGGCTTTCTCTCGACCATTGCCAGCAGTCTACAGAGGATGTATAGTATGAGCCAGGGGCTGTGGAGCCCCCAGCTGGAGCAGGCCCTCTGGATAAGTGAGACAATTGAATAGCTTGAACTGTTTGAGAGGCACCCAGGCAGTGGGACCCAGACCTGTCCTTAGTGCATGAGCTGGCTGCTTGGAACCTTGGGCTTACACAGGGACACTTTGCTTAGCCTGGAAGGAGGGGACTGGACCTGCCTGTACTGAATCCACCAGGTTTAAATGAATCCCCAGGGGAGTCTTGGCCCTGGAGGAGATGGGAATGGAGGGGAGAGGCTGGGGGGAAGGTGGGGTCGGGGTCAGGAGTGGGAAGGACAGAGGAACCCATGGCTGATGTGTAAAATTAAAACACAAATATAATAAAAGAAAGAAAAAAAAACAAAAAAAAATGTTTTCCTTTCTAAGAGTTGCTGAGGTCATGGTATCTCTTCACAGTGACTAATACAACAGTGACTAAGATAGGGGGTTGCTTTAGCTAAAAGTCACACAGACTGCAAAAGACTGTGGAATCCTGAATACAAACATGAGCATGAGCATCTCTCTTCCTTCAGACCCCAATATGCAAAGCGGCGCCTTAGACCTTGCAATGCTGCAAACCCACTGCTGAGCTCAAAGTTCTTGGTCAGGAGAAATATGTTCCAAAACCTGTGTTGGTATTATCTCCTGTAACATCATCACCAGAGATTCTGTTCGGGATGTTCCTTGAATCCTGCCTTACATCTCATAGCTTACCTCTTAGTCCTGTCATTTCTATGCAACAAGCTTCAAGAAGGCATTATATGACAGTGTCTTAGTTAGGGTTTCTATTGATATGAAGAGACACCATGATCACAGCAACTCTTTTATAGGAAAACATTTAACTGGGGCTGGCTTACAGTTCAGAGATTCAGTTCAGTATCATGGTGGGACATGGCAGTGTGCAGGCAGATATAGTGCTGGAGAAGGAACTGTATTTTGATCTGCAGGAAGTGAACTGAACTAGGTGTAGCTTGAGCAAATGAGACCTTAAAGCCCACCCCTACAGTGACACACTTCCTCCAACAAGACCACACCCACTCCAACAAAAGCCACAACTCCTAATAATGCTACTCCTTATGAGCATATGGGGGCCAATTACATTCAAACTACCTGCCACAGAAGCTTGCTATCTCATTCATGTTGGTCTTTCTTCCTGTTCCCTAGGACATCTGGGGAAGGAGAGTTAAAGGTACTGCTTGGTGCTCACACATATGCACAAACATAGATGTGTTCTATGAAGAACTCTTGACCAGTGTATGTGGGGGCAGGTCAGGGATAGCTACTCTCTTCTCTTCCTCTCCAGCACAATTCTATGATGTTCTCTCTGTTGTTCCTTGGCAAGTCTCAGCAGGAGTAAGGTAGAGTCCCAAACACTGAACTGGAGAACTTCTCCCTGCATCCATCTCCCTCATTTTCCTTTTCAATTCCCCAGCTCCAACTCTTCTTCCCTGAAGGAACTTTTCTTTGTTTCTTTGTTTCTTTCTTCCTTCCTTTCTTCCTCCCTCCCCATTCCTTCCTTCCTTCCTTCCTTCCTTCCTTCCTTCCTTCCTTCCTTCCTTCCTCCCTCCCTCCCTTTCTTCCTTCCTTCCTGTCTCTCTTTCATTTATTTATTTATTGAAGGAATTTTAAAATTCATTTTACATACCAACCACAGATCCCCTTCTCTTTCCTCCTCCTGCCCCTCCAGCCTCCCTCCTCCAACCCATCCCCAATTCCCTCCTCCAACAAGGTATGGCCTCCCACGGGGAGTCAGTAGAGCCTGATACATTAAGTAGAGACAGGTCCAAGCCTGTCCTCCTACATCAGGTGCAAGGTGTCCCACCATAGGTAGTGGCACCAGAAGTCCAGTCAGAGAGAGAGAAGAGGGATTCTGTGAGCAAGGAACATCAAGATCATGGTGGGGAAACCTACAGAGACAACCAAACCAAACTAGTTGGAACTCATGAACTTTAGACCAACAGCTGTGGAGCCTTCCTGGGACTGGACTAGACCTTCTGCATAATCAGGACAGTTGTGTAGCTTGACCTACTCAAGTGGTCCCCTGGCAGTAGGATCAGGATCCATCCCTGGTGCATGAGCTGGCTTTTGGGATCTCTGAAATAACTTTTCATTGCCACACATGCAAACCTTTACCTCAGGATCTGCTCTGGAAAAGGAGATTCTATTTTCTTTTGTATTGTCCATACCTGTGTTGGATTTCTTCCCTCTGTATAGAAATTAACAGAAGCTAATGCCTTCACATGTGATTCTAACACATACACCTCTGCATAGCCCAGCTGTTGTGACTCCTCTCTCTCTCTCTGTGTAGCCCCGACAAATCCTGTAACTTGCTCTGTAAATCAGGCTGGCCTCGAACTCACAGAGATCTGCCTACCTCTGTCTCCCAAGTGCTGGAATTAAAGGTGTGCCTCACCACCGCACGGCCTATTATCTCTTCTTTCTTTTTCCCCATTATTTTTATTGATCATTTGGGAATTTCATACAATGCATCCAATCACACTTGCTTCCCATTCCACCTAGGTCTACTCTCTCCCCTCTTGTGCCCTCCCCCTGAAATATACCAAATACAATTTGTGTTGCCCATGTACTAATTGGAACATGGTCAAACTCTCAGTGGCCAGCCCCTCAAAGATAACTGAATCCTTTCCCATCCCCCCAGTAGAAGCCAACAACTGTGAAGAGCCATGCCTCAGCATCTTCATCATAATTTTTAAGAACTCTCCTTACTGGTTTCCTGTCTAGACTGTTTCTTTTTGGGACAGGGGAGGGGGAGAGGTTGTTGTAAAAGATTTCAATGTCTTTCAATCTCAGTTATGAGTCGGCAGTCATCAATACCATTGCAACAGATGCTTCCTTGCTCATAGCAACCAGTGGCAGCATGGATCATGGACTTTCACACTGTTTCCCACATCTGCATGGACCATGGACATCCACACAGTCTCCAGCAGCATAATGGATCATGGACCTCATTCTGACCTCTGGTAGCATGTAGCACAGACATTAATACAGTCCTAGTATGAATCACAAACACCATTATGCTCTGGTGGGAGTACCTACCATGGACATCAACAAGGCCTCTTGGCAGTAGCAGGGATCACTGACATCACATGGCTCCCTGCAGTAACACAAACCACAGACATCAGAATGGCCCCCAGTGACATCACTGATGAGGGACACCAATATGACCTCAGGTGGCAGCACAGACCAAGGACATCAATATGGCCTCCAGCAAGAACACAAACCACAAATATCAACATGGCCTCTGATGGCAGTGTGGACCTCGGACAGCAACATGACCTCTGGCAGCAACACTGACCATTGACATCTGCTGTAGGATGTTATTCTGTAGGCTGTGTATATGTGTTACTCTGATTGGTTGACAAATAAAACAATGATTGGCCAGTAGCCAGGCAGGAAGTATAGGTGGGGTGAGCAGAGAAGAAGAATTCTGTGAAGAGGGAGGACTGAGTCAGGAGTCACCAGCCAGACGCAGAGGAAGCAAGATGACAAGGCAGAACTGAGAAAAGGTACCAAGCCATGTGGCTAAAAATAGATAAGAATTATGGGTTAATTTAAGTATAAGAGCCAGTTAGTAATAATCCTGAGCAAATGGCCAAGAAGTTATAATTAATGTAAGCCTCTGTGTGTTTACTTGGGGGATTTGAGTGGGAGAGATTTGTTCCGACTGTTGGCTGGCTGGGACACAGGAAAACTTCCAGCTACAGACATCCATATGTTCTCCAACAGTAGTGCAGGCCACAGAGGCTGACATGGCCTCTGACAGTAACAGGAACCATGGACATCAAAATGGCACCAGGTGGCATCTTGGACTACAGACACTAACATGGCCTTGGGTAGCAATAATGGGCATCAACACAGCCTGCTGTGACAGTCCAGACCATAGATACCAGCACAGCCTGGGCTGTAGTCTGGATCATGTATGACAACCTGGCCTCTTGTGGCAGCATGGATCATGGAGGTTTTTGTTGAGAGGGTCCAATCCAGAAATTGAACCATTTTCCATCTTGGACATCTTGCTCTTGTTCAGAGAGTCAGGGCGACCACAAAAGACAGCGTGTTCAGGGGCAGAGCCTATGAGGGCTCCAGGCTGTTGATCACCCCCTGCTTGTCCTACTTGGGAACTACATGCTCTCTGGTCCACAGCAGCCATGCTCCCAACACCTGTCATTGCTGTGTCTCTAGTTCTGTCTCTCAGACACACACAGACACACAGACACACACAGACACACACACACACACACACACACACACACACACACACACACACACGCTACTCTGTTCTTCCATTCTTCCCACCTTCCTGTTACACCATTATGTATTGAAGTGGCATTGCAGACTGTAGTGTGTCACATAGTATGTCACACATCCAGATAGTCTCTGGTGGCATCATGGACCATGGACCTCATTCTGACCTCCAGAGGCAGTGCAGACCACAAACATTAACACAATCCTAGCATGGATCATGAACACCAACACACACACACACACACACATATGTGTGTGTGTGTGTGTGTGTGTGTGTGTGTGTGTATGTATGTATGTATGTATGTATTGTTCAAAGAGCTTCCTATGCAAATAGCCATTGTAACTAGTCTTTGGTCTGGTACAAGGTCTCTGGTTTCTGAAATACCACAAATACTGGACTATTACCAAGACTCTTCTTGGATATACTATTGTTTCCCAGAGTCAGGGTGATCCTTCAGCTAGGCAGGACGACTGAGGACAGGATCCGCTAGAGCTCCAGGCTGCTGCTGGCTCTTGTGGTATGACCATTGTGCCTTCAGCCCTCAGGGAGCTCCCCAGCAATAGAGGCTCTGTGCTGTAGGCTGGGTCTGTTAACCCAAGGTTGGGACTGAGAACCCTTCCTAGAAGCTGCTTCATGGTCCCGATGGATGTTCTTCTCCAGGTTTCTTGGTGCAAGGCAGTGCTCTGGCTGGGGCTTGAGTGGTGGCCCAGCAACTGTGGCTGCTCCTGGTGGCTGCAGGGGTGACAGTGAGTGGGAAGGGGCATTGGTTCAGCAGCAGCATCTCATCTGTGCTCTGAGCTCCATATGGCTGCTTCAGGTCATCAGCTATGGCCTGGTGCAGGATTCCCAGAGCTGGGGCATGTGGGAGAGACTCCTACACTGTGCTTCTTCATAGAGATGGCCAGCTCCTTTTGCTTGCCTTGTCCTGCAATGCCTGTTATTTAGGGTCTTCTTGACACCCCAAATCTGAAGTGTTTGGAGGCCACACTTCATCTCTCCAGCCAAAGGCAACATCTTTTCTTCTTTGAAGTCACAGCAATTTTACTTTCTTGTGTTTGGCTTTGTTCTTGACTTCTGCATAACAATTCCTCAAGAAATGTTGCTAAAATAAATTATCACTGCATCTTGTGCTCATTTTGCTTCAATACCAAAGTGTGTTGGCAAGATCTTACATTCTAATGTCGGGCAGGGGCAGCATCCATCTCCAAGAAATGTCTAAGTAGATATTAAGCTCCTCAAGGAACATGGAGCTGAAAAGCCAGAAAGGCTGCTTAGTAACATCTCATTTCATTTCCTCATCTTCTTTTTCATATGGTACTTGTGACCCCAGGGAGCTGTGGCCATGAAAGGGTGCCCACTCAGGAAGAGGTGGGTGCAGACGGAACAGAACTGACTGTTCCTGGAGCTCCCCCTCCCCCAGCAAATAGTGTTCACTGCCTGCCTCTCAGAGTGCTCTGGGTATAGTCTGAGGCTTTGTACTTTGTCCCAAGCCCTCCATCACATACCTTTATGAACATGAGCAACATCTGAGTGACATAGGAGGAAGAGTCCAAAGAATTTGTTGAGACAATATTTTTCTAGGGCAGAGCAAAGACTAAGAATAAGATGGCTCCAAGGATGACAAGGAGGGACTTTCAACAATGAAGGTCATCACATAGTAGGGCAGGCTACAAAGATTTTGAGTTCTCCAAGCACAGAGGTGCATAGAAAGAATGGCCAGTGGTATTGAAAACATACTGTAGTCCTGGGTTGTGTCCATAAACAGCCCAGAAGTGTCATAGACAGTGGACATGAGTAGGAGAGAGACAACCTGTCTACCTGAGCTATCTTTGGTGTTTGATACAGGAGGGGAGGGTGGTGCCATGGTGAAGGAGGAAAAACAAGGGAGCAGCACCAGACTCAGGAAGTGTCCACATATCCCGTTTGCCTTACTGGATTGATGTACACAGTATTTGTCACTTGAATATAAGCTAGGGAGCAGAGAAGGAGGCTCAAGAGTAATGGGTTTCTGCATGGTCAATATCTGAAAGCAATTCCATAAAGCCATGCCCTAAGATTTGCAGGAGAAAGACAGATTCCTTGCCTGTCTGTAGCCTGAAAAGAATTAGTGTATGCGCACTTGCACACAAGAAAAAAACATGGAGAAAGGACACAACCTGGTGTCATTTCTCCTGTTCTAATCTCTGAATCACATGTCCTTATGACTTTTCCTGTAGTTTATGAAATAGTCTAATACTGCAAAGGATGCTGATGCTAATTTTCCTTCTTAAACTGGAGGCATAGTGACCATATTCAAGCCTAGGACTGCTGAGAGTGTGTCGAGAGAGGAGATTCACCCTTGTGTTCAGGTTTCCCCTGAATTTCTTCCATTCAGCAACCTGAGTACAAAGCCATTTAATCTGTTTCATATGCTCTTATTCTCTTCCATCTATTCGTTCCTCCCATATATTTGAGATAGCATCGATATCTTTTCCTTTCTTCACATCTTATTTCCTTCGTTATTTGGAAAATCCATTTTAAAGCCTCTACAACCCCATGTCACTGACTTGGGTCAAGGAGAGTATCTTGATTTTGTTTATAATATAATATAAACAGCAGGCAATGAAATCACTTCGCTGTCAATGACGAAGGAGCAAAAGTGGACATGCTGAAGAAACAAAAGCCACCTTTGGGTCACCTTTAGGGATGGGAAGTAGCGATAGAAACAAGTGGGCATTACACAGGGCGCAAATGCACGTAGACATCACAGTGTGCTCCCATAAAGATGAGTATTAGTGCATGTCAACTTAAAATGTGTGGTAACAAAATGCTGTTTCTCTAAGGCACGATCTTCCAGTCCCAGTGTAAAGGAGAAGGGACAGCTCCCCTATCCTCCTTACTGGCAGACATTCATTACTCACAGCACTACATACAAAAGGACACTCGAGTACATTACATACTTTGGTCATATGTTGCCTCTACCCTCTTGCCTTCCTGCTCCTTAACTGCCCCCTCCTTGACCTTTGTCTCAAAGGGTTATTTTACTTCTACTTTCATGATATATATCTCAACATGCTTTATGAAGCTATAAAAAAAATCTAGGAACCACAAACCAGAGGAATATTTGTCTTTCTGAAACAGACTTCATTTACTTAATATGATGATCTCAAGTTGTATCTCAAGTTTTTCTGCAAGTTACAGAACATTATTTTTGATGTCTTGAAAATTTATATATGTGTATGTGTGTGTGTCTATTACACTTGTTTTGTTCATTCCTTTGTGGATGGACACCTAGGCTTGTTTCCTCACTTAGTTGTTGTGAATATTGCTGCATCAAATACTGATGTGCAAGTATCTCTGTGACATGTTGACTTGGGCCTTTCAGGTAAACACATACCCAGGAGAGGCAGAGCTGGGTCACATGGTAGATCTACTTCTAATTTTTTGAGAAACCTACATACTGATTCCCACAGTGGCTGGATCAGTTCACATTTCCATCATTAGTTTACCCTTTTCCATATTGTCATCATCATTTATTGTCATTTGTGTGTGTCATGATTGCCCAGTACCTTGCTGAGGTAACCAAGTGCTAGTTATCTTACTAGATGTTCAGTCACCAAGCACATGGCAAGGATCTCGGGTTTTGAAAACTCACAACTTCTGTTAAAGCTAATTTCTTTTTACACTATTCATTCTTCTTGCTTTAAAAATGTTGTCAGGCCAGTGAGATGGCTCAGAGGGGGTGCTTGCTGCTAATTCTGGTGACCTGAGTTTGACCCCCAGGACCTGCATGGTGGAAGGAGAAAACTGAAGCCTACAAGTTGTCTTCTGACCTTCACACACACACACACACACACACACACACACACACACACACACCCTATACATGCACACTTACACACACACACAAATAACTGTAATAACTCTTTAAAATATTGTTGCTATTAAAAATACATCCATCAAATAGATCTAAATTGTATACCCCAAAATACTAATTTCTCTTTTCCTCAATTCAGAGGTAGCCACTATTATGTGTTGATATCATTCTGGTTTATTCAATATGAAAATATGCTGCCAAGTGGTGGCTCACGCCTTTAATCCCAACACTCGGGAAGCAGAGGCAGGCAGATCTCTGTGAATTTGGGGCTAGCCTGGTCTACAGAGTGAGTTCCAGGACAGGTTCCAAAGCTACACAAAGAAACCCTGTCTAGGGAGAAAAAAAAAAAAAAGAAAGAAAATACTCAGTGCATTTCTCTGTGTGCCATTGTGTGTCTCTAAGTTTGTGTGTTACTTATTCCCATATATTTCCCTGGTTGGTATGATAGACTACATGTACTTCCCCACCCAGCCATATGTTTGAATAGATGTCTATCCTGCATGCATAGCTGTAGTCCACTCTCCACAGTGGCTGCCAAGTTTCCAACAAGCTTGTTTCAGTGTCAGTTGCTTGGCCATTCCTTCAGAGATAGACAGGGAGGTTGTGTCATAAACAGTGGCGATGTGCATCCTCCTGAAGACCTCCTTGCAGGTCTGCATATCTTGCATATGCATGCAAGGCTTTCTTTAGAAGAGTGAATTGAGGGGCGATGGAGTAGGTACATTCTTTATTTTCAAGAGAGCTCTCTATCTTAGGTATGGCTTTCCCCCATTTAAACACTTCCAAGGTGTCTTTAATCTTGCTTGTCTAATACTTGCTTTTAGATTATAAGAGTTTTGTTAGCTCAGTATAAAAGACATATATCTCATTGTTATTGTAATTTGTTCATCACTTATTAATAAGCTGCTCACTATTCAGCACACTCTATGTCTAATTTTCCACCCAAACCTATTTTTGGAGCAATCGGTGATAACACCTCTGTCCGTTGCCTAATCCAGAGGACACTGGCATTTCACCTCAGACAGTGCTAGAAACAGCTCCACTCCCCTCACACCTTTTACTCATATACCAAATATTCTGCACCAAGTCCTGCCTTGGCTTTCCTACCCTAACTGGGTGTCTGTTCCTAATCCTGCTTGCTGCTTGCTCCTCATGTGACTTCTAAAGGTTGAAGCCGCCGTGGAGTCACCTTGATTGCTTCTCCTTCCATATTCTTTCACTAGGTGGCACTACTTGTCCCATGAACTTAAGTTCTAGGTGTAAGTTAACAGATGATCTTTGGCCTAGAACTTTCTACCAGACTGTGGATTGGAACTGTGCTGATTTGTACTGTCTCATAGCTTACAAATAGATATGTGGCAAGCGGAGCCATTAATGCTCCCCACAGCCTGCCTGACCCTACACCCAGTTTCCTTCTCAGTTTCTCAAGACAGAAACCAAAGAGTCATCACTGATCCCTCCCTTTCCTAAAGCCCAACACTCCATCAGAAAGCTGGTTTTCAGATTGCCTCTGAACTACATCTCACTCTACCCATCCTTGTGTAAGAACCCTGACATTCACCACTCACCAGGCAAACACCACAGTTCAGCTGGATTGGGGTCAGCTGCTGAATGATGCCCTCATCCTCAGCTACACCCATTAAATCCATCTTCTACATGGCTACCAATATTTAGACTCTCCCAGTCTTTCCATCTGCACATACTTGGCAGACTTGCCTAGATAATTAGGCACAACCTCCCTATTCTGGGAATCTCATTCTCTAACAGTTATGCTAATCTTTCAATTCCTTGAACATGCCAAGTTCTTTATAGCCTCAAGACCTTTACATGTATGATGCTCTTTCACATCCCTATACCTGGATAGTTGGTTTGTACTGCACTGTCTCCTTTGAGTCATCTTCTAACCACCATGCCCTAAGCTCTCTTCTTCCATCACTTGTATTTTCTCTCTCCAGTCTTTCTTTACACAAGTTGTCTGTATTTTTCTGCCTTTGCCTTCCCTTTCTTTCCCCATTACTTTATAAGGAACCTGGTCGCTGGGATGTTTGCCAATTTAACCACTGTGTCACCAGTCCCCAGTGTAGAGTCTGTTATATCCTTAATAAATATCTTTTGAATGCACTAGTCAGTTAAATGAATCAAAACCTCTAGAAGTGTGAGCTCAAGCAAAACTTTCCTCTTTGTAAGTTGATTGTCTCAGATACTCAATATGCTAATGAAAAACTAATGTGACTAGCTCTACTCAAAGTAAAACCCACCATCCTGCTCCCAACCTTTGACATCACAGAGAATAACAGAATCCCTATCTGTGCACAACTCCTTTGTAATCACCGACCCTATCCCTGTTTCTCTCAAACATACATGTGGTCTTATGAGAAACACATTTCATGGCCAGGCTGCTGTCAACCTACTTCCCACTGAGAACCAGATGATATGAAGAAAGCCTCCACATTATACTGCTCCTTTATTATTTCCACTGTTATGAGGTCCATTATCACAAGGCAGGGCACATGGCACTGAGAAGCTGCCCACAAATGGGTGTCAGCTAGGCAAATGGTCCTTGTAGAATGAACCCACATTCTTCATAATAAATTAGTCTATAAATAACTAGCCTTGGTCTTAATTCCCAATTGGTGTTTAACTTGATGATGGGGTGAAGGATTCCTACCCCTTCCCAAGAGACTAGAGATTAATATAGCAAAAGTCTAATCCTTGGTCCACTCCACAATGCACTGGTATTAATGGATGCTTCTTACTCTAGATAGGCCTAATATTTGGGTTCAGCTTTAAATACCAACTAGTCATAAGCATCTTAACAGTACTGGTGAAGGAGAATGGAATATTGGTTGGGACAGCAAATGTGGTTTAATTATTCAGATAAAATATCATGATGCATACTCGAGTGTGCCACCAGGGTCCAGTTGTGATGGGCTCAGGCCTAATTATCACACTGTCCTAACTGTATGGGTCTACAATCATCAGAGACACCTCTGAAGTCCAGCAAAGTCCAACTTTTTGACTTACTCCTGGAAGACAGTCATCAGAGAACTTGGAGAAGAGTAGCATTTATGTGGCATTTAGGTGAAACAATGTTTAAATATCAAAGCAAGAAGTGTGCTGTGGACAGGGTTTGTTTTGCATCATGGTTAAGAATGTGAAGTTGATCCAGAGACTGTGTCTTCTCAAAATATAAAGTTAAGACAGTCATAGAGTGCCTTTATCTGGTAATGTGGGCTCAGGATGGACATAGTGGCTGCGCCGGTTTGAAAGGAAATGCCCCCCCCCCCCTCAAAGTGGCATTATCAGGAGGTGTGACCTTATTTGAGGAAGAATGTCACTGTGGGGGTGGGCTTTGAGGTCTCTTTGCTCAAGCTTCCCTCAGTGTGACACGTTGTCATGGTGTCTCTTCACAACAATAAAAACCCTAACTATGACTGTGGCTGTTTGTGACCACTGATTATTAACCTCCAGCAAATTTGGAAAGAGATGCTTCATTCTTGGGGCTCCTAAGAATCCAAGCAGTCCTAGCTCTGACTTCCCATAGTGGGAAGAAATAAAATCTCTGTTTGAATAAGAAAGTAACAGTCATTCATCATGCTATTTTACATGAATAATTAAATCATATGTTTAATTTGTGTGTGTGTGTGTGTGTGTGTGTGTGTGTGTGTGTGCCATTCTCCTCTACCAGTCAATCCTTGGAGGAAAAAATATGGTTCCTGATACTTTGCATCTAGCTTTGTCTGTGCCTTGTTAATATAATCTCATGAGTAGTGTGCTGACTTTTCCTTTTGTTGCCTGATGATGCAGAATCTTCAGTCTTTCTCAGCCTTGGCCTTGATATGAGGAACAATGACTATGGTCACATCAACTCTCTGCTCAATGAGAAACAGCTTTTGAAGTCAAAGAGCCTTATCCATGGCTAGAGTTAATTTAATGGTGGGGTTTGTAAGAACAGGCATCAGCTGCCTCCTGCTGAACAGTGCTTAGGGGCCCATCCACAGGTATTTTGGTCTTGGTGGCTTCTCTGACAACAAACATGCTGTGTTCTGACTGCTGAGGCAGGGCTTCTGGCCTTCGGCTAAAGGAGCATGTGCAGGTGCCTGTCTCTAGAATGCTTATTCCTTGTGATGCTTTGGAAGGGGACCTGACAGTTGCAAACCAAGTGAGAGAATCTCAAAGGAAGAAGATGAGGGAAATACCCAGAATAGGAAAACAGGAAGTGAAATGGCAGAACCATTTGGCAGAGTCTACCAAGCCAGGTGCCTGGAAGTTTTCCTTTCTGAACATAGGAGCTCCCTGCAGTCAGAGAAGACATTTTTCTAGGGTGAACAGTGACGTCCTGGTAAAATGGCTCCTTCCAGCAAGCTTCACTTCCTTAGAGCCTAGGGCAGGTCACCAATGGCCAGCTTAGTGTCTGACGATACGCTCAAATCCCTTTTTCAAGAGTCCGGAAAGTTCTTGAGCCTCTGGTTCCTAACTCTTCCCAGTGCCCTTTCTTTAAATCCTATTGTCCGAAAATTAAAGTATTTTGACAGGATGTAGTTGTGGTATTACCATTGTGTATGGAGTATGGAACTGACATGAAGCAGCTGTGAAACTTTAAAACATGATACTGCCCCTACAAGATGTGAGAATTCAGTCATGCCTTTTCACTGACTGCAACTCTGGACTTCTCTGATTTTTAAAAAGCACCACAAATGCTGTTTTCAACAGAGATTGATTGGTTTTGGTATAATTTGGATAAAAAGAGTCGACCCCAAACCTTTGGTTTATCTCTAATAAGAGTTACTAGAGTCAAAGTTACCTATGTAGACAAAAGGCTACAGGGGTTACGGAACCTTTCATTCTTTGGCATATAACATCTGGAGTTTGAGTTCACTAACTAGAGTTTTTATGTTTGGTAGGTATGATGAGTTCCTGTACTATGGGACATCTAGCCACATGTATAAGACAGACGGTCATCAGGATCAGTGATATGAAATAGAGGCAACTCTGACAGATTGTGATGTCTATAAGTTTGTTGTATTTTGACATTTTAAACATCAATAGCAACACAGGAATTAAATTGATTGGACCAGTTAATCTCCTCTTTTTATAGGAAGTATTATGTTTGTGGGTCTAGGAATTTGGCTCTAAAATAGAGGTGCCTCCAAAATGGGAGGTTTTGGGGAAAGGCTTACAATAAGCCTCTGTTCACCTAAAACCCAGATGTTTTATAATGTCTATATTGAATGATAATCATTTTAGTAACAAAAATGTGAATATCTTTAAATGCGAAGTCTTGGTTTAAATACAGTAGACTGCTGTGGGATATTAGTTTACACTGTGAAGATGTATCACTGTGATTGGTTTAATAAAGAGCTGAATGACCAATAGCTAGGCAGGAGAGGTAAGGTGGGACTTCTGGGCAGAGAGAGGAACTCATGATGAATCTAGGCACACAAGAGAGATGTCAATAAGACACGGAGGGGGTCAGACATACAGAATGGAGGAGAGGTTTAAAAAAAAAAGCCACATAGTAGAACATAGATTAATAGAAACAGGTTAATTTATGTTATAAGAGCTAGTTGGGAACAAGCCTAAGCTAAAGGCTATGCTATCATAATTAATAAGTCTCTGTGTTTTATTTGGGGGCTGGCAGTCCCTAAAGAAAGACAGTCAGACAAGGAAGACCTGTTACAGTAGACAGTCAAGGTAAGCAAGCAGTCAGAAAAATCTTGACTAAGAGATCATACTTGTTGGACTGGCTCAGGTATTTGGCCCAAGAAAGAGTCACCTAAGACACAAGGTGGGTGACCCATGTGGGATCCAGCCTTTTCAGGGCAATGAAAATGGAACAATGTACACTTGTCAGGGGTCTGATGACCCCTGTCTCAGCAGAGCAGCTTGACCACAGCCTCCAGATCCCCCAGCCTCCATAAGATTTTGCTTATTGCAGTCTCCTTTGCCCGAGACAGACAGTACCTTTTTTCTTAATACTCTCCTGCCTTACTCCCACCCAACTAAAAGAACCCTATAAACCCAAAATTCCTCTTTGGTGGTGCTGCATTCCCTTTTCTTGGGGACAGCCTGACAGTCATACCCCAAGTAAAGCTTTGCCTTTTCGCCTCAGCCCAGCTCTTGTGGTCTGGTTCTCTCATTAAGTCACACTATAAAACCAAGATCATTGTTATTTCTATTGTTTAAAAAGTGAACCAAGGAAAAGATGTCAGATAACTTTTAAAAGACCTGAATAGAAACTGGTTTAAAAAACATTATAGAAGAGCTGTCTAACAGAAATGTGCAAGAGGGGTTCTGAGTTCTATTTCTTGTAGTACTCAGTTGTCACTGTGGTAGATGAGTAACACCTAGTTCTTCTGAAGTCTACCTGGATGTGTTCTCAGAAGGATTTGGCACAAATTTTAGGTTAAAAAAATATGATTCTAACAGTTTCTCTCTTGAAGTTTTGTAGCACAGGTGATGGATGAGAGAACCTGATATGGCCCTTTTCATTGAAGGTAAAGGGGGCTCTGACTTACAATCTTTTCCAGCAGGACTTAAAAGATTATTTTATCAATGACCACACTCCAAAGAACTAAACTTCATGTGCGCATGCGTGTGTACACATAATAAAAGGAAATCCTGAATGCATCTGCCTCCTGCAACACAGCAAAAATGGAACTCAATGGGTTTAAAAATAGACAAACAAAAAAATGAGGACACAAAGTTGGGTGGATAGGGAAAGAGGGGTGCATCTGGGAAGAGTTTGGGGATGGAGTGAATGTGATCAAAACATATTGTAGGAAATTCTCAAAGAATTACTAAAAATATTTTAAAAGAAACTTTAAAAGAATATAGGAAAGGATAAACCTTCAAAAATGAATATGCTCACCATACATGAAAGCCAAGTCAGTTTATGGTTGATGAGTTAAAAGGAAAAACTCAAAAGATACTCACAGAAACACATTCCAGGGTGGGGCAGGAGATTTTCTTTCTTTCTTTCTTTCTTTCTTTCTTTTTTTATAATTATTGAATAAGCTGAATTAAAATTTATTACAATAATTTGATAACTTAATGAACAAAATAAAATGTAATTTCAGTTTTAACCAGAGTTCATCATTCATTTGTCATTCTTAGCATTGTTATTCTAAGACATTTAATGAATATTTTTAATAAATCTGGAAGTCCTGTTTGCAAGTTGGAATATTTTAATCAGTTTAATGGATATCTAATACTATTCAAGAAAAAGTTAATCAGGAATTGAGAATACTAACTGTAACGTAGCTTGTCTGACAAGAAGATCACATTTCCGTGCCATGCTCTAGGTAATAATATGAAAATATTTCTAAGTTAATACAAGTATTTAGGCTTTTGTGTCACTTAGTTGCCTAAAGTCATTGGAATGTTGTTCATTCTACACTACTGCTTGTCTTGGTTACCATTATTTTCATAAACAGTTCCACCAAATAGAAATCAAACATTCAAATAGATGAATGAGCCCATAAGGGCCATTTTCATCCAAAGCACCACAAGTGCAAAGTTATTTTCAATCCCTTTTCTATAAGTGGGACAGGAGATTTTCATTCAACTATGTATCTGCATCGTGCACTGACATATAGAATACAATTTGTATTAATGGAGCCCTGTTTGTCCTAGCCATCCATATTTGGGCCTTGAAGAACCTGGTTTTGGAAGAGACCACCTTCCTTAGAAATCTTGCTAGTTCTAAAAAATAAGAGACTTGGGACTGAGGAGATGGAATTGAGGGTAAAGTAGTTGCTGCTCAAGTGTGAGAACCATAGTTCAAATCCCCAGTACCCATGTAAGTGCTGGGCAGGCATGGTGGCTGTGGTAGTTAGCTTTCTACTGCTTTCATAAAGATTATGACCAAAAGCAATTTGGAGAGGAAAAGATTTATGTGGCTTACACATTCTGGTCATGGCCTATCTCCAAGGGAAACTGTCTTGGTTACTGTTCTATTACTGTGACAAGACATCATGACCGAGGTGACACTTATAAAGAAAATCGTTTAATTGGGTGCCTTCTTACAGTTTCAGAGGGTTAGTCCATTATTATCTCATGGGAAACAGACATAAATGGCACTAGAGCCATAGCTGAGAGCTTTATATTCTCTGAGATCCTCAGGCAGCAGGCAGAAAGAGCAACACTGGGCCTGGTGTGGGTATTTGAAATCTCAAAGCCCACCCCTGGCAACACACCTCCTCCAACAAGGCCACACCTCCTAGTCCTCCCAAACAGTCCACCAGCTAGGGACTAAGCGTGCAAATATGTGGGTCTATGGGGCATTCTCATTGAAACCCCCACAGAAGCCAAGGCAAGAACTCAAACAGGTCAGGAACCTGGAGGCAGAAACTGAAGCAGAGACCATGGAGGAATGCTGCTTATTGCCTTGCTCCTCATGACTTTCTTAGCCTGCTTTCTTATACAACACAGGATCACCAGCACAGAGGTGACACTTCTCAGAGTGGATTGGACCCTCCCACATGGTCATTAACCAAGAAAATGCTTTATAGACTTGCCAATCTCTTGGGAGTATTTTCTCAACTGAAGTTCCCTCTTCTCAGATGGCCCTTGCTGTGTCAAGCTGACAAAACAGCTAACTAGCACAGTGTCCCACTTGTAATCCTAGTCCTCTGAAAGTAGAGACAGGGAGTTCTCCATGAACAAGCTGGCTAGCTGCCCCCTAGCTGAATTGGTAAGCCTGAGCCCAAATGAAAGACCCTACTTCAATATAAAAGGTGTGTGTGTGGGGGGGTGATTAGGGAAGACACCCGCATCATCAGCTTCTGGCTTTCACATGCACATATATGCAAATACACACATACACACACACACACACACACACACACACACACACACACACACACACACACACACACACACACACACGAGAAAGAGAGACAGAGACAGAGACAGAGAGACACACAGAGAGACCAAGAGGAGCTTCATGTGAACCTGCTTTTCAAGCTGTAACTCCTTATAAATGCAAAAATAATACAGCTATTTTATTCCACTAAAATCATTGTAGTCAATAAAGCAAGTGAGATAAACTATTTTATTCCACAAAGTTTACTCCCTATAAAAAACAGCAGTAATGCTTTGGATGAAAACATGGTAAGATGTTCTGCATCTGATCCAGCCGTCACAGAGAGGAAAGCCAGCCACAGGAAGGTTCAACTTTCCTTTCAGTCTTCTGCTTTGTTGGGGTGTATATGGTTGCTTCTTGTCAGGATCTGAGAGATCTTGAGTGCCACAGAGCAATGTGTCTGAAAACCCCTAAGTGTGGAAACAGATGGTCACATTCATGTTTCTTAATTTATGTATTAGCAGCTATATAATATAATATATATTATACATAGTATATAGCTAGAACTCTCTTTGTTAGTTTTGTGATGGTGTCATGATTTAACTATATGACTGTGACAAAGATACCCAATATTTCACTACTATTTCCCGGACAGCCTACACCAGCATTTAGGTCATTGCATGAATATGTTGGAGGACATCAATCACCTTTGAGTGAGAGACCCAACAACAGATTCTTTCTTCCTATTCTAGGCTCAGACTTTATTACCCTTTAACCCACACTTGGATGTGTGTGTTAGTTTGCTTCTTTATTGTTGTGATAAAACATTTACCAAAAACTTGGCAAAGAAAAGGTTTACTTCATTTTATACTTCCATCACCAAGGAAAGTCAGAGCAAGAACTTAGAACAGGAACCCAGAGACTAGAACTGAAGCCGAGACCACAGAGGAATGCTGCTTTCTCTACACGGCTTGCTCAGCTTGCTTTCTTAAACACCCTAGGACCCCCCACCTAGGTGTGGCACCAACCACAGTGGTCTGGGCCCCTCCCATATCAATCACTAATCAAGAAATGCCCTATAGATTTGCTTACAAACCAATATATTGGAGGCATTTTCTCAATGGATATTTTTTTCTTCCCAGATGAGCCTGGCTTGTTGTAGGTTGACAAAAACTAACCAGCATAGCATGAGCAAACCTGCTTCCCAGTAAAGGATGGTCCAGGACAACAATGCTCACGTAAGAAGGAAGAACTTTGAGGGCTACGATGGTGGAGGCAAAGGCAAAGCTCTCTTGGCAGATAACACCCATTACAAGACTGACCTTAGTGCACCACAATCATCTCAAAGTCAGTGATGTGGGTTTTTCCCAGTTCTTGGGTCAGAAAGAGCGGACAGCTTCCTTTGGAGCAGACAGCGATGAACCAGCCAGGGAAGGCTGCGGACTCGAATGTTGAGGTGGTGCCACTCTTGTTGTGGTAGAAGAGGGAAGCTTTGACAGGTTCCCTTTGGTGGTACAGTTCCATTATGTCCCCTTCCTGGCGGGTGAGAAGGAGATCCCAGGAAGAAACATCACCACCTCAGCTGTGCACCTGTCTGCAACACCAGTCCCCACCTATTAAAGCAGGCCTGGAGACTGCAGGTTCTTACTGGAGTATTAAGAATCACACACCCAAATACATGTTAAAAGTAGAGTAGCAGCATTAGGACACAAGTTTCAAATTTGTCCATCTGTCTGGAGTTTGATATTTCTAGTGTCTTAAGATAAAGTCTCTCTGTGTACTGAGATGAGAGGCAGGTGCCACATGTCCAGCTGTTTCAGTTATCCCGCACTCCCCCTCCCTGCCCCAGCCAGCCTAGCCTAGTTGGTGAGCCCCAGACTTAGTGAGAGATCCTGTCTTAAAAATAATGTAGGGAAGGTGGTGGTGGCACACGCCTTTAATCTCAGCACTTGGAGAGGCAGGTGGATCTCTGAGTTTGGGGCCTGGTCTGAAAAGTGAGTTCCTGGACAGCCAGGATTGTTACACAGAGAAACCTGTCTCAAAACAACAACAACAACAACAGTAATAATAATAATAATAATAATAATAATAATAATAATAATAATAATATGGGGAGAGATGAAGGAAGATACCCAGTGTCAACTTCTGACCTATACCCACATATGCACACACTTGCACATAGACACATGATCACATGAACACACACACACATACACACACGCGTAACTCTAAAACACCTTCCTCCTTGACAAAACTTACTTTTGTAAAATAAAACAAAAACTTACTTTGGAAAGCTACTTTCAAATACCCCTATAGCTTCTTCTTGTTTTTTGGTGATGCATGTACCCTCATGCATCCCAGGCAGGGAACAATAAATCGGTGTTAGGATAACCTGTGAATTGCCTTTCAAAAGATTTGGGAATTGGGGTTTCTGTCAAGTGGGAGCTTTATGGGACAGATGGGCTCCTCGCCCCTGGCCAAAGAGCAGATCCTTCTTTTCTAAACTCACCTTGAGCCGCAGCACGGGGTGCTCCCCTTCCTTTGTGCAGAACAGACAGCGTTCAGGCTTGCTCAGCCCCAGATATATGGGGATCCCCCTTGCCCTTCTCAAGAGTGTCCAGATATTGGCATGGGAGTAAGGTGACAGTGACTGGGAATGCAAGAGCAGAAATCGGGGTTCAGTCCATGTTTCCAAAGCACTGCTCTAAACTAGAGACAAAGAAACAGGGCCTTGCCAACCTTCATGTCCCCCACCACTTACCACTTGGCTCACACAGGTGTCCCATTTGGGTAACTCTTTCCATTAGAGAAAATCAGCATCTCATAGACTCAAAGATTAATCTCGTAGATCTTTCTCTGCTATTTGGCTTTTTGAAACATCACAGAAAACAAGACTTCCACCATTTCCTCAACCTTCCACTCCTGGGGTCACCTCTCTTTCTCCTGACTCATCCTATAGCTGTCCAAGTCTGTGACTGCCCTCTATACTAAACTGCCCTGCAATGCTCCTCCAGGTAAGGAAAGCCAACACACGTGCAGGGAAATGAAAGGCTGAGGACAGACCCACGACATTAGCCAGAGGGGCTGCCACAAAGGGCCTGGGCTACTCACCCGGAACCGTTTGTTCTTTCCTAGGGACTGCAGTGAGGATATCATTATGAAGAACCCACACACGACTACTAAGGTCCTGAATATGTCTTAGCCAAGGTGTCTCTCTGCTTAGTTCTGTACAGAAAGGGAAAACGCAGATATGTAAGGACAAAGGCACAGAACACCCCCTTCTCCCCCCACCCCCATTTTCCAATCTTTCCCACTTTACGTTTTCCTTGATCCATTAAGATGATATTGTTTCAGAACTGCCAACCTAGCTCCAGTGTTATATATGTGCAGATTGACCCTAAGGGAGGAACAGAGTTAGAACTAAGTCCCAGTTTGACCCCAGATCAGAGGAGCTGGTGATCAGCCTAATAGCCAGTCAGACTCTCTAACCCAAGTCTCACCAAGATCCCTCTACATCCTTAGACTCAGCTTATTGCCCAAAAGAAACAGCTCCCCTTTAACTCCCATGCAGGCAGGCCTGAGGTCCGGGATGACTGAGAGTACCAAGGTCAGAGCCAAATAGCAAGAGATCAGAGATCAGGGACTGAAAACCACAGGCTGCATCTCCAACCTGATTGCAGAGAAACTGTGTCTGCACACTACAGAACTGCAGCGGCTCTGCACCTGGGTCTGGTAACTATGGAACTAGAGCTCCTGCTGTGCTCAGCTTCACTGACAGGCTCTACTGGGGCCCATGCCTTTTTATCCTTAACATGAAGGAAGGAAGTTCTGCCTCAGAGGATCTGGGACTGCCTGGCACCCTAGATAATTACTAGTTCCTTGTACTAGAGGACTCGCTGAGTCTTTATTGGGATAAATGTCAACGGTAGCACGGCTGTGACTTATCAGAGTGCCATGAAATGGCAGGGCATGCTAAGCCTGTGAGAGCAGCAAGCAGGAAATACAGTTACAGATTCTGACTGGCTGAGGAAAGAAAGATTATGGGATTTCCCCAGGGTGGATGACTGGGCTAGGTAATGTAAAATGGGGTACTAGAATATTGCTCATTCAGAAGGAACCTGTAGCAAGTGCAAGAGTCAATGTGGAGAAGACCCTGTCCTGAGTCCTATGTAGATTTTAACCTGGTACAAGTCACCTTAGGCTGACTAGAGGGGATGCTCCTCTTTCTCCCAGCCCACGAGCCTGCTGCTTCTCCACCAACAAACTTGACCCAAAGCAATGCCAATTCCTGGACTGCCTGCTCACACCTCAGCGGATTTAAGTCATTATCTTGTTATAGGATAAGGAAGCCTGAAGGAAACTGCACACCTTGGGGTGCTCCCTTCTGAACCCCATTTAGGCACAGAACACAACCAAACACTCATTTCCAACACAAAGAGATTAAGCAAGGTGAAGAGACAAGGTGGTTGAATTGGACAGAAACAGCAGCAAAAGGGTCTGTAAGAATGATGTGTAAAGAGAAAAAGGGGAGGTCGGTATTAGGATGAGCTGGGGTGCGTTGGTAGGTTCTGATTGAACATGTTACATGGTGTAGCCAAATAGGAAATTTTGATAGCTGGACCTTGATCAGCCTCAAGAAGGAGTCAGGCATAAGGAAGTGGCCAAATAAGGGAGTGGACCTTGATGGCCAGCTTTAGGAATGTGGAAGTGCCTAAGAACCTACTGGTTTAGCAAGGGAGAGGGAAGTGGGGAGGGGTGGGGAGGCAGGGCCTGACTATGCCATGTTTATCTTATTTGTGCCTGTTAGAGCCCTTCAAAGCCTAGTTGTCAGATGGTCTGAGACAACAGTGCCTATCATTAGGTAAGTCCAAAAGGAAACTGAGGCAAAGATTTTGATGCTTTTTCCCATATCTGAGTTCACAGTCTGCCTCCAATAGATCCCAGAACATGTTACCTTTATATCTTATTGGCTTCCATCTCAGGGACACATGCTACCAACGAATTAAGGGACTGGTGGATAAAGTCCTAGACTCCCAGTCTCCTGGCAGGACAATGTTCAGGCTTCTTAGAGGGCCCCTAGCTGCTCCCAGCCATAGTTATCTAAAAAATTAACTAGTATTCATGGCACTTCCTGGACTCATCTCTTAATCAAGTTCCCTGCTATAAGGACAACCCCAACTAAGACAGTAGTCAGTGTTCAAAAGGAAGATACTTGTGTTCAAATGATAGGTATTCAAAATAAACCTTTCCACACTCTTAATTGTGCACACACTAGATTCTAAAGCATAGACTGTGAATGATGTTTTGGCATCATCTGGCATCTTGTCAGAAATACTGAAGCTTGGGCTTTACTGCAACCTTTCAAGATCTGAAAGAAAAGAACATTAAAATTGCTATATCATCAGGAGTGGTGGCGCACGCCTTCAATCCCAGCACTCATGAGACAGAGGCAGGTAGATCTCTGTGAGTTTGAGCTCAGCCTGGTCTACATGGTGAGTTCCGGGACAGCCAGGACTATATAGAGAGACCGCCATGCCTTCTGTAGTTTATAGCACACATCCATGCTCAGAACATAATCAAATCAACACAAAAAGAAAGAGGTGTGGGCTCTGGGCATGCTTGGGGTTGGGAGGGAACAGGTCCAAAGCCCTGAAGCCAGTTTTTTCTTTAATCTCTGAAAACTAAGCAAATGGGCTGTGTTGGTACCAAACAGAAGGAGAGAAGGATGAAAAGAAGCCATTTCTGGACAGTCATGGGCCCAGGTACAAGGATCTTGGATTATATAAAAGAAATGCACTCATAACTTCACTGGGATGAGATTTCATAAAATTAAAGACAAAAGTCAAATAGTAAAACTAACAAATAATAAAAATGCATTTTCTCCATGGAAACCAAAGACTGACAATAATGGCAGCGAGAAGACAGTAGAATAATATTCCCAAATGCTGAATTCAACTGGACTTTTGGGTAAGGAGGCTGAGTGCAGGCTGACTCTGTGCAAGGCAGGAAGGAGTCACGATTTAAAATAATAGACTTTATCTTAGAAAAAGAAACAGAGGAAGAGCCTTGGGAAGTAAAAGGATTCCTGAAAAATCAGAGAGAGAGAGAGAGAGAGAGAGAGAGAGAGAGAGAGAGAGAGAGAGAGAAGGAAGAAAGAGAGAGAACATGGAGAGGTAACCTGAGTACAACCTCAGCCATAGAGTTCCATAGTGGGAAGAGGAAACAGAAGCACCTTCCAAAAAGGTAAATGATCCTCTCCTGGGGACAAATCACAGCCCTCATAAGCTTCAAGTGCAATTGCAAGTTCTAGTGAGAAGGGCAGACAGCAGTGGAGAGAAAGCCTAGGACTCCTTGTGTTGGAAATCAGTGTTTGGGTGTGTTCTGTGCCTAAATGGGGTTCAGTAGAACTGTATTACTTAGGGGACTGCAGGCAGGCAACATCTTGAGAATCTGGTGGTAAAGCTGAGCTACCTGATTAAGCGTGCTGATTAAGGAGCATCCGCAGGTCAGAGACTCAGTTAGGTCTGACCCAGCCCCTGAGTGAGGAAAGGCACATGCAGGCGGGTGTGCAAAGCAGGAGGACCAGTCATTGGAAAGACAAAGGATACAAACAGCAAAAGGACTAACTCAGGCCGGAAGTGCACAGGAAGAGACCTTGGATGGTCAGACACTGACCTCATCAACCAAAACTAACTCAAAGAGTTTGGTGGCTTTGAGCCCAAGGCCAGTATGTAGATCTAATTTGGGAGTCTCCTTTGTTCACTGTGGTAGAGTCTGAGAACTCTGAAGTTTCAGGGTTGTACAAGTGTCTTAGGGTTTCTATTACTGTGAAGAGACACCATGACCACAGCAACTCTTAATAAGGAAAACATTTAATTGGAGTTGGAATGTAGTTCAAAGGTTCAGTCCATTGGCATCACATCAGGAAGCATGACAAGGCACAGGCAGACCTGGTGCTGGAGGAGCTGAGGGTTCTACATTCAGATTGGCAGACAGCAGGAAGAGAGTGAGATACTGAGCCAGGCTTGAGCATCTGAGACCTCAAAGCCTACCCCCGGTGACACACTGCCTCCAACATGACCACACCTACTCTGACAAGGCCACACCTCTTAACAGTGCCACTCCTCATGAGTCTATGAGTGGCATTTTCCTTCAAACCACCACAGCAAGACACCCACAACTGTATTTCTCCATCAGGGCAATTAATACCCAGCATGTCTTGAAAGTATGAAGACTTCTGTGCTGCTTGCTTCTCATACTCTTAATGCACTTGGGAGACATGCCAATTAAAATATTAGCCAGACCCTCCATCTGGGGAGTCTCAGGAGAAGATAATATAGGGGACTGTGCAATGCAAAGCTGAGCACTGCCAGCAAAGGCCCCTGTTATGTGGAGAAAGAAAGCTACCACTGTAATGGCAGCTCTGGTGGACACCAGACACTCGTCCAGACTCAGCAACAGCATAAACCATTGAAAAAACGTGCATTCACCAATGCAACAGACCCTTGGCCCACTCTTTGGATACAATAATCAGTTTCCAATTTTGAGGGCCCAGAAAGAAGCTAATCTGACACCCCATTTTCCTCCTTTTACTTTTTATAATTCTCTCCACTCTCACCTTCATGTCTAGCAAGATTTTAACTTGGCTGCATTTCTCAGTTTTCTGGTTTGTTTTCTCCTGCATATATCCATCCAATTTTATTTATTAATTTCTTACCATTTGGGCCAAATATTTCTCTTTTCCTTAATTTCTTTAATTTTTTTTTTTTTTTTTAGTTTTAATGTTTTCCCTTTTTGCCCCATGTATATATTTGATAGTACTCTGACTTTATCTTATTAAGGGGTTGAGGATTAATTTTGATATTCAGATGTTTATTTTTAATAACTTATTTGTGTTTTTGAACTTTTTCTTCATTGGTAATTTTTAAAATTTCCGTTTCTGAATTTGTTTCTTTTCTAGACCTTCTCCTTTTTCTATCCCTCCGTATTCATTTAACCTAGCTTCTCTATTTCTTTTCCACCAATCCCTTTCTTGATGTCATTAATTTTCTATGCTGTTGTTACCCTACATGATTCTTCACTTCACAGCACACTTTCCAGTAATTCTTCCTGTCTCATTTTTGTTGTTACTGATGATGTACTCTGACGTGCTTGTGGGATACAATGTGTTTTAAGTGTATTTCTATATTCTGTATGGTATGATGCTTCTGCTACAGGAGTTTGCTTTTTCTTTACTGAGTGGTACTGGGGATTGAGACTTGAAGAGTAGGCTGCTCAATAAAAAGAAAAGCCCCACCCATCCAAAGAAATATGCAAACCAACAGATGTACAAATTGCAACACAGAGTTGCAAGAAACATGAAAAAAGCAAAGCAACATGACTTCTCCAAAAGATCATAACTATTGAACACAAAATAAATAAAATTCCAGATAAAGATTCCCCAAAGTTTACTGGTAAAAAATGATCCAGGACTTGAGAGTGCATATAATCAAAGAGGTGGATTCAATCTGTGACTTTTATAGAGGAAAAAGTCTGCAAAATGAAATTTAGAAACTCAGCAATGTGTATGAAAAAGTTGATTACATAGAGGCAAAGTTCACCAAGAAAATTGACATTAATGAAATTAATTAAATGGAGACTAAAAAACAACATACAATATCAAAACTTTGAAAAGTTAGTAAGATTTACAAACTCTTAGCTAATCTGACAAAAAGAGGGAGAACACTTAAATTAATAAAATTAGAGATAAAAATGTCATGAGCGGATGAGATCTATAAGATCTATAATAAAGATAAATTTATGTATAACAAATATTAATATGCAATGTTTATAATAACTAATTTAGAAAAAAGGGGGTGTCATTATACAGGATCTGAAGAAATAAAGAGCATCTTTAGAAGTTACTATGAAAATTTACATAATGAAAAGATGGATAAGCCAGGAAAAAAACAGAAGAATTTCTATGTACACATCATCTACCAAAACTAAGCCCTGAAGATATGAACAACTTAAACAGACTCATTACAAGCAATGAGATTGAAGCTGTTATTAAAAACCTCCTTCTTTTAAGGAAAATTCCAGGACCAGTCAAGATTCAGAGAAAAAATAAAATATTGAAAATGAAAAATTCAATGAACCACATAAAAGACAGTAGACAGCATCACCAATGGTCTATCTAAGCAGTGGAAAAATATCAGGGATGAAGGGGAATAATGAAATGCTGTATCCTAACAACAATAAAGAAAAATAAATGTCCAAGAAATCTGGGGTACCATCAAAGGACCACACCTAACATCCACAGGGTAGAAGGAGCTGACACAAATACCAACATCATGAAGACTATGTTGGACAAAATAACAGCAGAAAATTTCTCAAATCTAGCAACATAAGTAGACATTCAGATGTAAGAGGATTTATAAGTCCAAACAGACTTGACCAGGGAAAATCCTCCCCGTAACCTATTATGTTGAGATGTCAAAAATACAAAGCAAAGAAACAATATTAAAATCTGTGAGGGCAAAATGCCTCCTCATCTATGAAAGACAGAAACATGAGAATAACACCATATTTCTTATCAGCAAGCTTCAAAGACAGAAAATCATGGAATGATACACTTCACACCCTGAAAGTAATTAACTGCCAACCAACAGTGCCATATTCAACAAAGATACCCCCTTTTGTTGAAAATAGATTCTTTTCTCATATAAGGTATCCTGATTACAGTTTTCCCTTCCTCTTCTCCCCCCATGCCCCCCTCCTCTCTCTCCCTCTCCTCCCATACAGATCCACTCCCTTTCTTTTCCTCATTAGAGAAGAACAGGCTTCTAAGAGATAACAACAAAATGTAACCAAATAAAATATAATAAGGTAAAACAAAAGCCACCACACAAAGTTGGACAAGGCAAACCAAAAGCAAGAAAAGATCTCCAAGAGAAGGAGCAAGACTGAGAGACCCTCCTGTTGCCATACTCAGGAGTCCCATAAAAATACCAAACTGAAAGGTATAATATCTGCCGAGAGGACCTGGTGCAGACCTGAGTAGGCCCCGTGCCTGCTGCTTCAGTCTCTGAGTTCCTATGAACTTTGCTCAGTTGATTCAGAGGGCCTTGTTCTCCTGGTGTCCCCCACCCCCTCTGGCCCTTCCATTTTTTCTATCTCCTCTTCTGCAGTGTTTGGATATGCTCTGTATTCATTTTCATCCAGTTCTTGAAAGTCTTTAATTTCTGTCTTGACCCATTTTTCATTCAGTAGAGCTGTTCAATTTCCATGAATTTGTAGGCTCTTTGTTATTTCTGTTGTTGCTGATATCCAGCTTTAATGCATGGTGGTCTGATAGGATACAGAGTTATTTCAATTTTCTTGTGTGTGTTCAGACTTGCTTTGTGTCTGAGTATATGGTCAATTTTGGAGAAAGTTCCATGAAGTGAAGGTGTATTCTTTAGTGTTTGGGTGAAATGTTTTGTAAGTATCTTTTAGGTCCATTTGATTTACAACATTAATTAGTTCCAATATTTATCTACTTAGATTTTGTCTAGGTGACCTATCTATTGGTGAGAGTAAAGTGTTGGAGTTTCCCACTATCAGTATGTGAGGGTCAATATGTGATTTAAGCTGTAAGTAGTGTTTTACAAACTTGAGTGCCCTTGTGTTCTGACACAGATATTAAGAATTGCAATGTCCTCTTGGTGATTTTTTTTTCCCTTTGATGAATGTGTGGTGTCCTTCCCTGTCTCTTCTGGTTAGTTTTGAGTTGAAGTGTATTTTGTTAGATACAAAAAAGGCTACAGTAGTTTGCTTCTTAGGTTTATTTGCTTTACCCTGAGGCAGTGTCTATCCTTGATGTTAAGGTGTGTGTCTTGGATGTAGCAGAAAGATGGATCCTGTTTTTGCATCCATCCTGTTAGCCTGTGTCTTCTCACTAGAAAATTGAATCTACTGATAATGAGAGATATCAATGACCAATGATTATTGATTCTTGTTATTTTGTTGTTGTTGGTGGTGTGGTTAGTGTGTGTGTGTGTGTGTGTGTGTGTGTGTGTGTGTGTGTGTGTTTCCCTTCTTTCTATTTTGCTGGTCTGAGATTATTTATTCCCTGTATTTTCATGGTTACAGTTAACTTCCTTAGGTTGGAGTTTTCTTTCTAGCACCTTCTGTAGGGCTGGATTTGTAAACAAATATTCTTAAATTTGGCTTTGTCATGGTATGTATTATTTTTTTTTCTGTCTATGATGATTGGAAGTTTTGCTGGCTATAGTAGTCTGGGCTAGCAAAGAGCAGAAAGATGGATCCTGTTTTTGCATCCATCCTGTTAGCCTGTGTCTTCTCACTAGAAAATTGAATCTACTGATAATGAGAGATATCAATGACCAATGATTATTGATTCTTGTTATTTTGTTGTTGGTGGTGGTGGTTAGTGTGTGTGTGTGTGTGTGTGTGTGTGTGTGTGTGTGTGTGGTCTCTGAGAGTCTGCAGCATATCTGTTCAGGTCCTTCTGGCCTTTTGAATCTCCATTGAGAAGTCTGGTGTAATTCTGATAGGTCTGCCTTGATATGTTACTTGGTCTTCTTCCCTTGCAGCCTCTAATATTCTTTTTTACTTCTGTACATTTAGTGTTTTAATTATTAAATGCCATTTGTCTTTTTTAAAAATTAATGCATCTATTTATGCATGAGTGTTCTGTCTGCATGTACACTTACATGCTGGAAGAGGACATCAGATCTCATTGTAGATGATTGTGAGCTACCACACACCATATGTTTTCTGGGAATAGAACTCGAGGACCCCTGGAAAAGCAGTCAATGCTCTTAAACACTGAGCCATCTCTCCAGCCCCATGGGGACTGTCTTTTCTGGTTCAATTTATTTTGTGTTCTGTGTGCTTCTTGTACATTTACAAGCATCTCTTTTTTAGGTTAGGAACATTTTCTTCTATGATTTTGTTGAAAATACTTTCTGGGCCTTTGATCTGTTTTTCTTCTCCTTTTTTCCATTCCTATTATTCTTGATTTTGTCTTTCCATAGTCTTCCAGCTTTCCTCGATGTTTTGTGTCATGAGTCTTTTTGATTTAACATTTTCTTTGACCAATGTATCCATTTCTGTAGATGTAACTGGCTTGTTAAATAAGAAACACAGAACCGATTGCAGAGTTAAAAACCACGAGGTCAGAGCAAGAGCAGAAAACCTTACCCTTCACTGCTTCTGCTGTTCTTCCTCTTTGCAAGAGAGCTACCTCTCTGTGTCCGATCTCTTTTATAGATTTTCTGTTCTGTTTTCTCATTGGTTGTAAACCCAGTCACATGACCTCCTCGTCACTGCCTGTTTGTACAGACCTCCAGGTCTTCTATGGTTGCTATTGAGATTAAAGGCGTGTGTCTGCCATGCTGGCTGTGTCCTTGAACTCACAGAGATCTACCTAGCTCTACCTCCCAAGTGCTGGGATTAAAGGAATGCACCACTACCGCCCAGTTTCTGCTCTGGCTTGCTCTGACCTAAAGGCAACTTTATTGACATACAAATAAAATCACATTTCAATACAAATAAAATATCACTATACATTTCTTCTATCATGTGTTCAATGCCTGAGAGTCTCGTTTCTGTCTTGCATTCTTTTGGTGAAGCTTGTCTCTGTAGTTCCTGTTCCAATACCTATTTTTTTTTAAATTACCCAAATTCCCTCAGTTTGGGTTTTCTTTATTGATTTTATTTCTATTTTCAGGTCTTGAGCAATTTTATTCAGTTCCTTCTACTGTTTGTTTGTGTTTTCCTGGATTTCTGTAGGGGATTTATTCATTTCCTCCTTAAGGACCTCTATCATCATCATACAGGCTGTTTTAAGGTCTTTTTCTTATGCTTCAGCTATGTTGGAAGGGCCTGCTGTGTTAGGGTTCCTGGGCTCTTGTGGAAACATAGTGGTTTTTACACCAGTGTCTAGACATAGAGGATTGGGAAGATTGCAAATCTACCCACTGGTGTCTAGTTTTGTCTTTGTTGGGTGGTTGTTTTGTTCTTTGGTTTCTGTTTCTGTAAGTGTGACAGCTCTGAAGGAAAAGGTATCCTGGTAGGCAGAAGCCAAGGAATACCTATAAGTTTTACAGCTCTAAAGGGAAAGGTATTCCAATAGAAGTGTTACAGCTCTATTCTGGTGGAGGGGGTGGGGGATACACGGCTTACCTAGAAAAGTGTTACAGTCCTTGCTCCAGAAATGTTTCCCTAATGCAAGTGTAACAACTCTCTGCACCTTTCTGCTCTGGAGAAGTGTTACAGCTCTGCTCAGCTTCCCTAGAGTGTAACAACTCTGCTCCAGTGAGGGATAGTTTTCTCAGCCAAAGTGTTATACAGTTCTGCTTTGCTCTCCTCCAGCTCCACTTCATTCCTTTCTGGCAAGAGCCATTACAGATTTAATTTGCTTTGGAGAAAGTTGTTAGAGTTCTGTTTCTCTCTAGGGAAAGAAAGACATTATAACAAACCTCACTCAAGAGATTTATTGGGAGGAAGAATCCAAGAGAGTGGCTGCCTCTGCCAGGGTGGAAAAAGATAGCCCCAAATTGAACAGGCGCAGGACTTATATAGGGTTTCTTAGGGGTGGAGCTTTCTAGAGTAAGGATTTTCAGGATGAGGATTGGTAAAATCTCAAGTCCTGAGCTTGGGACAAGCTCATCAATTGGTTAGATTTCATGCTCAGGGGTTGTTTGGTTTTTGTGCTCAGGGATTGGATGGATTTAAGTCCTGATTTGTTGGGGGCAGGGTGTATTTCCTTGGCTCAGGTTTCAGGGCCAGGGTGTTCTTTCGCTGGCTCTTTTTATTCTACATTTCCTCTCTGGATTTTAGGAGAGTGTAGTGGCTGTATTGTCTTATAGGAAATATTCTGTGGACTTGACAGGTGTGACTACTGGGGGTTCCATTCCAGGTAAAATATGTTTCTGGATATTGGGAGCTGGTACTTAGGAATGGAGATAGGACAAGGGTCTGAAGGGGTTAACAGAATGGAGGAAGCAGAGTGTCTCATCAGAATCTGCTTATTTAATTTCTTTGAAATAGCAGAGAGTGAAGAGAGAAGTCACTCTCGACATTCTTCTACAGGGCTGAGGATGAGACTGGGGGATTGGATCTAGAGGAACAGAAGAAGAAGAGAAGAACTTCAGTCAGCCTACCTACTTTCCAGACAGGAGTGGCCTGCTGGTTAGCAAGGCATACCTGTTAGATTAGGGGCTGGGATAAAGCACCAAGTGGAGGAGGAGGGTTAGAAGGGGAAGACCTGTGGGATCTAATAGAGATGGAGTTTGGGGGAGGCTGCCACAGGTGTTCTGCTGTAGAGTTGGGAATTAGACTGGAGGATCTCAGGGATCAGAGGAAGAGGGTGAAGATCTGCCTAATGATAAGTTTTTAAATTGACATGCTAAAAATGTTTCAAGACAAGTACACATTAAGGCAGCTTGTGGCCATTAAGTCAGCACTGCAGAACGTATCTAGGGATATGATATACAGAAGAGGAAGAAGAACGGCTTCAGTTATGAGAACACAGAAAAGAATAATTTCCCCAGAGGAATGCTAAACAAATGAAATCTAAAAATGAATCCACTTTGTCAGACACAGTAAATTAGTAAACCCTTGATATTATTACTATGGAATAAAATAAAGAACAAATAACAATCCAACTCCCAAACCAACTAAATCACATAAAGTAATGAATATATCTCAATAATAATATTAAATGCAAATAACCTCAACTTACCAATAAAAATCAATATAAGTGTCTCACTGGTTAAAAATCTACATTCAAATGTCAAAGATAGAAAACTAGAAAATGAACAAACTGGCAGAGCTATTCTGATATCTGATAAAGTAGACTTCAAACAAAAATTAATTAGAGGAGATAAATAAGGGTACTATATATTACTAAAAGAAACACTTAATCAAGAAAATATAATAACCATAAAAACATATGCCTCAAACATTAGCATTTTCAATTTTATAAAAACAAATACTTAAAAGACATAAAACATCCTGATACAATAATAGGGATGATTTTAACACCCTGCTCTCATTTCTATGTATCCAAAACTAAAAACCCATAAGGAAATCCCAGAGTTAAAGTGTACCATAGAGCAAATTGATTTCACAGGTATCTACAGAACATTCCATCCAACAGAAATAGAACCATGGAATCTTTTTTAAAATAGATCACATTCTAAGCAACAAATTAGCTCTTACTAAACACAGAAGAATCATAATCGTCTCTTGTATCTTTTCTAATCATAGTTCAGTAAAACCAGAAGTTAACAGTAGAAAAACTACACAAGCATATGAAGGCTAATATTGCACTTTTGAATGTTGAGTGAGTCATTGAAGAAATCAGAGAGCACACTCAACTTCATATGGAAAAACAAAAAATTCAGGATAGCCAAAACAATCCTGTACAATAAAGATCATCACCATCCATAGGCATCATCATCCCTGACTTCAAACTATACTATAGATCTATAGTAATAAAAACAGCTTGGTATTGGCATAAAAACAGACTCTTGGATCAATGGAGTTGAAATGAAGACCGTGACACTAATCCACACCCCTATGAACATCTGAGCTTTAACAAAGAAGCCAAAACTGGACAATGGAAAAAAGAAAGCATATTCAACAAGTGGTGCTGGCATAACTGGATGTCAATATGGAGAAGATTGCAAATAGATCCATATCTACTGTCCTGCATAAAACTCAAGTCCAAGTGACTCAAAGACCTCAACACAAATCTAGTTACACTGAATCTGATAGAAGAGAAAATGGTAAGTAGCTTTGAATGCTCTGGGCACAGGAGAGCACTTCCTAAATACAAGACCAGTAGCATAGACATTCAGAGCAACAATTAATAAATGAGACCTCTTGAAAATGAGAAGCTTTTGTAAGCCAAAGGACACTGTCAAAAGAACAAACAGAAACCTACAAAATGGGAAAAGATCTTCACCTGACCTACATCTGCCACCTACATCTGACAAGAGGGCCAATCTCCAAAATATATAAAGAACTCAAGAAACTAGACATCAAAATACCAAACAATCCAATTGAAAAATGGGGTACAGATCTAAACAGAGAATTCTCAGCAGAAGAATCTCAAATGACGAAAACACACTTAAAGAATTACTCAACATCCTTAGCCATTAGAGAAATGCAAATCAAAACAGCTCTGAGATACTATCTTATACCTGTCAGAATGGCTAAGATAAAAAACACTGATGCCAGCCTATGCTGGAAAAGATGTGGAGTCAGGGAAACACTCCTTCATTGCTGATGGGAGTGCAAACTTGTACAGCCACTTTGGAAATCTGTATGGCAGTTTCTCAGAAAATTGTGAATCAGTCTACTTCATGATCCAACATTATCACTCTTAGGCATGTACCTAATGGCACATTCATACCACAAGGACATTTGCTCAAATGTTCATAGCAGCATTATTCATAATAGCCAGAACCTGGAAACAACCTAGATGCCCCTCAATCAAAGAATGGATAAAGAAAATGTGGTTCATTTACACAATGGAGTATTACTTAGCAGTAAAGAACAAAGACATCATGAAATTTTCAGTCAAATGGATAGAAATAGAAAAAAAAAAATCACCCTGAGTGAGGTAACCCAAACCCAGAAAGACAAACACAGTATGTAATCACTCATAAGGGGATATTAGACATTAAGCAAAGGATAGCCAGGATACAATCCACAACCCCAGAGAAGCTAGGTAATGAGGAGGATCCTAAGAGAGACATGCATGGATCCCCCTAGGAAGGGGAAATAGATCAGATCTCCTGAGTAAATTAGGAGTGTATGGGAGGAGGAGGAAGAGATAAGGAGAGGTGGGAAAAGAACATGAGAGAACAGGATGGTTCGGGGAGGGATGTTGAGGGAGAGCAAGGAAAGAGATATCTTGATAGAGGGAGCCATTATGCTGTTAGGGAGAAACCTAGTTCTAGGGAAATTCCTGGGAATCCACAAGGTAAGACTCCAAGCAATAGTGGAGAGGGTCCCCGAACTGGCCTCTCACTGTAATCAGATTGATGACTACCCTAATTGTCATCATAGAGCATTCATCCAGTAACTGGCAGAAGCAAATGCAGAGATCCACAGCTAAGAACCAACTGGGTGGAGCTCCTGGAGTCTAGTTAAAGAGAGGGGAGAGGGGTTATATAATCAAAGGGGTCAAGATCATGACAAGGAAGCCCACAGAGACAGCTGACCCTAGCTAGTGGGAGCTCACTGACTCTGGACTGACTCCTAGGGAACCTGCCTGGGACTGAACTAGGTCCTCTGAATGTGGGTGACAGTTGTGTGGCTTGGGCAGTTTGTGGGGCCCCTGGCAGTGGGACCAGGAATTTATCCCTAGTGTATGAACAGGGTTTTTTGAGCCCATTCCCTATGGAGGGATACCTTGATATGGGTGGTGGGGAGGAGGAGCTTGGTCCTGACTCAGCTTGATATGCCTGACTTTATGATTCCCTATGGGAGGCCTTACCCTCTCTGAGGAGTGGATAGGGTGTGGGGTTGGGGGAAGCTGAGGGGTGAGCAGGAGGAGGGGAGGGAGGGGGAACTGTGGTTGGTTGGTGTGTAAAATGAAAAAAATAAAACTTTTAAATAAAAATAAGTAAGTAAGTGAAGGTTTCCAGAATATAATTAAGGGAGGATGGGATGTTGTCCTTCAGGGCATAAAATATGAAAGAGCAGCCTCTCACTGCCTACTCTTGACTACTGTGACCTACACTTTTCTGAAGTATTTCTCCCATTGAGTCTCTTGGCATCTTCTCTGCAAAACACCTTAATTCACATAAATGAACACTGAGAAAGCATGGTTGTAGATGAATGCATACTCTATGATCTCATCTCCATAAAAATTTAAAATGTATAAAGCTAAATAGTACATATTTGAGGGATAGTCATATACACAGTAATATTATAATGACGTCCAAAGGAATGGTAGCCACCAAAGGGTGACAGTTACAGATGCCAGATGTGGGGAAAGGAGATGGGAACAAAGATTGACAAGCGAGGCTTCCAAATGTCTGTTTCTTCAGTTAGGAGATGAGATCTTGGACATATTTGTTGTAAGTAAACCTTCACACTCACTCAAGGCTTAATTTGAACCACAGGGGTAAAAAGTGCGTTCTGAAGAGATTTCCTGAATGTTCTAGAAAGAATAGAAATAACATAACAATAACAATCATTTATTGTTTGCCACAACCTTTCTCCTTCATTAAAATCTTACAACTTTGTTTAAAGCCATAAATAAATCAAAATAAAATAAAATGTTATTTAAAGGGTAGATCTGTATCAAGTAGTGTAAATACAATAGACTTGTCTCATACAGTAATCTTACTAATTCTTTTCTTCTAGATAACATTTTTGCTGAAATAAAGAATTGCCTTACTTTGTCTTTTTTTTTTTTTTTCCAACTTCTATTGATTCTTTGTGGATTTCACATCATGCACTCTGATCCCACTTACTTCCCTGTCCCCTGGAATCTGCCCTCTGCCCTTGCAACCTCCTCCCCCCCACATTCAAAACCAAATTTAAAAGAAAAACCAAATCCCAAACCAAACAAAAACCAACCAACCAACCAACAAACAAAACAAAACAGCAAAACATAAGCAGGAGAATCTTGTGGAAGCTGTAGTGGTGAGTCACACAGTTTACCCTTTATGCTTGCACGTGTTCATTGCTGAGTCATCGGTCTGGCTGGAGGCCTCTGGTTTCTGCTACACCACTGATAATGGGCTCTCACTGGGGCTCCTCTTAGATATCCGTTTGTTGTCTTGTGTATCCTGCTGTTTTGGATGTGTAGCTTTGTCTCCTTCACATGCTACAACAGTTCATAGATGAGGGGGATGTTGAGGTGGGCCAACAGAGGTTTTGGACCTGGATGGTAGCTGGGTTGGTCAGCTCAATAGCTTTCCCTCATTGTCACTACCCAGGCAAGCTCTCCAGCACTGCCTTGCCCTAGCTCCCCCAATGCAGCCTGCAGCAAGGAACAGGACCAATTCTGCTCTAGGTCCTCAGCTCTGGGTCACCCACACTCACACACATCACCAGGGCCAGCTTTACTCTTTTGCCTAGGCAGGGTGCAAGGTCGTCTCTTCTAATTGCTATAGGAAACTTAAGAGAGATGGGGTGGGTCTGCTCTCCTGTTCTCACACCCTCAGGGCTGGTTCACCTGCGGGGGGGAATGGGGGTGGCGGGGGGGGGGGGGGGGTGGCGGCGGCGACAGGATCAGCTCTAGTGTGCTGCCCAGGTGCAGTTGCAGGGCCCCCGCTTGCCTGTGTGCTGCAGCTGGTGAGGGGCAGGGCTAGTTCTCTCACTCTTGTGACCCTGGTGCCAACTTTCTCACCTGACACAGGTAGCAAGGAGTGGAGGGGAAACCATCTTTCCCTCATCACTGCCACCACGCGGCAGACAGGAGGGAGGCAGGGTCACTTCATCCCTAACGTCAGGGTCAGCTCTAGTGTTCTTTAGCCTCCCTGTTTCTCTGCTCTGTCTCTGTCTCCGTCTGTCTGTCTTCTCCCTTTTCCTCCCTCATATTTTCTTTTTTTTTTCCACCCAGATCTGGCCTCATACTCGTTATCCTCCTGCCTCAGCTTTCTGAGTGCTAAGGTTACAGGCATGCACTGCCATGCAAAATTTTTGCATAGAGTTCATTATTCCCCCCACAAATTTTACCCACCATCAAAATCTAATTCATTTAAACATACTGAGCTCTGTCTACATGGCTTGCTTATTGCTGCTGAGCCTGTAACAGTTCCTCTGCCTGGGTATCTTCTGGGGTCTCCCTTTCCCATTATCAGGCAGGCTCACCTTGTTCTCTGGTGAAGATTCCCTACTTTAAGGAGGCTACATTTTTCTCTTGTTTGGGCAGACACATTCTTTAGCAGTTTAAGCAAAACATTTGGAAACAAATCACTTTTAAAAACTTTATTTATTGTAGTGTGTGTGTACGTGTGCCATGGCTTATGTGTAAAGGCAGGGGACAACTTTTGTGGGTCAGTCTTTACTTCTTCTGTCCCACTGTGGGTTCCAGAGCTGGAACTTGGGTCATCAGGCTTGGACAGCAACAATTTTACCCTCTGTGCTCTCTTGCCAGCTCTGAAAATAAACTTCTTTGAATGGGCTCATTCTACTTTCATTCTTAAGCAATAAAGTATGTGGGTAACAACTTCTACCATAGAAATAATTTTCCTCTACAAAGTGTTGCTCCAGTGGCCTCTGGTGCACGTTGTTGCAGTGAATAATTCAAAGCTGTTTGATTCTCCCTTCCTTTGAATGGGGCTGGTTATAATTCTATAGCAGCTTTTTGAAAGTCCCACTGTGGTGGCGCATGCCTTTAATCTCAGCACTCGGGGGTGGGGGAGATAGGGGATGGGGGGATGGGGCAGAACCAGGTGGATCTCTGTGAGTTCGAGGCCAGCCTGCTCTACAGAGTGAGATCCAGGACAGGACAGGCACCAAAACTACACAGAGAAAGCCTGTCTCAAAAAACAAACAATATATACATTATATCCCTCTTGTGCCTGCCATCCTCAGGACATTTATGGTATTCATCTAGCTGAATATCAGTAATTTCCCTTTATTGGGTAGTATTGAATACATTGTGTGTATCTCTAGTTGATAGAAATTTGGGCTTTTTTGTATGCTTAAATTATTATGAAATTTGATTCCAGGGCTTGAACATTTTTATACAAGTCATTTTGTACAGCTCCCTTTTAAATCACTCAAGAGGCAAAGGCCTCAGAGAAGAAAATATCAAAATCAGCAAGAAACACACACATTTTAAGATAACTTGATTTCTACAGAAGCACACATATAGTCCTAACTATAATTAATCTGAATATATCTACATGGAAAATTATACTGAGAAAACCCAGGAAAACATTAGCCAATCAGTAAACCCTAGGGAACATATTGCAATGTCTAGGAAGAAGTTTTAATTTACTGGGTGTGGGGTTTCTGAAGGTTTAGTACACACCCCTGGTAATGCTGATGCTGTTTTAAGTTTGAGAAATGCGATGAAATAAGTACATTCCAATGCTTCTGTCATTACATAATCATATTTGGGTGGCCAGAGGTATTGCCTCTGGGTGAGTCATCTGCTGATACCTTGCAAGGTAAGGCCAGCCTCAAGGATGGGAGTGAGGTGGCCCTGAGTTTGCCATAAATTATGCCACAGTTTCTGCCAACATTGAAACAGTCTATCCTCCAGGCAAGCTCCTTAAGCAGGAAAGTAAACAACTCAAAATAGCTTCAGGAAGTCGTTGAAACTGACCAGATTCACTAGGCCCCTCCCTGCCAGAATAAACAGTAAAAGCTTAGAGTTCCACTTAGAGGAGCTGAGCTGCTAAGAAGCCTGAGACCAGACCACCTGTGTGACAGAGCAGAAACCAGCAGAGCCAGCTGGAAGAGGTTTAGACCAACTGAGGCACCTGGGAAGGATGCTCCCCAACCTGCTGAGCCACCTGCAGGCTGTGCAGGGGGCTCCAGGCTTCCCAGCTTTTGTGCACTCTCTCCCATGCTGGGGTGGATTTTGATGATGCAGCTGTCTCTGAGTCATTTCTGCTCCTGTAAGTAATTCCTCACCCATATCCCTGTAAGTAACCCCAATAAAACTCATTGATTTACCAAGTTGGACTTTGGTGGTATCTGTATTTTGGTCTGTCATGGGATCCCTTTCTGGGATGAGTAGGGGTGTGTGTGTGTAGTTAGAGTTTTTTTGCCTGGCCCACAGTCAGGACAAATCTCTCTTACCCGCCAGTCCCACAGTCGCTCAGACCCAACCAAGAAAGCACACAGAAACTTATATTGCTTACAAACTGTATGGCCATGGCAGGCTGCTTGTTATCTACCTTTTCTATCTTAAATTAACCCATTTCTGTTAGTCTATACTTTGCCACATGGCTTGTGGCTTACCAGTGTCTTTACATGTTGCTTCTCATGGCGGCAGCTGGCGGTGTCTCTCTCCAGTCTTCTACTTCCCAGAATTCTCTTCTCTCTTGTCCTGCCTATATTTCCTGCCTGGCCACTGGCCAATCAGAACTTTATTTACACAGAGCGATATCCACAGCATATGTGTGTGTGTGTGTGTGTGTGTGTGTGTGTGTGTGTGTGTGTGTGTATGTTGTGTCTCCCCAGGAAGTTTTGTCATGTACATCATGCCATCATGAAATAACTAAGGTAACACCATCCTATCCCAACATTATTTTGTGCCTGCCTGGTCACTTCTCAGCCTTCCACTCCCAACAACCACATTTACCTTGGCAATACTTCTGGGACTGTCCATAACCTTGACCATGGTCCCAACATACTGTAATGTCTGGAAGATACTGCTGAGCCTTGTAAAGAAAGCAGATGTTACTAGGCAACTCCCAACCCCTCACTAATGTAACACCTTGAACCAGCACTGATGTAACTATGGTTTTATCTTTTAAAATGCTGTACCCTTGAGCTTGGGCACCAAAAGACTTTGCAGAGATGTGAGTCCACTCTTGGTCTGGCCATTCATAAAGAACTCAAAGCCTTTAATTGGCTTAACCAGCATGGTTGTCATTAACTATCTCATGTGGAACATTACAGTCTCGCTCAGGGTGTTTCTCTTGATTTCTTACACTGTGCTTCATAATGACTCCACTCCAGCAGACAGACATTTAAAGTCCCCAGATCAAGAATGTCATTATTTACAGTTAGAGTAATCAGTGTCAGTCAGGGCCGTCCTCAGCGTTTCTTGTCCACTCCACATGCTTTCCTGTCCTCATTCATAAAATAAAAAGGCAGGCGGAAATGATGCCATTTAAAAATTTATCCATGGACTGAAGAGCATGTACAGCTCTGGCAGAGGACCTGAGTTAGTTCCCCAGTACCTGTATCAGGCAGCTCACAACCTGCTGTAATGCCCAACTCCAGGGAGTTCAACAGCCTCATCTGGGCTCCACAAATACCTGCATTCACACACACACACACACACACACACACACACACACACACACTTAAACATAATCAAATAAATGATTCAAATCCTAAAGACAGGTAAAAAGATCATCCTAGGCCACTGTGTACCAGGCTTTCCTAGTCTCACAGTTGGTAGCTACAGCTTGACTCAGTGCTTTCTCCCATGTGTCCCTGGGTGCCTGGGAGCGAGCTGCAGGGGAATAAGAACTGAAAAAGAGGAGATGCCTTACAGAGATAGGACCAGGGTGGGATAATGCTGCTGTTAACTACAGATGTGCATTATAATGGAAAGAACACTAAAACACTTATGGAAGTCTAAAACAATAAAAGTTAGTGTTTTATTGACATGTACTATTACTCATACACATTGTTCTCAGTATTCATCTCCACTGGGATGATTCAGAAAAAGGGTTGCTCAAGCCGAGTTAATTGATCTAGCTATTTATGAGTCACCAGGAAGCATTCTCACTCTTCAAGGAGCAACCACTGTACCCCAACATAGTTTGCATAGCTCTAGTCATTTTTAAAAATGTTCATTCACTCAGGAACCTAAACCCTTTCCTGGTGTGTCCAGCTCCACACAGAGGTCAGTCGCTAAAGGATCAAAGCAACCAGCCTTTGCAGTGAATGTTACTGTGAAGTCTCTGCTATCCAAACGCAAGGATTTGATATTATAAGTGTGTGAAAATCTGGCATGAGTTAGTCCAATGGCTTGGAAACAAGGATATCACCACTCACAGGGCATTCCACGTTTTAAACACTGTGTCGTGATTTCTCAGGCATGATGCCTTGTGGGTTGGACCACTTCAGCCTCAGAGGACAGCCTTACACAGCTCCCATCCCACCTACTTTTGGAGTACATAATCTGCTTTATCGCCCCTTCATCTATGAAATGAGATAGTGCTGATCCTGCTCACCTCTCAGTATGAAAACACCACGGATCAAATAAAAAATGTAAGACAACGATTTCCAACCAACCCTCTACCTCAATGCCGAGTTTAAGGCCCTAACGCTAAATTGAAGTTAATGTTGTGGTATTTCCCCTGTTCTGACGTGAGGAAGATGGGCTGGCCGTTCTTGGAGGAGGCGATGAAACTGCCAGGGAAAGCCACTGACTCAAAGGTGGACGTTGTTCCGGTCTGGGTATGGTAAAACAGGAAAGCTTTCACGGGCTCAGGATTATTGTACAAATCCAAAATGTTCTCCTCCTGCACGTGAGAGAGCATACTCATGAGCAAACCCAGAAGTGCCTTCTGATAGGAAACGTTATCCTTACACAACCAATAAATATTCCAGAGTTCAAGGAAGCCTCTCTTAGAACAGGACAAGAAAAGGACATTTAAGGGCTTAGGAATTTAGTTCAGTGGTAGAGCATGTCTAGCAAGTGCAAGGCCCTGGGTTCAATTTCCACTACCGCCCCCATCTCCCCCACCCCCAAAAAAAAGGAAAAAGAAAGAAAAGAAGTTGCAAGAAAAGGGAGGGGAGGGGAGGGGAGGCAGGGGAGGAAATGAAAGGAGGGGAGGGGAGGGAAGGAAGGGAAGCGGGCAGGCAGGCAGCCTTCAAATCTTGCTGCCTATCTATCACTATCTCTGTCCTGGTTTTTTCCTTCACTAGCAAAGCCCCTCTACATTTAGCATTTTTGCCCACCAACCATAAACACTTGTCAGACTTGCTCACTACTGTCCTACATTCGGCTCAGCAGAGATTTGCTGACTAGCCTTCTTATTTCTGACTTCCAACCCCTTCCATCATCTTCACTCTTGGTTTCCAACTCCCTGAGGAAGCTGAAGTGACTGGATGAGAACATCTCCAAACTACCATCTCATCCATACATGTGCCTCTCTACCTGAAAAGGACTAGACAATGGTTTCTCTCCACTCACACATCCAAGGACATTCTTCTAGCCATCCTGCCTGCTCTCTCCTGCAGCATCCATTTTTGCTTTCTTTGTTCAATCATTCTTATCTGTATATTTACTTTCATCTTAAAAAAACATAGGCATGTCACTAAATGACAAACACACCCTGAGAGAGTAATCATTGGTGATTTCACTACTGAGTCAACATTGCCAATGTACTTACACAATCTAAAGCAGTTACAATGTCATTGGATGACATGGCCTCAGGAGACCACTGTCTATGAAGTCCACTGTTGGCCGAAACACCGTCATGTGACACATTACTGTATTTGAATGACCCAACACCTCTGTCAGTTCTTGCTTTACAGCAAACCTTTTGCAGTAGCTGCCAATATTTGCTCTCTGATTTATCTCTTCAAACTCACTCCATGTAAGCGAGACTTAACCCTCAACACTATCTCATTAAGATCCCCTAAAATCGATACGTTATCAATGACCAATTTCTGAGGCCAAAAGTCCAACTTAGCAAAGACAGGACCAAGCTCAGAATGTAATCACATTTACTCTGTCCATGATCTTGTTGATGACAAACTAGTTTCAGAATCTATTCCCACCCACTCTACCGCCATCCCAGAGCCCTCAATTCACACCTAGCCCACCATAAAGCCTCCCAAGGCCTTCCACCCTTGCCCTGCAATGTATGATCAGCCTGAAGTCAGAGTGACCCATTTTAGACCTAAGGTATTTGGGGTCACTCTGTTCAAAGCATCCCAGGTTTCTCCTTTCTTGGGTGGAGTGACTAAGTCCTGGCAGAGATCTGGTCTCAGTTCACTGCTACACATCTGTCTTCACTGGCTCATCCTCACCTGCTGACTAACTTCCCCATCTCCTGTTCTCTTCTAGAATTCCTCCTACACAATGACGCTTGCCATCTGCCACGCAATTTACTCCTGGGCCTGACTCCACTCCTGTTTCTGCCACTCCCAGGCTCTGCCCTGATCTGATTGGCTGATTGTTTTGTTTTTTCTGAACTTGTTTTGTTTTGCCTTGCTTTGTTTCCTAGGACATGTGATACTTTTTGGCATATCACAAATGTACTACTATATTTATCATTTGCATGTCTCTCCTTCTAGAATCCAGGCTGTACAAAGCACCGAGCTCTTTGCCATTCTCTTCAAAGATATCCCATGTACTCATATGGTGCAATTAAGCTCCTGCACATTTTGCTGAGCTAAACTGGATAGACTTGAATTAAGCTAATTAAAGTGAAGTTTGTATAAACTTACATACAAATGAAATCATATTTATGTGTATACATTTCTATGTGTGTACATATTCACAACCACTTTGAGAGTTTAGGAATTGGAATAGCAAAGAAAAGGTTAAGGAAGGGTCTTTTAGCAGGTAAGACAAGACAAAAGCATACTTACAAACTGGGCTATTGTACCAAGAAATTCTCTTAGAATGCAAGGCTAATAAGTAAATAACTAAACAGTGGGAGGACAGAAAGCATGGTCATTATGTAGGATAGTATAAAATACCAAGGTGAGGCCTCTGACTGGTGACCAGGAGTTCTAAAATGACATACAGGAGGATGAGGGAGGGGACACATGTGAAGCCACAATGACTGAGGACGTCTTAAAACTAAGAAAGACCAAAATCCTCAACTAAAGAAGGGCAAGATAAATTAATGTCTGTTATGTATCTCTTTTTAATTTTACTCTGGGGGAGAAAGAGTTTACTTGGCTTATAATGCCAAGCTAATGTCCATCACCTTAGGTAGGTTAAGGCAGGACCTTGAGGCATCTGGTTACATCACATCCAAGAGCATGCCTACTTGCTTACTTGTTCATGGCTAGATATCTCCATCCATCTACAGTCCAGGACCCCCTGTCTGGGGAGTGGTACTGTCCACAGTGGGCTTGGTCTTCCCACATCAATTGATTTAATTAAGGTAGTCTTCTACAGGACATGTCCATATTTTAAAAGGGGCTAAAAATAAATGTGTTTAGGAAAATAAAATTCTTCTTTAATTCTAAAATTTGATATCTTGCCAAATATACCATGCAAGGATACATGGGCTTTTCTTAAAGACCAGAAAAACCACCAAGAGAGTGGGGAGGGGGGGGGGTGGGTGGAGGGTGGCACCAGAGTGGAAAAAAGGTCATGTGTGACCTGAAACAGAAGGGAGACTGGTGGAGAGTTAGCTGTTAGGGAAAAGGAGAAAGATGGAGTGTTGAGAACCTACTAAAACATGCTTTGCTTAAAAAAAAAATGTCACATGTAACCTAATGCTTTACATGCTAACTTAAAAATGAAAAGTATAAGAAAAGAAATGCAGGCTTTTTATTTTTATGTTATTTTTCTCAGTCACCAACCTTGAGCTGCAAAGTGGGCTGTCCATCAACTTCCTCACAAAACAGGCATTTATCAGGATTCTGGATTCCTAGGTAAATGGGAATCCCTTTGCCCTGCTCAAGAGACTCTGGATACTTGCATGGGAGGACAGTGATGGTGGCTATAAGAATAAGAAGATAATTTTCTTCTGAGGACAGGAAGACAGACTGCTCTAATAGTTCTGACTGAGCAGAGCAGCGAATGCCAAGCAAGGCCAGAAGACACTTGATGAGTGTAACCCCTGCTACCCAGACCAACCAAATGGTCTTCTGCCTACTCACCTGTCCATCCTGATAGGCAAGCACTGACCCAGCTATTGAGGCAGGCACAGAGCTGAGCTGATAGTAGGATTTAGATGCTTTTCACACCTGGAGGCCCAAGCTCCTACCCTAAGCCATTCCTCTGATCCTTGGAGAGCTGTGACCATTAGCAAAGTTAGCCTAATGGCAGGTTGAAGTTTATCTCTCTGTGTTTTTCACTAATTTAATCCTTCTAGCATGCCTTGATGTCATATAGACATACATCTTCCCCTTCCATAGGACAGATCTGCTGGTGACTGCTTTTCCCTAGTCTGGGACAAACCTGTCCTGACTTCTCTTTCCAGACAGGTGTAAAATTCTGCCCCTTCCATGTGGCCCCCATGGAAAGTTTAAGCTTGGTTTTGACCCATAATTAGACATATTTTGGAGGTACAAAGTATTGATTTAATACATGTCTATGCCATACAACAATGAGGAAACCCGAGGGATTGGTATATCCTTCATCTCATATAGTTAACATTTATTTGTGGTTAACGCTCAAGAGACTCTCTTCTAACTACTATTAACTGTGGCCATCCAGCTGCAAATAAGGTACTGACACTTTCTTTAACAAAGTCTATGTAAGGAGCAAAGCAGTAACAGATGGCCACTGACCTGGGACTACGCTGTTGTTCTGTGGAACTGCCACAAGGCTCTGACCACGAAGGATCCACACCTGCTGATTCAAGTCAGAAACCTTCCCGGTCTGAGCACTGCTTCTTACTGTTTGAATGAAAACAAATGATAGACATGAAGATGAAGTCTGAAGAACAAGAGGAAGATGACCTAATCCAGGCCCTGTCTGTAATGAAGGCTTACATCCAGGGTTTTGCAGCCCCAAACTGGCAGCCTTCATGCAACCCATCAACCTCGACTTTCTTTGCAGTAAATGCATGGTAAGCAAAGGCACTAAGGATTACTGTTCTAAGAAGACAAACCATCAAGACAAAGTGACCAGCAGTTCCACAGTTTCTATGTGTTCAGACCCAGCTACTCTTTTTCGTGCTTGCTCTGTACTTGGGCTGATGCTGAGAACCATAGCTAGAGCAGTGTGGTCTCCACTCTCCAGAAAGTAAAGGCCTAGTGGCATATGAGCACCTTCCTAGGTGCCAAAAGCCATATCTGAGGGGTAGGATGAAATTCTTGGATGTCCAGAGGACATAGCTGAGGATACAAATAGCCCAGCTCTCTAGTGTCCCATCCCAGCATCACCTCCAAATCTGGTGTCTTTTGGATAGTTTTCCATGGTGGGTTTGTCCTGGGACCTGAGGGAGGAGACATCAAGAAGAAAGATAAACCTCAGGAGACATTTCCAAGACTTTCCAAACCCTGGATCCCCAGGACCTCATTCAGGACAGAACAGAAATGCATAACCAGACATGATGCCCTAGTCAGAAGAGCTAAGCTACCTCTTAGGGCCAAACCTCAAGGCTCTGGAGACAGAAGAGCAGGCAGTATTCTCCTCTACCCAGAAATCTCAACAATATCATCTCTCTACAAATTTCAAGGCCATAAATAACATCCAGTCTTAAACATTCCCCAAGCAGCCAAGTCATTGTACATACTTTCTCCAGAGGTCCTTTCCCTTCACTACCATCTCTTTCTTCCTGAGGGAGGTCTCCATGTTGGGCAGTTTGGCCAGAATCCCAGCAACTCAGAAGTAGTAGACAGAGGCTCACACACAGAGCAGGGCCCAGAATCATGGCAAGATGGCCTTTCCCATTCACTGAGTACAGAAAGCACCGGAGTCGGAGGGTTTTGTAGCTATGGGGGCTTTATACCTGGCAAGAAGAGTCTTTATGGAAAGTCCAGGAGACTGAATCACAGCTGGGGCAGCTCCCAGGTGCAGTGATGGGCTTTGACACAGCCTAGGTCATTTATCTAGATGAGTGCAGGAGGCTCCAGCCTCTTTCATGGGGTGTGGCAAATGTAGAAGGTGGAAGATAGCCAGTTGCTCCTGCCGGTTGCTCCTGGGAGGCTCAGGTGAAGAAATCTCAGAACCAGCAATGAGTGTGACTTGTCTGAGCTCCTCTAGAAACGTGAGGAGCCCAGCCCCATAGGCCAGCCACCAGGAAACAGAGTTCATGACAAACCTTAGATTTTTCAGAAGGGAGAGACTATGGGGTTTTCCCAGAGCTCAGCTGACCTGACCTGTCAGTTTGGGGTTAGACTGCAGTTTCAAGGAACACTAACAATAGGGTTGGCTTCTGAACCGGGACCTCCAAAATTCTGCTCTGGGATCTCAACAGTCTTCCTAGTCAATCTTTCTTACTTTCCACCTGGATCTCTTTCTGGCCTTGGAGGAATGTGCTCCTATGTTATCTTGGGAAAATGTGTAAAATGAATTGAGAATCACTCTTATCCAAAATCAGGTTTGGTGCCTGTAACATGAATATCAAAGAGTCTTATTAATAAAATCAAACCCGAGGCCAGTTATTGGGGTGAATGCTGGAAGATCAGAGACACAGAACAAGCCACAGCTTCCTCACCTCGCCAGTTCCTCAGCTGGTTTTGTTTCCTCAGACTGCGAGCTTCTGAGTCCTTAACCAAATGAATCTCAGCTGAACTGTGCTGCTCCAAAGCCTAAAAGCTTAACCAGCTAAAATGCTCAACCAGCCAAATGCTGCTAGTTTCTCTTCTTCACGCCTTATATATCTTTCTACTTTCTGCTGTCACTCCCTGGGATTAAAGGCGTGTGTCTGTCACCATGCCTTTAGCTGGTTCCAATGTGGCCTTGAACTCACAGAGATCCACCTGGTTCTGCCTCCCGAGTGCTGGAACTAAAGGCATGCGCTACCACTGCCTATCCTCATGTTTAATATTGTGGCCGTCCTCCTCTCTGACCCCAGATAAGTTCATTTCGGGGAACACACAATATTTCGGGGAACACAATACCACCACAGGTGCCTGCCACTCCTCTAGCCCCTTCCATTATTTATCAGTCAAAATGTCTCTTCCTTGGAATGCTCACCACAAAACTGTATTGAAAAGGCATCATCTGCCACCCAAATCCCTTAGTGCTCTGTTTCAGTCAGAACCCCATCTGGAAAACAGAAATCACTCTAGGATTTTATTTTATTTTATTTTTTGTCGGAGCTGAGGACCTTGTGCTTGCTAGGCAAGCGCTCTACCACTGAGCAGCTACTGAGGGAGTTGTCCAGAATTCTTATCTCAAAATGAAATGGATAGCTATTATGAAGCTCCCCTAGCTTCATTTGAGATGATTACCAATATTGACACTAGCTGTCAGGCCATGAACATGTTGCTTTAAAATGAGGCCACTTTAAGAGATACAGCAGCCTGGGAGGGATCTAGTCATATCTCCCTGAAGTCCTGGTCCCAGTCCGTTTATAGGTACAAGTAGCAACGTCAATAGCAAGGGTCCCTCTCCCATCTCAGCTTCAGGCAAGCCCAGCTCTACTGTCCAGCCCAAGACAGAAGTGCCTTACTTATGCTAGAATGTTAGATCACAGGTCCTCTAGTTGCCAAGCTGTCCTTTCTCCCCTAAAACTCAAGCCACATCTTCCTCAGTTTCCTCTCCCCCCCACCTCTCTCTCCTTGCCTCTTTCCAGAGAACTGGTAAGCAAAGTTTACGATGGCCTTATACTCTCTCTCCTCATTGCCCATTGCAACTGTGAGCAAAGCCAGGTTAACCTGGAATGATAACTTCACTTTTATCTAGTACCTTCCAGTCTGTGACTCCCGGCATGTTGGCTAGGTCAGCCTGAGTGGGTCACATGGTGTGGATTCTTCCCTCCCACGCTTGGAAACCTAAAAGACAGAGACATTCCCTTTGTGCTATGGAATTGAGGGGTTGGTCTGCTTCTCTCCTCAGGGCCTCCTCATGGCTGCCTATGGCAATAGTGCTGTGAAGAAGATTCCCTTCAGGACCCACGTCAGGCTGTCTTTCCAAATGCAGCTCTTCCTTAGACTGAAGTCTCACTTTCCCACTTCAAACCATGGTGATATAACTCCTCATCTGAAGAGTGGTTCCTCTCAGCTTCCTTTTGATGAGCCCTCATAACATCCTTGTAGATGTAACCGGCTCGTTAAATAAGAAACACAGAACCGATTGCAGAGTTAAAAACCACGAGGTCAGAGCAAGAGCGGAAAACCTTACCCTTCACTGCTTCTGCCGTTCTTCCTCTCCGCAAGAGACCTACTTCTCTGCTGTCCTGTCTATTTAAAGACTTTCTCTTCTGTTTTCTCATTGGTTGTAAACCCAGCCACATGACCTCCTCATCACTGCCTGTTTGTACAGACCTCCAGGTCGTCTATGGTTGCTATTGAGATTAAAGGCGTGTGTCTGCCATGCTGGCTGTATCCTTGAACACACAGAGATCCGCCTAGCTCTGCCTCCCAAGTGCTGGGATTAAAGGCGTGCCCCACTACTGCTCAGCTTCTGCTCTGGCTTGCTCTGACCTCAAGGCAACTTTATTGACATACAAATAAAATCACATTTCAATACAAATAAAGTATCACTATACATCCTTGATTACTTCTAACAGCTGAAAAGTAGAGCAGAACTTTGCCATTAAAATAATCCAGGTGCCAGTGCTTCCTATTACTGTTTTAGCATCACACAGAATCGTGACGACAATGAACACTAAGTGTGGTTTGAGCTGAATCCTGGTAAGTATACACAAAGCTAAATGACTTAGATATGGAAATAATTTCAAGATAATTATTAGTCCAGATCTTAATTTTCAGACTCTAAGATGTTACTACTTTTTTTTTTTTTTTTTTGGTGGAGAGAGGGGGAGTTAGAGAGGGAGGTAATTAGTCCTACAGATTCATTTACTTAACAGGTCTATGACCTTATTAGATTAAGGAAAGATCAAGGAAACTGGGTAGCGTGAGAGAACTCCAGTATCATGAGAGTCTCTAGAACCACTTCACAGGTATTGGTCATATAATCTGTATTCATGTAGTCAGGTAGATAATCAAAACTAAAACATCAGGGGTCATTGGACAGTAAAGGCCATTGACTCTCCCCCCAATACTTATCAACTATTCAGAAATGCTATCATAGCACTAGACTAGAGTCTCAAAATCAAGTACAGAATTCTCCACTGACACATTCACCAGAAGATCAAATCCAGTGTTGCTTTTAATCTGTCAAGGGTGATCTACATCATGGCTAGCATTCTGGGCAGGGGATGCCACTGGAAAGGAACTGGCATGTAGCCCTGATAGGGTATCAGGGGTATACCATGAATCACAGAGACCACCATGGGTTCACTTATACTCTAACAGACTAGAGGAAGTGCCAAGGAAACTTCTGGGGCAGCCTCTGTAGATAGAATAATAGGATGGACATGTTAAAGGCTTCTGCTGTGTGGAGCAGCCCAGCCCTGTGGTCTAAGACTGGCCTCCACCATGTTCTTCTGAAGCTGGTCTCTATGAAACCCACATTCTGTGATGTGAGCCAACATGCTATTTAACTTCATCCCTCCCTTGGATGAAAGCACAGGGAAAATTTATAAAAGTAACCCCTGAACTCCACAAGAAAATGGCAGAAATAAATAGAAGCATGAAAAGACTTCTTAGAAAAGAATGGAACCATGTAGGACCACTATGAAGATGCTTCTCATAATTTACAGCAGCTGTGGGTCATTGTGCAATTCTGTGCAGCTGGAAAGCCAAAGCATCAAAAGACACTGATTTGAGCAGAACACATACCACCACTTAAACATGGTTAAGTGTCTAACATTGAAAGTTTCTGGATAAAGAGCCACTGGCAGAGAATTCTTAGTCATTACCCAATAACCTACACCCTACAAACTTTAAAAAAAAAAAAAAAAGCTGAGACATTAGGTGCCATCGAAATGTTCAAATCTGGGAGAAAATGTGGACCAAAGACACCATGAAAGAAAATAAAAAAGACAAGCTACCTAGGAAAAATTATTTGTAACTCACTGAAAAAAGAAGCACTTCATGTTGGTGGGAGTGAAAACTTGTACAGACACTTCGGAAATCAGTATGGCAGTTTCTCAGAAAACGGAATCGATCTACCTCAAGACCCAGCAATACCACTCTTGGGCATATACACAGGGAGTGCTCAATCATACCACAAAGATACATGGTCAGCTATGTTCATAGCAGCACTATTTGTAATAGCCAGAACCTGGAAACAACCTAGATGCCCCTCAACCAAAGAATGGATTAAGAAAATGTGGTACATATACACAATGGAGTAAAAAAACAATGACATCATGAAATTTGCAGGCAAATGGTTGGAACTAGAAAATATCATCTTGAGTGAGTTAACCCAGACTCAGAAGGACCAACATGGTGTGTACTCACTCATAAGTGGATACTAGATGTAAAACAAAGGATACAACCCACATCTGCAGAGAAGCTGACTAATAAGGAGGGATGAATGGATCACCCTGGGAAGGGGAAATAGATGAGTTCTCCATGAGCAAACTGGGGGTGAGGAAGGACAATGGAGCATAGGGGATAGGGGATGAGAACATAAGGGAATGGGAGAGCAAGGAAAGAGATACCATGATAGAGGGACACCTCATAGGAATAGGGAGAAACAGGGCGCTAGGGAAGTTTCCAGGAATCCACAAGGATGATCTTAGCTTAGACTACTAGCAATAGTGGGGAAGGTGCCTAAACTGGCTTACTCCAGTAATTAGATTGGTGAATACCCTAAATGTCATCATAGAGCCTTCATCCAGTAACTGATAGAAGCAGATGCAGAGATCTACAGTCAAACACCAGGCCAGGTTCCAGAAGTCCAGTCGAAGAGAGAGAGAGAAGAGGGATTCAATGAGCAAGGGGCATCAAGATCATGATGGGGAAACCTACAGAGAAAATCATACCAAACTAGTGGGAAACCATGAACTGTGGATCAATAGCTGTGGAGCCTCCATGGGACTGGACTAGGCCCTCTGCATAGGTGAGACAGTTGTTTAGCTTGACCTGCTTAAGGGGCCCCTGGTAGTGGGATCAGGATCCATCCCTGGTGCATGAGCTGGCTTTTTGGGAACCTAGTGCCTATGGTAGGACACCTTACACAGCCTTGGAGGGGCTTGGATATGCCTTAACTGAATGTAACAGGCTCTGCTGACTCCCTATGGGAGGCCTTGCCTTGGAGGAGGTGGGAATGGGGGGTGAGTTGTGGGGGCTGGGGGGCAGGAGGAGAGAGGAGAGGAGGATCTGTGGTTGGTATGTAAAATATTTCTTAATAATTAAAAAAAGAAGTAATTCATATTCAAAGTTTTTAGTTACTACCTACTAACTGATAGGAAAAGACAGATTTAAAAACATTTTGTCAGATATGAAATATAAATATTCAATAAATATAAGTAATTATAATTACCTATAATAGTTATTAGTAATGTGCAAATCAAAGCAATAAATGATATTCCCTTTCCACCCACCAGGAAGCCACTAATTAAAAAGACAATACACAATGGTGTGAGGAAACAGATTCTGCCTCTCTCCATGCATAATGTGTGAATCAGCATAAGCATTTTTGGGAAACAAACTACAGAAGGTATTAAAATTTTAATGTGTGTGCTCTTGACTTGGTAATTCTGCTTACAAGAACTTATCATTTTGGTGACTTTCAGCTCCAACAGCTGAAAAAGCCACACAGAAGAACCTGACACCATCAACACATTCTTAAGTTTCAGAAAAAACTGGAGCTTGCTTCTACAGCACATTTCAAAACAGGTTCCCTGTTTGAAATGACTACTAGAAATTCCTGACCAAACACTTTTAGCAATGATCTTTCCTTCTACATTCTTGGCTGCCACCATCAATAAAAAAGGTTCATACAAGGAACACAGCAGTGGTGTTGATCATCTTTTAGGTCCTTATAATGACTCTCCTTGCTCTAATTTTTCATGGTAACATTCTATAATACACTTTCCACTATTGCAGCCATATCACCTGTACACAGGCCCCCACAAGGCTTCAATGTTTTATTGATATCAAAGTGTTGCCTGTACTTGTTAGGTTTTGTCAACTTAAAACAAATGAGTTAGCTGGGAGGAGGGAACCACAGCTGAGGAACTGTCTCCATCAGATTGGCCTGTGGGCAAGCCTGTAGGGACATTTTCTTGATGAATGATTGATGAGGAAAGGCTCAGTCCACTGGGTGCTCTGCCACTCCTGGGCGGGTAGTCCTGGGTTGTATAAGAAAGGGAACCAAACAGGCCATGGGAAGGAATCTAGTAAAGCGTCATTCCGCCCTGTCTCTGCTTCAGTTCCTGTCCCATCTCCTAACAGAAGGAACGGTGCAAGAGCTGGCTTTCTGTGGGTAATACAGAAAAGATGAAAACTAAGCTGCTCAAATGTGTTCATTAACAATTGGCACTGAGGCTAACAGGAATTTTAGGGTTGAAACAGCCAAGTCAGGATGAGAAACAAAGAGCTCCCAGCTGTGCATAAGACAACCAGACTGATAGGTAAGAGGAAAGGTGGAATTCTTCGCCAGGGTCAGCAGGCCCAGTGGCCTCTGGTTTCTAAGTCAGCTAATTGTAACAGAGTAAGCAAAGATGTGTTCTAAGAAAGTCTTTGCCTATTCTGGAAATGGGGCCTCAGACCACCTTGTAGAAAGGCATGAACTAAGAACCCTACAACTACTTCTTGGTAGCTGTGAAAACAAGGGGGTGGTTTCAGTATAATTACTGAGACACCTGCAAGATCAGAAGGAACAATCCCAGCAAATGACTCACAAAGTCTGGTACAGACGAAGGCCACGGGGTCTAGCCACTCTTTTGTAGGCAGCGCTTGGTCATCTCCAGGTGGACCAGTTGAACATGCATAGAGTGTGTGTATCCTCCATTGCCTCAGCCCATCACAGTCCAGAGAACTAGTCAATGCCACAGCAATTGTTTCAGCCTTTGTCCAGTTTCTGCTATAGCCAAAACCCTTAGACAAGGAAGTTTAATGTGTTTATTTTTTTTCTCTGTCGGATGCCTACCCCACCTAACACTTGGGTGTTTCCTTTTTCTTTAATTTCTTATTTTTCCTTAATGTCTCTTAATAAAGTTTGCTTCTGCTTTGCCTACTCACAGGAGTACCTGTGTCTTTATCTATCATTGGCATGAACAAATGAACTCTGGGGCCACTGTCTCAGGTCAGTCTTTGGTGACTGAGTGTCTGGCACCCTAGGTCCTTGGGTTAAGCACAGCAGATACAAGAATTGTCCTACTATGCTAAACAAACAAACAAAACCCCCAAACCTGCAGCAGTTCTACTGATGCTGTCAATATTTCTCATGTAAATAAGGTATTTGGGCTAAAGAATAAAGTAAGGAATGGGGTAGTCAAATAGAAACTGAGGTATTCTGTGATAGAGCCCCGATGGGTGATTTTTAAATTTTTTCTTGTTTCACCTGGAAGTAAATAATGGTTGCCTTGGGAATCTGAGACTTTCCAGCTTTAATCAAAAGTTATGCATGATAGTGACCGTAAAATAAATATCTGTAGTAGAGTAAAATCTGTTTACAGGCAAAACTCATAGAAAACTTTATGGCTTTAGAGAATTAGCTCTTTTCTTTTTGTTGTTGTTGTTGTTTTTTGAGACAGGCTTTCTCTGTGTAGCTCTGGTTGTCCTAGAACTCACTCTGTAGACCAAGCTGGCCTTAAACTCACAGAGATCCACCTGCCTCTGCCTCCCACTGAGACTAAGGGCATAGACCACCACATCCGGATGAGAATTAATTTTTAAACAGTTGTTATCTTTAAAAATATTTTGCTACAAGTCCCACAAAATAATTGATAAACCCAAAATTTGTTAACAAATTAACTTTATTCCATGATATTGCAAAGATATTAGAAAAACAAGGATTTAGTGGCCGAGAGCTTGGCTAGAGTGGGCCACCACACCTAGATTTCTCAATTCTTATCCCAAAGTATTACCCAGGTACTGAATTGCACTACTGAATGGACTCTGTTGTCTTACTACTTATTTTAAAGAGAATTGACACATAGGTTAAAGAAACACTCTCCCACTCTCCCTAATTTGTAAAGTTTTTTTTTTTTTTTAAGTTGGGAATAAATGTGGAAAGCTATAAAATGCCTTTTTGTGTCAAGTGAGATAACACTATAATTTTAACTATATTAATGTTACAGTTTTCCTAATGAACTTTTTTGTGTTTGTAGGATAAACCTTAATATGGGTAGATTTGAAGAGCTATTGGTATTTTGTTCATATATTTGCAGTTTTTAGAACTTTTTCATTAGCTAGAACTTTTTCATTAGCTATAACCAAAGATGGTGTGATACCACATTGCCTAATAACATCATCATCATTCTTTTCCGGTTCTAAAGTAGAAAATACACTATTCTCATGATCTGAATAACGTTTCTTTTTCTGCCTAGAATAACTTGGATATAACAGGAATTAATTGATCCTCAAAAGTTTATAGGATCAATCTATAAAATTAGCCTTATCCAGGGCTTTTGGGGAAAAGAGATCCTGACTATCCTTCCATTTGTCTGCCCTGTTGACTGGCCTCTTGTGTTCAGGACATCCAAAGTCTGGAGTAGTTTCCATATGGTTCCTGGTTTGTAACTTCTCTCTTGTTTCTGTGGTATTGTCACTGCCCGAGTCTAAAACACAGTATGTTGACAAGTAGTTCTTGCTAATGACACTTTCCTTTCCTCCACTGGGGGCTGACAGTGGCATGGGCCCAACAAAAGTTGGTCCAGTGGCATTTTATTTTTTTATTTTTATTTATTACTATTATTATTACTATTATTATTATTATTATTATTATTATTATTATTATTATTATTTTGGTTTTTCGAGACAGGGTCTCTTGCACCTTTCCTGGAACTCACTCTATAGCCCAGGCTGGCCTCGAACTCACAGAGATCCACCTAGCTCTGCCTCCCAAGTGCGGGGATTAAAGGCGTGCACCACCACCGCCCGGCCCAGTGGCATTTTAAACCAACAAATGACAGGTGTTAAAAATCCCTCTTTTGCTTAAAAAAATAATAGTACTGTGGCTGAGCCAAGCCAGGTTTCTTCTCATTGACTAGACTGCAGGCAGGTGTAGCTAAAGGTAGATTAGCTGTCTATCACACCAAGACTTGTTCAAAACACTTGGAAAGAGCAAAATAACCAAAAAGGGAAATGAAAATGGAGAAAACAAAAGAAAGTTTAAAAATAACGAACATTAACTCTTTTTAGCTTTGTGTAATGCCTAAATGAAATGAATAATTTTCTATGGAAGGATAATGTATCAAACTGGATCAGACTCTTTGTGGAGTGTATTTTGTTGTGTGTTTCTTGGAGATGGAGTTTCTCTGAGTAGCCCTGGCTGTCCTGGATCTCACTCTGTAGACCAGGCTGGCCTTGAATCAGAGATCCACCTGCCTCTGCCTCCTGAGTGATGGGATTAAAGGTGTGCCCCACCAAACCTGACTGATATTTGTGGGTTTTAACAAAACATGATTCACCTGCAGAGGTGTGGGAAATGCTGCATGCTTCAGAAAGTCTCTTAGTCATTCTGAAAGGAGTTTAGGTGTTGGAAGGGCAAGCTACCGTTCCTAAATGAATCATGCATCTCCCTGAGGGATGGAGCCAAGGCTTACTCGGAGTGTGTCACCTACTCCACATCATTACTGATCTCACTGCATTACCTCCCAACATTACACTTCAGGAAACAAGGATAGACAGGCCAGAAACAAGAGACCCATCCTTCAGTTCTGGTTCTGCTGTTGCATGACTTAAAATGCTCTAGAAGTTGCTTTCTTTTTTTGTGACTTGGTTTAAATAGGATTTGCTCATCTCTCATTACATAAACCTCCAATTGTCAGTTGACTCCAAAATACAGAGGCCCAACTCTCAGTAAGGTTGCTTTGGTTTTAGTCTTTATCAACAGAGATAAAGGGTCATGATGGAAATTGTCATCTGCATGATTGGGGAGGTCGTGCAGTCGGTAAAGTGTTGTGCAATCCTGTGGACCTGAGTTCCTATCCATTGCATCCACATTAAAAAAATCTAGGCAGATACCCTGTATGAGGAGAGGATGGGATAGGGGTAGGTGGCGGGGGGTGGGAAAAGAGGAAGGAGGGGAAGAGGTGTTGGTATGTAAAAAGGAAAGAAAAATTTTTTTTATTTGTTTTCTGAGACAGGGTTTCTCTGTGTAGCTTTGCACCTTTCCTGGAACTCACTCTGTAGACCAGGCTGACCTCGAACTCACAGAGATCCACCTGGCTCTGCCTCCCGAGTGCTCGGATTAAAGGTGTGCGCCGCCGCCAACACCTGGCTAAGAAAAATTTTTTAAATAAAAATTATGATAAATAAATAACAACAAAAACAACAAAAATCTAGGCAGTGTGGTATGCATCTGTAACCCCAGAATTCATGGGGCAAAGATAGGAGGATCTCTGGAGCTTGCTGATCAACTAGTCTACTGATTGGTGAGCTCTGGGTTCAGAGAGACCCTGTCTCAAAAAAAAAAAAAACAAGGTTAAAAAGTGATGAAAAAAGACACTTAAAGACCTCTGACTTCCCTCTGCACACAAAGAACAAATATGTCCAATGAACTAGAAAAGAATATGAATAAACGCCATAATGGAGAAGGCAAAAACACAAACATTTAAATGAAATAAAGAAAAAAGTATAAGATATGAAAAATAACTTAATAAAGAAAAAGAATTTCATAAGAAAAGCCAAACTGAAATAAAACTTGAAATGGAAAATTTAGCCAGGCAAATAAAAAGCTCAATGGAAAACCTCACCAGTAGGATGGATCACGTAGAAGAAAACACATTGCTTTCTGTTACAGTTGTGTAGCTTAGTGTTCCTGTGGGACTCCTACCGGTGGGGGTGGGGTATCTCTGGATACTTTGCCTGTTCTTGGGACCTTTTTCCTCTTACTGGGTTGCCTCATCCAGCCTCAATATGAGGGTTTGTGCCTAGTCTTATTTCATCTTGTTCTGCCATGTTCAGTTGATGTTCTTGGGAGGCCTGCTCTTCTCTGAAGGGAAACAGAAGAGACGTGGATCTGGGGGAGAGGAGAGGTGTATGTGGGCGGAGTGGAGAGAGGGGAAATTGCTGTCAGGATATAATATACGAAGGAAGAATAAATAAAAATAAAAACAAAACAAAAACAAAGCAATAAATTAAAAAATAATATATTGCTTTAAGAGCAACAACAAAATGTTTCAAGAAAGTAACTGAAGAAACAATCCATTCACAATAGCATAAAAATAATATCTTGGGATAAATCTAACCAAGGGAGTTAAAGACTTGACAACAAAAATGTAAAGACACTGAAGAAAGAAATTGAAGAAGATACCAAAAGATGGACAGACCTCCACGTTCATGGGTATTATTAATATTGTGGAAACTGCCATTCTACCAAAAAGCATCTGCATTAAAATTCCAATGCAATTCTTTACAGAAATTGAAAAGAAAATCTTGAATTCCATGTGGAAAGTCAAAAGACTCAGGATAGCAAAAATAAGCCCAAACAATAAAATAATGATCAAGGTGTCACTGCCCCTGATTTCAAGTTAAATTACAAAGCTGTAGTAATAAAAGCAGCATGATACTGGCATAAAAAAGAACAGATATGTTGATCAATAGAATTGAGGACACAGATATAAGTCCAATCACAGCAATTCAATTTTTGGTAAAAAGGTAAAAAATACCCATTGTAGAAAAAGAGAGAATCATCAATGAATGGCTCCAGTCAAACCGGCTGTCTGCTTGTGGAGACGAGTGAATGAGACTTCATCCTCATCTCACCCTGCACAAAGTCAATTCCAAATGGATCAGGGTCTTCAACATGAGACCTGATACCCTGAATCTGACAGAGAAGAAAGCAGGGACTGTGTTTGAACTGATTGGCACAGGAACAGACTTTCTGAACAGTACCTGATAACACAGACACTAAGGCCAACAGCTGATAAATATGACCTCATGAAACCAAACAGTTTCTGGACTGCAAAAGACTCATTCAGCTACCAAACAGGGAAACAGCTTTGCCAGCTATACATCTGACAGAGGGTTAGTATCTAGACTATACAAAGAATTTGAAAAGCAAACATCAAATAAACAAACAACACAATCAAAAAGTGGGGAATGGAGCTAGAACAGTGGTTCTCAAACTGGCTTGTGTCCTCTTGAGGGCTGAACGGCCCTTTCACAGGGGTCTCCTAAGACCACCAGAAAACACAGTATTTACATTAGATTAATAACAGTAGCAAAAATATGGTCACAAAGTAACAATGGGGATAATTTTGTGGTTGGGCGGTCACCATAACATGAAAAACTGTATTAAAGGGTTGAGAACCACTAAACTAGATGGAGAGTTCTTTAAAAAGAAAAAATGGATGAGAAACACTTTTGTAAAATATTCAACATCCGTAGCCACCAGGGAAACGCAACTCAAAACTTGGAGAGTTTACCTTATCCCAGTCAGAATGGCAAAGATTTAAAAAAAAAAAAAAAAGAAAGAAAGGAAAGGAAACAAGTGTTGATGAGGATATGGGGATGAAAACTGGTATACAGCCACTGTGAAAACCAGTGTGGAGGTTCCTCCAAGAGCTAGAAATACATCTACCATATGATTCAACGATACTACTCTTGGGTATAAATGTAAAGGACCTTGTGTCTTACTCTAGGGATACCTGTTTACCTGTGTTTATTGCTGCTCTGTTCACAATAGCTAGAAAATGGAAATGACCTAGCTGTCCACAAACAGATAAATAGATAATGAAAGTGTAATACATTTACACAATGGAAGACCATTCAGCTGTTAAGGAAAATGAAATTACAAACATTTCAGGAGAGTGGAAATAATAATTTTAATGGAGGTAACCCAGACCCAGGAAGATAAGCTTCACATGTTATTGAGCATATGTGGATACTAGCTTTGAGTTTAGATATGTGTAATTAATTGGAATATCCATGGAGCCCAAGGAATTACCAAGGAGTCATTGGGGAGGATCTTTAAAGAGAGGGTAGACAAGATGAAGGTGGTGTAAATAAAGCCAAATGTGGAGTAATTGAAGAAGAAGTATTAAGTGGGGTTAGGGATGTGAGTTCAGGGTGGAGAAGGAAAACGGAGAAAGGGAAAAGGATAACTATCACTAAAGACCTTTTTAAAAGCTGTGTTAGAAGCTACCACTGTAGAGGCTTCCTAAAATATATTCAAATACACATGTGAAAAAAGTTTAAATGAAGTTACTCTGTAACAGGGGGACAATGCCCCTCGTAGACATCATAGGCTAACCAAAATCCCAGTACCAGGAATGGGTTACCAATTTTGGAGTTGTTTGTCAGTGAGATATTGACATTGCTCTTGGTTACTATGGTGATTTGAATGAGAAATGTCCCCCATAAGTTCAAGTATTTGAACACTGGGTCCCCACGGAGTAAAGACTCAGGAGTCCAGCTTAGAGAGTGTCAATTATCATTTTTTCCTTACAACAAATTGCTAGTCGTTCAGGATTAAACACTGCCAATATCTGAACGTTTGTAACTCACCAAAATCTGTTTTGTAAGCTAATTCTCAGTATTAATAGTATTAAGCAGCAGAGCCTTTGGGAACTAAGTGGGTGAATGGGATTAGTGTCCCCATAAAAGGGCTTGAAGACACAGCTATCTTCCCATTTGCAAACAATCTGTCACATGAAGCAGAGAGTAAGCACTCACCAGACACTGACCTGATGGACTTCCCAGCCTCTAGAATTATGGGAAATTTCTGTTAGGTATAAATTACCCAGCTATGGAATTTTTTATAAAGGTGAACGGACTAGGACAAACACCCAGAGTAATGAACTCACATGTCATATACTCAAAGTTTATGCTTTGAGCCACTCACTGCCTCTTTGTCAGGCATAGTCAAAACACATCATGTCCGAGAAACAGGGAAGTGAGGGTCAGGGGAAAGTGCACTCATCTCAGGCATGATCCCATTTACAATGACAGTCAACTGGAAAGTCAAGGTTATCACTAAGAACTGAAAACACTGAAGGCATTCCAGTCCACTGCATCCAGATACCCAACCTAAGAAACTGCTGCCACAGAGTGGTGCCTAACTACAGCAAGGGAGAAAATGAATGTGTGTTTCATACACACACACAGGAGAGACAGACAGATAGACAGACAGACACACACAGACAGAGAGAGAGACAGACAGACACACAGACAGACAGACAGACAGACACACACACACACACACACACACACACACACAGAGAGAGAGAGAGAGAGACAGAGAGAGAGAGAGACAGACACACAGACAGACAGACAGACAGACAGACACACACAGAGAGAGAGAGAGAGAGAGAGAGAGAGACAGAGAGAGAGAGAGAGACAGAGGCAGAGACACAGAAAGAGAGAGAAGAGAAGGGAGGAGAAGCGAGAGTCTCACAGGCTAACTGGAGACATCCCCTAGGATTTTTATTAACTTCTAAGAACACACTCTGCATTTTTTTAGTTGTTTCTGTTCACAGATGTGTAATACTGTGCTAGCATTTTTCTTTTCTCTTTTACTTTTATTGATCCTTTTTAGATTTCACAACATGCATTCCGATCCCACTTTTATCCCTGTCCCCTCAAATTCACCCTCTGCCCTGCAACTTCCCCTCAAACAAAACCAAATTTAAAAGAAAAACCAAAAAACAAAGCAAAACAAAGAACTAAAACAAAATTAAAAACAGAAGAAAAAAAGAAAAGAATCTTGCTGTGGAAGCTGTAGTGTGGCCCAGTGAGTCACACAGTTAGCACTTAGTCCATACATCTTTACTTGCAAGTGTTCATTGCTGACTCATTGGTCTGGCTCAAGGCCTCTGGTTTCTGCTACACCTCCAGTAATGGGCTCTCAGTGGGGCTCCTCTTGGATATTCTGTTGTCCTGTGTCATGAATATCCTGTTCTTGTTTTGTTTCGTTTTTGTTGTTGTTGTTTTTTTTAATTTGTAGGTTTGTCTCCTTCACACGCTCCAACAGTTCATAGATGAAGTGGATGTTGGTGTGGGCCAACTCATAGCCCTGGTTCTGGGCCTAGGTAGTAGCTGAATTGGTCAGCCCGCCAGCTTTCTCTCATGGTCACTACCCAGAGGAGCTTTCCAGCATTGCCTCCACACTCATCAAATGCAGACTACAGCAAGAAGGGCCAGTTCTGCTCCTAGGTTCTCAGATCTGGGTCCCCTCACTCATATCACCAGGGATAGCTCAACTATTTTGCCCAGGCAAGGGTCCTCTCTCCTGATTGCTGTAGGGGACTTTTGGGAGAGGGGGCGGTGTGTGTGTGTGTGTGTGTGTGTGTGTGTGTGTGTGTGTGTGTGTGAGCTCTCTTGCTCTCACGCCCTCAGGGCTGACTCACCTGCATCACCAACAACAGGGTCAGCTCTAGTGTGCTTCCCAGAAGGGAAGCAGAGGCTGCTTTCTCCACATCCTGCATTTTGTATGAAGTGCATTTGAGACCTAACTTATTATCTAACACAGGATTCTACTATGGTAAAACTATAAAGCCTACAAAAGAAAGTATGGGTACAGATAAAGGAAAGAGAATGCCAAAGGCTAATATTTTAATCAGGATTTCTCAGTGTAGTCACTTGACCTTTGGGGCTAAATAATCCTTTATTATGAGGACTGATCTGATCTTTATCAGTATCTCTGGCCTCTATCCACTAGTTGCCAGCAGCAACACTAGGAATCGTGATTGCCAGATGTCTCCAGGTGAAGAAAATCATTTTGGTTGAGGAGCAAAGCTTTATAGACTAGAGAATGAGAAAGAATCAGAAAGGAATCAAAATGATCAGCCAGAGGAGGATAAAACCAGGGCAGCATGGATTGCAGAGCAAAGTGAGACAATCATCTCAGAGGTTGCTGTTTCAGATGAGTCTTAGGAGAGTACCAGAGATAAGGTGGCTATATATCTGGCTTTCCCAGTTTATGCCTTTTGTTACTATTTTCTTTCCTTAGAGGTGTTCCGGCTTGGATCATTTATCAGATAACGTGTGTGGTAGATCAAATGAGAGAAGAAAGTCACACAAAAGATACAAGAGGAAGCTGGTGACAAACCTGGCAAGATTGGTTTAAGTGCAGTGATGAACACAAAAGTCACTTGGGGTGGATCTGGGTAGTGAGTTTAAAGGGACTAAGAGAGATCACAGAAAGCATCTACAGCACTTGAGGAATTTTCTGAGTTTAAGAGCAGTGTGGAGGAGAGATGGAGGAGAAAGAGGAAGTGAGTATGCAGGTGGATCTGACCCACAAGTCAGGTCATGAAATTGTGAGGATGTAGGGTAACATGTGGACCTGATGGAGCCTTTCTTGAGCAGATGAGAGAGGGTGGGATACCCACACAGTGAAAAGAATAAGCTTAGGTGAGAACACGGGCAACTTACCCTGAGCAATAGAAGGAAGGACCGGGTGTGGGGACACTGTAATGGACAGCAGATACACATGTGGGATTTATCTTCTGGTTGCTTATGTGCTCTGAGTGAAATAGGAAATGAGGTCATAGCTGAAAGTGAGGAGGAGGCGCTGGAGTTTAGAGGAGAGAGGAGAAGCATGAAATAGCCATCAAGAAATCCAGAAGACCAAAGAAAAACAGTGTGTGATGGCTGTAGAAGTATAGTGACACTTCCAAGCCTGTCCATGCATATGTACGCATATATAATTTTTCAGTCCTCATCAGGGCTCAGCTTAGCCAGGGCTGCATTTTTGCTACATATGGACAATGAAGTAAAGGGACTAGAAAAGGAAGAGGTCTTGGGAATGAGAGTAGTGCAAGGCAATAAGTGTGGCGATGGGTCTTGGAAATTAAGCTGGACAAGGAAGGAATTGAGAACCTGAATAGTGTAGTGAAAGGTCAAAGGGTAAAAGATTAAATCAATTTTGGAGTCTGTGGGTCAAAGGACATTCTAACTTCAGAGATAAAAGTAAAGGTTCTGAAATGTGAGGACACAGAGGCTGAATTCTGAAACCCATGAAAGGCTGGAGTCACCTGACAGGAAGTAGCTAAGCTAGGCAGAACCTTACAAAGCCAGTGCAGGAAAGGAAATAAAAGACCTGAGAAGTTAATCTGATAAAACAATGTCCATGTGTATACGTAGGTAGAAGTTTCTGTCTTGCAAGCTGCTCCCAAGTAACTGACATGGTAACTTAATATTAATTGTAAATGCTTGGCCAATAACTCAGGCTTGTTACTAGCTAACTCTTAAATTTAAATTAATCCATATTTCTTATCTATGCTTTGCCACATGGCTCATGCTTTGTTACCTCATTTTCTACATATTCTGCTTTCTCTGCATCTTCTGGCATCTGTCCTTCTTTGCCCTTCTTCTTCCCATCATTCTCAGTTTGGCTCTCCCACCTAACTTTACCCTGCTCAGCAATTGGCCAGTCAGCTTCCTTATTAAAACAAGCACAGTGACAAATTTTCACAGTGTACAAAAGAATCATTCCACCGAATGTATATTGAAAGCATTCAAGAATGTAGGGTTCTGTTGGGGAAAATGGCAGGAAACACCACTGGAAAACGGCAGATTTCTGCAGCACCAGAGAATGCCAGAAGGTGGCAGGAACTGGAACTACAGAGAAGGGAAGAGAAAAATGAGGGAGAAGCAACATCCTTACTCCAAATGTGACATCTGGTGTGATAGCTGTGGAAAAAGACACAACAGAAGGCAGGAATGTGATGTCACAAGGTCCAGGAGGGGATGTGTCAGGGTCTACTAGGGGAGGCAATGCAAACTTCTGAAGAAGATAAGTATGCTCTAATCACATTTGCCAATAAGGGCTCTTCAAGGCAACAGGTTTCATATTTCCTTTTAACAGGGCTAAACTAATCTAATTGCCATCTGCAGTGCTGATACCCCAGGCTGAGCTAGTCAGGCCAAGGCCTTGTTTGCCTGGCTTCAGACACTCACTGCCCAGTCAGTGTGAGAAGGCTCTTAGTTGAAGAGCTAAAGACTTAGGGTAAGTTGTTTCACTTGAGTCTCCATGCTTCACCCCTGCAAATTGGAGTGCATTATGGCTCTGTGACATTATAACAGGTGTAAGGGCCCTGTGAATTCTAAAACATTCCCAAAGTATGGTTCACCAGCCAGCACATCAGCATCACTGGGACCTTGTTTGAAATACAAATCCTTAGGGTCCCTCAGACCCACATACAAATACATGGTAAGGGTGGGACCCTGTCTTGTGTTAAACAGCTTCTTTTGGTCATTCAGATGCAAGTCAGAGATGGAGAACATCTACCTTGTACAGATGGAGTTCCTCACACACCTGATGAATGTGGTTTATGTATTTATTCATTCTTTTTTTGTGAATTCAGGAGGAAGGAGCTGTTATTTTTGAGGCTCCACATGTGGTTTTGAACTGAGGAGAATGAGCACTACTGGATATGGAAGACTGTTAGAAAGGAGATAAATGTAACTGTAGAGAGAATCATCTGGAGTGTTTTAAGGGCAGAGACCCCAGGACATTGCTTTAGACAGCACAATCAGACTCAGCTGACAAGGGGCTGGGCAGGTTGGCAGACCAACCAGATGGCTCTGACATGGAGCTGGGCAGGTGAGCAAACCACCCAGATGGCTCTGACATGGAGCTGGGCAGGTGGGCAGACCAACCAAATGGCTCTGACATGGAGCTGGGCAGGTGGGCAGACCAACCAGATGGCTGATATGGAGCTTGGCAGATGGACAGACTAACCAAATGGCTCTGACATCTGGTTTATCTTCTAGTGAGTTGCTCAAGGCTCTGAGTTTCATGCCAGCTATTCTGGCTTCCTTCCGTGGATAGCTCCCCTCCTCATTTACCCTATATAGAAGCAGTCCATTGGAACGCCACTCTAGGCCTCTGCTTGCCTAGGGATATTAGATGGAAAGTGTGGCAATATGTATGAGGAACTTCCTGCCATCGCCCAAACTCCCAAGACCAATGAAAGCCTAGAAAAAAAAAAAAATAGGTAGCTAAGATTTAACTCAGTAATGACATTTTGGGGGCTGTGGCCAAAATGGTGAGCTGTTTGAAAACTACTCAAGGCAGTGGTGTAAAAGGGCCTCAACACTATGAAGAGCGAACAGTTGTTTAGTTACTACTGCTTTTGAGCCTGGCACCTAGCTATGTTTTCAGGCATTAGGCCATGTGTTTACTGACATGATCCTATGAGGGACGGGATTCACTCTGCTATGGATTAAGAAGAGATTACACAAATAAGAAAGAGTGAGATTAGGATTGGCAATCAGGTATCAGAACACAGTCCAGGAATGGAGCTGGACTTCCTCAAATGACCTCCACAGTCTATACTTCCTCTAGAGGCCATATTGGTATCCATGGTCCATGCTGCTGCCCCAGGCTGTGATGAAGCTCAAGGTCCATGTGGATATCTGTAGTCTGTGCCACCACTGAATCCTGATGATATCTATAGTTCATGCTGTTGCTGAAGGCCATGTCTGAGGCCATGGCCATACAGCAGCCATGGGCTGTGTTGAAGTCCATGGCCTGTGTTATCACCTAAGGTAGTGGGGGATGTCAGTGGTCTGTTTCACTACCTGAAGCCATGCCAAAGACCATGGACTGTGCTGCCACATGGGGCCATGTTGATGTGGGTGATCTGTGCAGCAACTGGGGCCATGTTGGTGTCTTTGTCCTGTCTGTGGTCTATGCTGCCACCTGAGGCCATGTTGATATCCATGGGCCAGGCTGTCACAAGACTGTGGGCCATGTTTCACCAGAGGCCATGTTGATGTTCTCTGCTGTTGATGGCCTGTGCTGCTGCCAGAAGGCTATGAAGGCGCCCATGGTCCATGCTTCAGCAGAGGGCTTTGTTGATGTCCATGGCCTATACTGCCACCAGAGACCAAACAGAGGTCCTTGGCACTTGCTGGTGCTGGTGACCATGTGGATGTTCATGGTCTGTGCTGTCACCAGAAACCATGTAGAAGCCCATGATCCATGCTTCCACTGACTGTAAAAGGCAAGGAAGCTGCTTTTGCTGTGGTATCAATGATTGCAGACACACAGTTGAGAAAGAGGGAAATAGAAGGCTTCTGTGACAGCCCCTACCCCCCAACCCCCAACCTCAAAGTAACAACCTAAAAAGGAAGCCATCAAAATTGTGATAAGGATGCTGAAGTGTAGCTCTCCACAATTGATGTCTTCTGTAGAGGGACTCAGTTTTCTTTAAAGGGCTGGGAGTTTGACCATGTTCCAGTGGGCACATGGGCAATACAAATTGGGTTTGATTTTTCCCCCTTTTCCTCCTCCTCTTTCTCCTCTTCCTTCTCCTTCGCCTCCTCCTCTTTCTTCTTTTTTTGTGGGGAGAGGTTACAAGGGTGGGGGATAGATGTGGGAGGACTGGGAAGTGAGTATGATTGGGGTGCATGATGTGAGATTCCCAAACAATCAATAAAAATACTATGTTAAAAAAATCTGATTGTTAGTTAAGGGTAATAAAATACAGTAAGGATCAGATCCAAATAATTGTTGACATTGGGTCCTCCTCTGATTTACTAATCAAGCAAGAAGAGTAAGATAAGCAGTTAGTATTTTTTGGCCCTTATGGATTCAAAAAGCTGCAGTTATTCCTTTACCTCTCAATATAATATGCAAGGACTGTCCAATGCTGCCTCTCCTTCTAGAGTTTTAAATAGATGGGTTAGTGCATAACTAGGTATTCCAAAAGTAGGATGTAGCCAATTAATACCTCCTGATAATTTCTGAAAGTTGTTAGGTGTTTTTAAATTGTCTTCTCTAATGGAAGTGTGTGTGTGTGTGTGTGTGTGTGTGTGTGTGTGTGTGTGTGGTTTAACAGTTATTCTAGCAACTGGTTGTCCCAAATACTTCACAGTGTTGATGTTTGTACTTTTTCAGGTGCAACAATAATGTCATTTTTATGTAGCATATTCTGAGTCATGTCATACATAGATTTTAGCTCTTTCCCTTTGGAGGTGACTAATAGGTTGTCATCCATATAATGAATAATATAAGCCTGAAGGAAGACCTGCTTCACAGGCTCTAAAACCTTTCCTACACAGTATTGACACATATAGTAGGGGAGTTTGTCATAACTTAAGGTAATATAGGCCATTGATATTGGAGCTGAGGTTCTTTGTGATTGAGTGAGGGAACAGGAATGGTGAGATGCACCTTATTATCAGGATGAATATGTATCATATAGAAGCAATCCTTTAAATCTAAAACGATTAAAGGCCAAGCTTCAGGAATAGCTGTGGGCATAGGAAAACCAGGCTGTAAAGCTCCTATTTGCCACATGGTGGCATTAACATTCTGTAAGGCAATCAACAGTCTCCATTTACCAGATTTAATTACAAAAACAGGAGAATTCCAGGGAGAAAAAGAGGGCTCTATGTGTCCATTCTCCAACTGTTCTCTGACTTAATGGTGAAGAGCCTGTGACTTTTCTTTAGAGAGGGACCATTGAGGTGTCCAGACAGCCTCACTGGATTTCCATGTAATTTTTATAGGTGGTATTTTTTTCAGTGACCCCCCTGTGAAAAACCCAATCCATATTTATGATTTTGTCCTTGTGGGAATATAGGTTCTGGAATCCCTTGTAACTCTTCCTAGTCCTTTTCCTTTTTGAACCCTGTTCTTTTCATTAACCTCATGCTTGTGAAGAATAGGCAGCATTAGAGGTGGGAATATAGATTTCTGCATTAGTTTGTTGTAGAAAGTCTCTTCCCCAAAGAGTAATTGGAACATGAGTAACATAAGCCTGTGGGACTGCCATTATGCCTTCTGGACCTACGCTGTGTAATTTTGTAGCACCTTGTTTAACCTCCTTAGAGCTTGTAGCTCCCAACCCTCTTAAGGCTGAATTTACCTCCATAATAGGCCGATGTGGGGGCAGTCTTCCAATTTATACTCTGAGGGTTAAGAAGGGTCATCTGAGCAAAGTTCTCAGGAGTTCAAGCTGTATACAATCACAAGGAAAAAACACATGTAGCAAAAACATGTTTTCCCTCAGGAGCATATAAAGGATAGTTTAAACATTTAATTGATTAACAACAGCAAACATTAGTGAATAACCTAAAGTAAACTCACTCCTATCTGCTACACATGGGAGGAACATGAAAACACATTCTAAGAACAATTCTGTGTTTTGAAGAAACAGGTCACTCTTGTCTTGTTTTCTTGGAGTTTTCTCACAAGCACTTAGAATTGTCCCCATTCCTGGACCATGTTCTGAGATGCCACTCTGATGAAGATTCCTGGAAAGAATGGAATTAGCCATCTGTTATGATCTGAATATGAAATATCCCTTACAGGTTCATATATTGAGGGTTTGGTTACAAGCCGATGGGCTTTGAGGAAGTTACTGGATCCTAATGGCTTTGATAATAGACAGTAGTCTAATCCCTTCTAGATTTATAATATCATGCATTATTTGAATGTGGTAGGAACTATGAGATAGGGCCTATATAGAGGAAATAGGTCACTAAAAAAACAATATCTTGTCCTGGCCACTTCTCTTTCTCTGCTTCCTGCCCATCAGGTAAGTAATCTATGAAATGCTCCCACTGCTGTGATGTTTAGCTTCCCCAGAGCCCCGGCTCAACAGTGAAATCTCTGAAACTATAAGCTAAATTAAATTTTTACTCCTTTAAATCATGTCAGGACTCTGTTACAGTTAGAACAAGTTAACCAACATTCCAGCTGACCTAACAGAAATACATATATATAAAAAAAGAATATCAGCATGTCAGCATGTCAAAGAAATAATCCCCATTTTCATTACAATAAATTTCACAATAGCTGAAATACTCACAGTGTCACAATATTCCCCAGTGTCACAGTCGACTTCCTGTCACCTGCTTATCAAAATGTAGCCAGCACCATGCATGTCTGCCTGCATGCCACCATGTTGCACCATGATTATAATGGACTACACCTCTGAAAATGTAAGCCATGCCAATTAAATGTTTTCTTTATAATAATTGCCATGGTCATGGTGTCTCTTCACAGCAATAAAAACCCTAAGACAGAAGTTGGTACCAGGGACTGCAGTGTTGCTGTGATAGGCCGGACCATGTGTTTGTTTGGAGGAATTTGGACTTTGGTCCTTTGGTTTGGAAAGCAGTGGGATGCTTTAAGTACTGCTTAATGGGCTGCACTCATGCTGGTAGAACATGGAAGACAGCAGTGCTAAGAGTTATTTGAACTATGAGGGGCTCACTCAAGAGGTTTCAGAGGAGAATTTTAGTATGTTGCCTACAGTCATTCTTGGTGAAGAAAGCGGCTGCTTTTTGTCCTTGTCCAAAGAGTCTGCCTGAGGCTAAAGTGAAGAGTTTTGGATTAATTCCCTTGGCAGAGGAAATCTCAAAACTGCCTAGTATAGACTCAGTTTTGTGGTTATTAGTGTTAACTCTAAGATCTATAATGAACTAATGATTAATTCATACTAATGAATCGTATCAAGCTGATTGAGTGGAAAAGCAGCACCAAAAAGTGGAATGGAACTAAATTCTGTGTTCAAGGAGATAGATTAAGAAATGGAATAAAGGGAGTGGTGACTTCAGGGCAAGATTCCACACAGCTAGATTTTCAACTTGTGAAAAGGAATTAAAGAAAAACTTAGAGCTGGGTGTGGTAGTGTATGCCTTTAATCTCAACACTGGGAAGGCAGAGGCTGGCAGATCTCTGAGTTTGAGGCCAGTCTGGCCTGCAGAGAAAGTTTCAGGACAGCCAAGTTTAGACATTGAAAGAAGGAAAGCTGGTGAAGATGTAATTGAACAGGGGTCCAGCCCCAGCAAGCAGCAGAACTTGGCAGCTTCAGCCACATGGTTCTGGCTTTAGAGTTAAGGAGAGAAGAAAGAAGTTATGGAATAAAGCCGCTGAGGCCAGGCATATGTCTGGGGTGTCCCTGAACGGAGGCCCAGAGAGACCATTGCGTGTGTGAAGTTGAAGCCTGGATTGCTTTGGAGATCCCAAGATGTCTTTTCACAGCAATAAAAACCCTAAGACAATAGTCATGGCTGATAATGAATATGTTAATTGATTGGATTGTGCCAATCATTACACACAGTATACATGTATCAAATCATCATGAAAGGGAAAAATCAGTAGCCATCTTGAGAGACTCTTCTCCCTACCCCAAAGGTATTTGCTGACCAGCAGTTTTAGAACTGACCAGAAGTTGAACTCATGGGAAGATAAGGCTGGAACAATAAATCTATCTATCTATCTATATCTATATCCTGGATTGGTAGAACCGGATATGGGGAGTAATGGACTCAACTGACCAGAAATTGAACTTATGGAAGAATAGGACTGGAACAATAAATCTGAATGTCTATATCCTGGGTTCAGCAAAAGCAGGACATAGAGAGTAAAAAAATTATGTCTCTATAGATACCCTGAATCCTGTCAGCCATCAGTAACCTCATGCTTATAGTTTAGCCAGTAACTTCAAAGAATTACCTCACCCCTAACCCCCTCGTCCAATCCCAAGATATGTAAATCTTTGGATGTAAACCTTTCCTATATAAACCCCTTCAAGTGAGTGCTCAGGGCTGTCCTCCACCCACTATGTAGAGTGTTTGAAATAAGGACCAAGCCCTGGGCTTGCTTTGTTATTAAAAAAATAATAATAAAATAAAAAATACAAAAACAAACCTCTGTGTGCTTGCTGTAAGGATTCTGTCCATCAGATATTGGCTCTGTGGTGGTCTTGCTTGGGGGTCTTGCGACCTGGGCACAACAATCACACCATAGATCTTGGGCATATATGATTTAATTTATTTTCAAACTTAAAGATAACTAACACAAAAATGTAAAATGTTTTCAATGTATAAACTACAACTCTGAATTGGTAATATTCTGAATATTAACTGATAAATTTTGAATCCCTGGTTATTGGATATTCACCACCGCCTATGTAATAAGCCAATCAAACTGAATTGATTAAATTCAGGTTTAATGAACAGAGCAAAGCAACTCCTGAGTGACCCTCAGGGCAGGAGAGGAATCATAGGGCAAATATGGCTACCAGGTCTTATATAGCCTGTAGGCATGGTCTCAGGGAGGGCTGACTGTTGGAGACCTTTCTCAGAGATGGGGTTTGGAATGGGAAGAGTGAGACCAGAGCATGGAATGGGGGCCCTAGCTGGAGATCCCCACCATCCCAACCTTTTTTGGGTATATATGGACAGCGGTAGGGCTCCCATTCAAACATTAAGTTGTATTAGTTACTTTTTGTTGTTGTGATAAAATACCATAACCTAAAACAACTTACAGAAGAAGAGTTTACTTTGGGCTATAGCTCTAGAGGGAGAGCGCACAATGGCAGGAGAGAAATGGCAGCACGTGGCTGGAGCATATACTCACTCACACCTTCCTCTGAAAACATAATGCAAACTGGAAGTTGGGTGAGGCTATGGAATCTCAAGTCTGCCGCCAGAGACATACTTCCTCCAGCAAGGCTGCACCACCTACCCAAATAGTACCACTAATGGGGAACCAAGTATTCAAGGTCATCAGCCTGTGGGAGACATCATTCAAACCACCACAGAGGTTAAGTGAAATACTTTTAATATTAGTTTCACCTGTTTCTTTTTTGTTAATTTTTATTAACGTGACTATTAAAATTTATTTTAAATTTAATTATTTATAGTGAATCATTTAAAAAATTTTCTTATTTTTAATTGTGTATGTGTGTCTGTGTATTGTGGGTATATATACATGAGTAGAGGTGAAAGGAAGAGGCATGCAATCATGTGGGAGCTGGAGTTACAGGCAGTTAATAAATTCAGGTCTTTTGCAAGAGCATAATCAGATGGTCAATTTCCACAGCCCTATGTGGCTACAAGAAAATTTAAATTGCACTTATGTATTGTAGTTGCTGGGATAGTTTGTAGTATTGTAGTTGCTGAGGCAGAAGTTTGAGACTAGCCTTGGCTACATAGTAAAGGCCAGCCTGAGATATATAACTAGACTCTGTCTAAAAACATTTTTAATTACATATATGACTCATATGTGCCTTTCACATAGTATTTTGATGGGACCCCCATCTGAGAGTTTTAACAGTCATCCCAGAAATATTCAGGTACAAGGCCAACCACGAAGTCTGTTAGCTTAGGTCCAGCTGTATGCCAAGTGCCAGGAAGTACAGGGTAGGGAAAACAGAACTTTTATACTACTGATATTTTTGATGCACATTCATTTTGCAGAAGTTAATTACCAAGTAATGTATGTGTGCAGCCAACATCTTCATCTAATGCCTGGCTTCCCTCTTCCCTTCCTGACCTAACTTGGTGAGGTATCTTCTCACTGCCTATCATCAGTATTCCTACTGTTGTCTAATCATGGTTTGCTTAGCTCAAACTCAGACTAACCAACTCATTTATACCTGACACTCCTCTTCAGGAAACACATCAGCTCTCAACACTGAATGATCTAAAGTCCTTTGATATTCCACTCACCATTCTCTGAAGAATAACCTGACCTAGGTTATCAGAGAATGAAAAATTCTCTGAAGAAGCACGACCTAGGTCCTGACAATGGACAGAGCATACACTCAAGAGGTGCATGGGAGGGACTGCAAAGTTGAGAGTGTTTGTAATAATGACAGCAGGCTATAATAAGGAAGCACAGGTGACTGCTAACAGCTGAAACTCACCATTCTCTCTAGAGGGGAAGGAGCAGGGGACTGAGCAGTAGCTGGTTGTGCTGGCCAGTTTTGTATCAACTTGACACAAGCTGGAGTCATCTGAGAGGAGGGAGCTTCAGTTAAGAAAATGCCTCCGTAAGACTGGGCTGTAGGCAGGCCTGTACAGCATTTCTGAATTATTAATTGATGTGGGAGGGCTCAGCCCCCTTTAGGGTGGGGCCATCACTGGGCAGGTGGTTCTGGATTCTGTAAGAAAGAAAGCTGAGAAAGCCAGTAAGCAGCACTCCTCCATGGTCTTTGTATCGGTCCCCGTGTCCAGGTTCCCCCATGGTTTGAATTCCTACCTTGGCTCCCCCAGTGGATTATGATTCAGGGTATCAGCCAAACAAACCCTTTCCTCCTCAAGTGTCTTTTGGTCATGGTATTCCATCAAAGTAATAGTAATCCTAACTAGAACACTGGTATACTACGTGACCTAGAATTTCTTAAGGCTCAGAAGAACAGAAGCTGTGGCCATCTGTAGGAGAATGTAGCCCTTGCTAACTTGTAAGAACAGGGAACTCCACTTGAACTCCTCTCTTTTCTGCGCTCCTATTGCTAGAGCCCAACTGGGAGAGAGACTGAATCAGCCCGTAGGTAAGTGTCCTGGGCCCAGAGCAGGTAGAGATCATAGGCCACCCACCTGAGGTCAAAGGATGCCATTTGTCACATGGACCTGATCCAGTGCATAACTATCCACCCACCTCAAACTGCTACCTCTCTAGGTTGCCTGCGAAATCCTCCTACAATGCAGACTTCATCACATCACACCCTGTGTAAAACCCTTCAGTGGCCCTGTTTGGTCTGTAGAGAAGAAGTCTAGAACTACAACAAGACCCTTTATCACCCCACTGCTCAACAGCTTACTTACCACAGATTTTTAAATCAATACATTTTACTCACCACAAACTCCTTAGCAAGACATCCTTACCTCTTACCTCCTGGCTCTACTACTGAGAGTGCCTGTTTGCCAGAGCGACCAGAGTCTACCTTTTAGTTATCTTCAGAAAACATTCAAGTCTTTTGTCCTATTAGAGCTTCTGTCAGAACTGTGGCTACCAAGATCAGCAGAAGACACCATGATGGCATTAAAGAACCATGCACTAGAGTCCACAGCATAGACATGTGGCTGGTGGAACCTGGATAAGACTTTAATCATAGCCAAAGAACTGATCCTAACATTTCATTGACTGGGACCATGTTGGAAATACATTTTACATTGGGGCCCAGTTCACCCCTCTAAAAATATTGCTAGCCTTCAACATTAACTTGATAGTCTAATTGTATAATTTCATAATAAAAAGTATAAAAGCAAAGAACAGTTGAAGTAACTTAAATCAATTCATTAAATCAAATTGTGGCCTTTGTATCTTCTGAAGATTTATTTTAATTTTATATGTATGACTGTTTGCCTTCATGTGTGTATGCACACTACATGCATGCCTGGTGTCCATGGAGGTTGGAAGAGGTGTGCTTAGGAAGTGAATGCAGGTCCTCTATAAAACCAGCCAATGTTCTTAACTGCTGAGCCATCTTTCCAGCCCCTGAAATCAGACTTTATAATGGTTTTGTTTCTAAGAGCTTGTGTGAAACACTCAAATTTTTGGTTGTTGAATTTGTGGAAACTAGTATTTGGATATTTAATTACTACATACTTGTTTGAATTTTTATTTTTTCTTTCCTTTTTGAGATTATAGTATTATATCATTTCTAACTCCCCTCCTCTCAACCCTTCTATATCCCCCTTGCCCTCTTTCAAATTCACATCCTGTGTTTTTATTAATTGCTGTTACATACATTTATGTATATGTGTGTATTCCTAAATACAACCTGGCCAGTCTGTATAAGGTACTTGTAGTTTGCCTAAGGCTGCTGAACAAGAGTCCAACTCCTCTCCATGGGGCTCCTTGGCTTTCTTTATGGGGTTGTAGCTGGATGCTAAGGACAAGCATCCCAGACTACGGAAATGTGGAAGAAGGGCAGAAGTTATCCATCTGTAGACATTTTGTCATAGTCTCTTGATCGGTCACAAAGCCTGGACTGATACAATAGGAGGCCACAGGCAACATCTCTCAGGAGAAGTGTCAAGGAATTTGCATTTACTCCTACTTTAGTATAGTCTTTTGGGTACAAATTATATTCCTCTCCTATAAAAATGGCTTCTTTCCTTCACATTGCCTCCTCCAAATCCCATTCAATAATAATGAAAATTATTACCAAATGCATATATAATAGTGTATCAAGTCCTCTTTTGTGTCTTTGTTCCTTTCAGCCTAAGCAAGTACAATTATTAGAAGCAGTTTACATTATTACTAGGGAAAACTATATACATTTATATCTCTTTTCCAGGTAGCTTTTGAGTCATCTCTGTGCACAGGCACCAGCATTTCTTGGAGGACATGTTCTTACATCTCTCTGGGGTCTTACAGTTTCGCTAAACTTTGCACCACTTTGTAATATACATTATTTTTTCTTTAGCTTTTGTAGAATTTTTCTTACTCTTCAGTCATTCCTACCAGTTTTCCTGTGGTTTTCTATCTTCTACCTACCATGTAGAACCAAAGCCAATATTTATTTGTCAGCTACTGGAGCATTCTATCCTGGTACCAAATTCTTTTCTGGTCATCTGGGACAAACTAGCCTAAAAATCAGTACCTTATTCCACTAATAATTCTGCCATTTAGGTAGAACGTAAGGTTCAGCTGAGGTGGTTTATTATGTTCCATGCAGCTCACCAGGATTATTGGGCTGACCAGTTGATAAGAATCAGACATCAGGGAACTGTCAATAATATGGGTCTTGTCTTGCAGTGGGGCAGCTTCAGACTTCTTACACCCACACCACTGTGTTGTAAGAAGTATTCCAAAGGACTAGAAGCAAAAGACATCATTTTCATTGCCAAGAAGAGGCTGGAAATGGATCCAACACTCCCACAGCTTATTATTGATGATCAGCAATCACAGACCCAGAGGAGGGGACCTCACCTGGCAAGCAGAAAACATCAAGGACTTTGCAGTCATCTCCAATGTGACAAGCCAACCAAACAATTGGATGATAGTTATTATTATAACGTCATATCTATCCACTCCCATTCTACTACTCCAAGTGAAGCAATAGTCTCTGGGATCATTGTGTCCAAAGATACTCCACAGCTTCCAGCATCTGCTCAGAGCTACTGAGATACACATCCGTGACCTAGGTATGTAGTCCTGGAATATCCTCTGGGCTGTGGTACCTGTGACTTTAATCCTTACTATCTCTGACCCAAACCTAAATCTTATTATTCCTTAGCTGTAGGTTTGCATCACTGGGGGAAATGGAATGGCACTAATTTAGTTGGCCTGGCTTTTTTTTCACCTGTGGCTCTTCTATCCTTTCAAATTCTACCTCTGAGGTGTATGCTGAGCAACTTGCAAAGGTGCAGGAGCAGATGTTTTACCCAGTAGAACTTGTACCAGAAATTAATAGTCTCTTAGAAGTCTGGGCAGAGGTAGAGGATGGAGTTTGAGGACATAATTCCTTGGTGCATTGTGCTAGAGTGTTGCTGACATTACTTGGTCCTCTCCTAGTGATGGGGATGGCTTCTAACGGTAAATAGCAAATTTGTCTTAGGAAAGTGCTTTCGGAGCCCACCTTTTTGGGTTTTCTTTACTAGGTAGACATTGATCCACGATAGCTAAATATAGCATTTCTTTAAATGAATGGATATGTGGTGGTCATCTGAATAGATACAAATTAAAGGTCTGATATGAATGTTGTCAGCCTTTTGGCCAATGATGTCTGTGTATTTATCAGTTTACTGTTGCTATAATGAACCACCCAAGGCTGTATAGCTTATAAGGAAATAAGGTTTATTTAGCTCATGGTTTTAGAGGCTGAAAGCCCAAACAGTAAGATGCATGCCACTTTTTGTAAGGATTCTTCTGGTTACATCACCTTAGCTCTTGCTTCTTGTGAGAGGGAATCAGTCATGACAGGAAAGGGAGGGACTAGTAATGACCTGAATTTGGGCCCCACCCGATGAAGACCCTACCTGTTAGCATTGCTACACTGAGAACCCATTTTTCCAACACTTGAACTCCAAAGAGTTAAACTACACCCAATCCATAGCAGTCTGTAACTTGACCCCTGATGTCCTCAAGTCCTCAAAGATATTGGAATTATCCTGTTTGCAAAGTTGAAATAAAGATTGACTCAGACAATTTTTCCTTTTTCCTCAGACAATTTCCTGACATTTCACACATGGCTCTTGAGTGTGTGGGGTGTCACTGATTTCTCATATTTGCTGATTTTTGTTCCCAAGGTGCAAAAACTTGTTATTTTTCCTTTGGTGCTAAATTGATTCAAAACTTTGGTTTTCTCCACCTCAAATGAAATAAAATAAGCACTCTCACAAAGCATATGTATTAGCCCAATATTTCTCCAACCACTGTTGAGTCTGCCTTCTAGATCTATTCAATAAGAGTCTCTAGAGGGTGGCACCTCATCTTCAGTGTCCTTCTAATTTTTTTGGGTATTCCTATGTCAGCCATAATGGATAAAATGTCACTCAGCACAGTGCACCTCAAGATACAAGTGTGAGTAGGAATCAGCTAGGGATCTTGTTAAAATCCAAGTTCTGATTCTGCGTGAGCCACAAGTTCTTCATTTCTGATGATCTGTAGACCATGCTTGTTTTGCAGACCCACAGATTACACTAGGATCTAGCAGGCACAGGCTGCCAGGGGCTCACATTGAACAGCAGACACACTCCTTACAAGCAAGAGTCAGTGTCAGGTGGCCCTCAGAGCCTTTATGCACGAGCTCCCTGCCCTCCTTATCTTCACACTTACCTCAGTTTCTGTATGCTTGTGCCACTTGCTCCTTCTTCATTTGGCAGATCAGTCTTGTCCTGTCCCCAAGCACACCTCATCACACTGTAAGAGCATCTAACCTGTGAATGTACTGTTAAAAGGCAGTACTTCTAAACCATAGTGTCCTAAACCTTCCTACTTCTAACTGACTGTTGGGGATTTTTTTTTTCAAAGTACCTTTAAGCCCAAAGAGATATTTGATGATACTCCTTATTAAGAGTTGAATTGAAACAACTTAGTAGTGTGTTTCACCTGGGTCTACAGTCTATATTTCATCCAAGAACTTTATCTCAGAGCCTTCTTGTGAGTGTGCTGAGGTACCCTACAGTGCTATACTTAAGGGACTGTGTTTCTAAGCTAATAATTGATAGAAATGTGAAGTGTAACCCCCATAGCAAGGTAAGAAAACATTATCAGGTATGTCCAACTTTTTGACCATATAACACATCATTGTTATCTATGAAGTTCGTGCTTGAGAACCATGAAATTGATTACTTTTTTTTAAAAGCACAGTTTTGTAAGTTTACAATTTTGCGTCGGACTGCATAGTTATCCTTAATCACATGCACATACCAGCTGCAAGCTGGACATGCCTGTAGCTAAGCTGGAGCTTGTATCTGATCCAAAATGAGACTGAATATGACAGGCGATTTCAGGCTTGTGTGTCCCACTGCCCACAGCAGATGCAGCTGGTGTGAACAGGCCAAGACTCTGCTCTAGCCAAAACGTCTAGATCTCTTGAGTTACTTCCCTGTGGGATTTCCAAGGAATTCAGCAGTTAAAATGGAATAAGAAATAAAGTGAGAGATAACAATGACTCATGTATTATCAGAAAATCTAGGTGGAGAGCTGAGTAACTATCTGAAAGCTAGGTCATCAAAAAGCCCAACTGGTTTCCGGTTAAGAGCCCAACCCTGTATCACACTGAGTCTCAACTCTGCCTCTTGGAGAGCTTTTAAAACTTATCAATGTCAGAATAATTGTGTCCAGCTTCTAAGATAGAACTAGAGATCTAAAATTTTGAAAGCTCCTCATTGATACCAATATACAGCCAGAGTTGAGTGTGTGGTCCATGGGTCTACTGCACTTCAGTTCACTGGGAACTTGTTAGTACTGCTGCTTGGCCCCCACTTCATACATACTAAACCAGACCCTGCATTTTAACAAAGGCTCCAGTTAATAATATGCACTTTAAAGTTTAGGAAGATCTAGACCTCTGTCCTAGATTGAATCACAGAATATCAGGCTTCCCAACATGTCAGCTGTGTGTGGGGGATGTCTCTGTGACCACCACAGCTGGCAGAGTAAGGCAAGTGTGAGGCAAGAAGGAAGTCCACTTCAACACAACTTAGTAGCTAGTGTTGGTTCAAACTTCTAGAGTCTGGCACCAGATAGTTTCTTTTAGGCATATTTAAGTAAAGTAGAATTTGGGGAAAAAGTTTCCTGTTGTAACATAATCCCATGTGCACAATAAAGCTTAAGGCATAATTACGTGGAAACTCTTTTCAAAGTACATGTCACCTCTTCCATGAAGATGGGTTCTATAGATAGACTACATGTGACATCTTAAGGGCTGGGGGAGGATCTGGTATGGTCTTGGTCATATAGACAGCACTAAGGTCACCAAGCTATTAAACACCTCCATTCCTGTTTATTGGGGGGGGGGTCAGGTGTGGCCTGGCCCTATAGATACCATGGGGGTCACCCAGACTATTAGCCACCTCCATTCCCAGCCTCTGGGCAGAAAACAGGCTGTACATTTCCTTTGAAGAGACAACCCTGTGGGTTTAACATTCCTGCTTTTCCTTGTGCTTATCTGTGAGCCCAAGGATAACTGTGTCCCCAGTAGTTATCACCGTTGTGTGTCCTTAGGAAACCAGGGAACTTTGATAGTTTAACTGTGTGAACATTTCTATCTGATGACCAGCAGGAGTTGCTTTATTATGGGAAAAGCATTAAGGGCCTGGATTTGAATGTCTCAGCCATGTGATTCTAGCTCTGCAATTAAGGACAGTTCTCAATTTCAGTTCCTTTACCTGTAAAAGTACAATAAAAACTCCTCATGTTCTTTGCAGTCTCATCATGGGAATTTGAGCCCAAGAGAAGGCACAAGAATCAGAGACCCACTTTTTCAAACACTCAGAATTCCATAAAAACACTAACCTGGAAGCCATAATATATATATGCAGAGGACTTGGTGCAGACCCGTGCAGGCCCTATGCATGCTGACTCAGTCTCTGTGAGTTCATATGAGCTTCGATCATGTTATTTAGAGGGTATTGTAACAGGAATCTTAAAAGGTCTTATTAATAAGAAACCCAGAGCCAGATACTGGAGTAAAAGCTGAAAGATCAGAGAAACAGAATAAGCCAGCCACATTCTTACCTCTATGAAATTCTCAGCATCAAGGAAGAGACTTCCTATTTACTCATGCCTTATATACCCTGCCATCTTCCTTCCTTCCTAGTGCTGGGAGTAAAGGCATGTGTCACCACACTTGCCTCTGTTCCCAGTATGGCCTTGAACTCACAGAGATCTGGATGGATCTCTGCCTCCCAAATGCTAGGATTAAAGGTGTGTGCTACCACTGCCTGACCTCTATGTTTAATATAGTGGCCGGCTTTGTCCTTTGATCCCCAGGCAAGCTTTATTGGGGTATATATCATTACAGGGTATTGTTTTCTTAGTGTCCTCCATCCCCTCTGTTTTTAATACTCTTTCTGCCTCCTCTTCTGTGGGATTCTCTGAGGCCTGAGGGAGGGATTTGATAGAGACATTCCATTTAGGGCTGAATGTTCCAAAGTTTCTCACTCTCTGCATAAGTAAATGTACCACATTTTCTTTATCCATTCGTCTGTTGAGGAACATCTAGATTGTTTCCAATTTCTGGCTATTATGAATGGAGCAGCAATGAACATGGTTGAGCAAATGTCTCTGGGGTAGGATGGAGCATCTTTTTGGTATATGCCTAAGAGTGGCAGAGCTGGGTCTTGAGGTAGATCTATTTGGATGCTTTTACATGCATGCATCCACTTTGACCAGCACCATTTGTTGAAGATGCTCTTTTTCTAGTGTGTGTTTCTGCCTTCTTTACAAAGAATCAGGTTTCTTTATGTGTGTGGATTTATATCTGTGTTTTTAATTCCATAGATCAACATGTCTGTTTTTGTGCCAATACTATGCTTTTTTTTTTTTTAAATCACTATAGCTCTGTAGTACAACTTGAAATTGGGGATAGTGACACCTCCAGGGCGGTTCTTTTATTACTTAGGATTGCCCAAGGTTGTTTTTTTTTTCTTTTCTTTTTTTTTTTTAAACTACAACATACCATTTAGCTCCAAGGAAGTGAGATCCTGGACTTTACAACACAAGTATAACTGTGAGCCTGATCTATTCCAGGACACCAGTAGTTGAGTTTTCAGAGAGCAGCAGCAGCAGCAGCAGCATTGTGATGCTACTAAAACATACAGGATTTCGGGACCTCCAGGCCATCTGACTCAGAACCTGCATTCAGGAAGAACTCTACATGGTTCCAGAAAAGTAAACTCACATAGGAAGCACAATGTAACAAATGTCCAAAAGTAAATGTTCGTTTAAAAGAAAACCCAGAATTACCTTTGTAAGTAAAAGTAACCTAGAATTACACCATGAATGTGAATGAAGCTGGTCTCGTGACATTAAGGGAGTATTTTGAAGTGGAGACAGGGCTATGTCCTGCAGGTACGAGAGATGTGAGAGGAGACTTCCTCAGGTTGAAAGTTTCTGTAATCGACATTCGCCCATGTATGTCGGGCCTGCCTTCCCTTCCCTCTCCCACTGTGTCCACTCTCTGCTCAGGCAATGGCATCTTCACATAGCTGTTCGGATGTGAACATTTACCAGGCTGAGTCCCATACAGAGCCAGAAGGTAAGAAACCTCTTTAACCTCTCCCTGGCCTCAAAATGTGGTCTCCAAACACAGGGAACTGTTCTTAAAGCCACCCACAGAAGCTATGCTTTCTCTGACCAACTTGCAAGACATCTCAGCTGCAGAAACTCCTCCAGGACATTAGATAGACAAGGACAGTGGTGGAGATAGACATGTTACGGTTCAGAACCTCGGGCGTATCATCAGCAAACACAGAGTATTTTTTTTTTTATTACTTTACATTGTTTTAAGTTATTGGACAGGAGGACAGGTGCTGTGGTGCATGTGTGGAGGGCAGAGAATCAGTTCTCTTCTGCCACCAAACCTAGGGTTCGAATTCAGGCTCCCAGGCTTGTCAGCAAGTGCTTTACCCACTGGGATACCTTGCTGGCCCTGCAGACCAAGTTTAGATATACATGTTCAGATGAAAAAGTTGAAAGCATTGCTTTTCCAGGGCACTGTTTGGCAGCCCCCAGACTTTCTTTTTTAAAAACAAACGAACAAACACAAACAACAAACAAAATATCACCAAAGCATATCACCCTTTAGTCAAGAGGAAGCTGGCTAGGTCAATAAATTATATATTTTCTTGTGATTTAGAAAATTATAATTCTTTATGTGTATGGGTATTTTGCCTGCATGTGCATCAGTATACCATATGTGTGCAATGCCTGTGCAGGCCAGAAGAGGGCGTTCAATGCCCCTGGGACTGGAGTTACTAGCAGTAATAAACCTTCTTGTGGGTTCCAGGGATTGAACTCAGGTCGTCTGAAAGAGAAACCAACAACCTCTCCTGCCCCTAAGTTTTGTGATTCTTATCAAAATATTTTGAGAAACTATGTCTGAGAATTCATGCTATAAAATAATCTTACTTCACATTGTTGAAACTAGAACCTCCCAAAAGTAATGAATGTAGAATCCTTTTAAAAGCATTTGTATGCCTTCTGCATGATTTAGAAACTGTAGACATTAGGAATAAAATAATTCCACAGTCCAATGAACAGCTGATGGAATTGACTTGCTAATCTGTTGTCTTTGATTCTACAGCAAAATGCTCTCTGCTGTCAGATCCCAGCCCCATTGCTACGATTTCCAACCATTCAGGTGATCTTCCAAGGGATCCTGGGGTGGCAGGTAGGGGTGGTGGGTTGTTCAGTCTCCTCAACAAAGTAAGCAACTCTTTCTGATGACATCTAAATAATGTGTGGTGTGGCACCCTTCCTTTCCTTTGAGACTTCAAAATTTTAACTTTTCAAATAGAACAAACCCTGAGAATTAATACAAGATTTGGTGCCCTAGTGAATGGGCAGATTTCAATGAAGAAGTACAAACCAGATAGCAGGCTGAGCACAAGTCACAGGGAAGGAAGGTATGGGCAGAAGACAATAGAGAGGAGAGTACAAATTGGGGGTGCCAGTTAAAAGCATCATGTTTTTGAGGCAAGGGATAAACCCATGTGTGTGTGTGATTGTATGCATATAATACATAATTATATAGTGCACCTGATGACCTATTACACTGCCATCTGCTATTCTAAGTAGATTCAGCTATCAGCCCTGCATTTGGCTCACACTCATCCCTCACGAAAAATCTGACCTCTGTCACTTATGGACGAGTCATCTATTCTAATAGGGATGGCAACACAAACAAGTTCTCTGCCCACAACAAATCCATATTCAGGGGAATCCCCAGCCCCAGCTGCAGCTGGCTCTGCCCACACAGGAAGTCTCAATAAATGCAGATACCTCCCTCTGGCAATCTCCCATTGCCACTCCCTTCCTGACAGAGTTGCTGCTTCCTGCTGCCTCTTGCCCCGCCTTCTTACCCCTACCCCACCCTCTTACTCCTACCCTTCTACTGTCCCCACCACCAGCACTTCGGGCACCTGATGCACAGAGATCCATGGCATTGTGGCCCAGCCGAGGGCCCAGACCCAGCAGGGAGAGGATTCAGACAAGCAAATTCTCAATATTGTGACCCCTACGAATAATGACGAGCTTTTAAAGTGCATCCATTCTTCAGATCAACCCCATGAAAGAGAGTTACCTTGTCTAATCCTCATTTTATTAGTCTGAAAAGTAATATTTGAAGAAATTTAGCAACTTATCTTGTGAATGATAGAAGAGAGGTGATTGATTGAAGAGAGTTGATTGATTGAAGAGAGATGATTGATTGAAGAGAGGTGATTGATTGAAGAGAGGTGATTGTTCCCGAGTCAGCATGGTCTCAGTGCTGCAAGGGGCCAAAAGTTCCTCTATCAGTGAGTTCAGGTTAAAGAAAATAAATAAATAAATAAATAAATAACAGGAAGAGTGAGTTCAGGTTAAAGAAAAAAAAATAAATAACAGGAAGACTATATAGTGTCTGAGCCTGAAGCACAAAGCAAAGGTTCACAGCTGGACTCAGACTGGTGCACTATTTGGAACCTCTGTTACTGTTTTCCAGGTCCAAGAATTAAGTCTCCCTCCCCAAGTAAACATTTTATTCGCGATACAAACCAGCAGATCCTAGTCCTGGAAGGCAATACCCTTGTGGCGGTTCCAGACAAGCGCTGCAAACGTGGAGGTGACCCTTAAATTTTCTTTACCCAATGGAGATGATATGTGCTACCCCACAGGCCCTGGGTCCTGCCCTTCTTCAAGGGGACTGCTTGGCTCCTCCTCCTCTTAAAAGGAGGAAGTGCTACCTTCAGGTAGCAGCTGGGGGTGAGTTTGGACCAGTGATGAGCTTGAACAAGTGAGATGACACTGGAAACCAAAGATGTCCCCCAACCAAAAGAAGTCTCTGCAGACAGGGGGGGGGGGGGGTGATCAAAACCAGAGATGGAGAGAGGGGAGATCTGAGAAGCAGAATGTTCAAGGCTCCTGAATCAATGTGAGTGTGGGGATTTATCAAGCTTGCTGTGCCTGAAATGTCAACAGAATAAAAAAGAAAAGGAAAGAGGAGGCAGAAAAGACACTTTTTTTTTTCTCATTTTTCTTCATTAAGAAATTTTCTACTCACTCCACATGCTATCCACAGACCCCCTCTCCTCCCTCCTCCCACCCCCCAGCCCTCTTTCCCAAGCCACCCTGCATCCCCACATTCCCCAAATCGAGGTCTCCCATGGGGAGTCAGCAGAGCCCAGCACACTGAGCCCAGGCAGGTCCAAGTCCCTTCCCACTGCACCAAGGTGTCACATCACAGGCACCGGATTCCAGAAGCCTGCCCATAGAGCAGGGACAGATCCTGATCCCCCTGCTTGGGTGCCCCCCAAACAGTTCGAGCCAAACAACCATCTTCCGTATCCAGAGGGCCTAGTCCAGTCCCATGGGGGCTCCACAGCCACCAGTCCACAGTTCATGTGCTTCCACTAGTGTGGCCGGTCATCTCTGCATGTCCTCCCATCATGATCTCGACGTCCCCTGCCTGCAGAATCCCTGCTCTCTCCCATGGACTGGATTCCCAGAGCTCAGCCTGGTACCTGGCTGTGCATCTCTGTATCTGCCTCCATCTGTCACTGGACAAAGGCTCTATGATGACAGCTATGTTATTTGCTAGGCTGGTCACCAGAGTAGACTGGTCCAGGCACCCTCCAGACCACTGCCAGCAGACCAAGGTGGGGAAAGACACTGTTTTTATTCTAGAGCTGACCCAGTTTTCTTTTCCCAGAAACCTTTTATGTGTCAACTTTACCCACAAGAAATACCAGGAGCTCAAAGGCAAATCAGATTGTTTTGGCTGTATCTAAGGGAGAACGCTATCTCTGCTGTGACAAAGCCAAAAAACCAAAGTGTCCTTCATTAAAATTAAAGGTAAGAGCTAAGGAAATCCCCCTGTCCTCTAGCTCAGGGACATAGAACTCCTTAGTGCTAAGACCAACAACCTAAACTTTAGCAAAGACCAGCCTGAAATTACTTCTTTCCTGGAAAAGTAGCCTGGTCATGTGTTAGCCACTTCTCAGGCACAGTAACAACTAAGATAATCACCTTCTAGAGAGAAACAGATTTTGGTTACAGTCTTGGCTAATGGACCCTGATGATCTGGGGCCTGTGGTAGTACACCACAGTGGAAGCATGTGGGGGTAACGGGGCACAGGCTGTTCATTTAATGGCTAGGATGCAGAAGAGGGAGAAGGGGTTGAGGTCCCACAATTCCCTTTGAGGGCACACTGCCCAACAAGTAGGCCCTTGTAATGTTTCCATTGCTCCCAATGGCCCCATGGGGACTTCGACATGTAGGACTTTGGGGGAAGTTCTAGGTCCAAACTGTAGCAGCTACTAATAAATTTTCCTTTGTATTTCAAAAAGAAAATTAAAGACCTGAAGTCCCTAGACCCTAAGAAGCTCCTGCCCTTGACCTTCCTGAAGGAGAAGGCCGGCTCCTACTTCACACTGGAATCAGCTGCCAATCGAGGGTACTTTATCTACACCTGCAGCAAACCCAGGCAGCCTGTAGGAGTGACAAAGGAGCTGGGGAAACAGAAAAATACCCAATTTGAATTTGTAAATTTGTAAATGCGAATGTGGATCTCAGTGAAATTGAAGACTGAAAACACAATAGGCCAGTGGCCAGACCAACTATGACAGCAGAATTTGATCTCAGCCTGACACCAATCAACAAATAGGAATTACTTCTCTTTATAAATGCTACCTTCAATCAGCAAGTGTGGGGATTTGATTGTGTGTGTGTGTGTGTGTGTGTGTGTGTGTGTGTGTGTGTGTGTGATTTATTTCTTTAAAGTGTTTATAGTTAACTTTAAATTTCTAGGCTGAAATAACTTTATGGAGAAAAACAACCTCAAGCCTCAAAGGGGTTTCCTATTTTCTAGAACATTATCTGACCTCCTCTGGATGATTCTATTTTCCATGATAGAGCCAACCTGTTGGTGAGTTAGTTCTCCAAGAAGATATCTGGAGTGTTGCTAGGCTCTCAGATCAGTCGTGCAACACGTGGGAGTTCCATGGATTCTAGGGAAACTCATCAAGTTGCAAATGCAAACATGGAAGTCTCAGTGGGGCCCCAGGGCTTCTGGAGCATGGCAAGTCACTTTTGATCCAGTCTTCCCAGGAGGAAGGTGGGACATCAAGTGTGAACAGATGGGAAGAAGAAATGACTGAAGGGTCTGGAAGAGTTGGCAGGCAGAGCCAGCTTCAAGGAGACCTGAAGGCATGTAGCAGAGCCCTTGACACTCAGCGGGGCATTCCAGTCAGAAGAGATCCAGCTCCAGATCCTCAGCAGGATCAGATGCAGGGAAAACAATCAGACTGGGAACTTGGAGCACAGGCTGGAAGTTGGAGAGAAGGCTGTGTGCATTTAACTTTGAGGGATGCATACAATATATTTAATACTTTGATGTAGAAGATCCCTGCTCATTCAAAGGCCGTGGTCTGCAACCAGGAAAGCCTGATGAAGATAGCCTATCCCCCTGTTATCTGCCATTCTGTATCTGTTAGAAAGACAGACCCTACGTGTGTTACCTTAAAACTAAAAGCCAACTATTTACCCAGTCTCCAGTCTCCCTTTTCAACTAGTGAGCTATAGCAATCACTATCTAGCTGAAAATACTGATGATCATATTAGCTTAGATACTCTTTTGACTCATCTGCTGGCTTAGAGCTTAAAAAAAATTCCACAATTAACACCCAAATTAAAACAAACAGCACTTGATGAAAACCAAGATTTAACATTTCAGGGAAATATATGTAATCAAAATAACTATCCCTCTGCAGTGCCTTTAAACACCCAATTTGTATGATTATAAATACTGTATGATAATTAAATGGAAAATTCCAGAAATAGATAACTCGTGAGTTTCCCATACAGTGTACCATTCCAAATAGAGTGATGAAATCTCACATCCCCCTAACTTAGGAATCATTCATTTGTCCAGTGTATCCACATTGTATATCCCATCTGCCTGTTGCTTACTTATTAGCTGTCTCAATTGCTGGATCTGTTCTCCCGGTATCCCAGTGCTTGCATTCAATTAACCCTTACTATACTTCATAATCCTAGTGTTCTCAGTGATGCTGTCAATTTTAGGGATCAGATAACACCAAGGAGAACTATAAAGTACTTTCTTTGAGTAAAAAGGTGAAAGTTTTCAATGTAATAGGAAAGGAGGGGAAATTAGATGCTGAAATTGCTGAAATATAATGACAAGTTATAATGCATTCACTGAAAAATTAAGCTTTGAATCAGGTATGCATGCATAGAAAAAGCCTAGCAGCATGTATAGGATTTGATACTATCTACAGCTACAGGCATCCATCAGAGAGGCCTTACATGTGTCCTCACAGAGAAGGAGAGTTTACCTGTAGGCTTTATACCATGTCTTCACAGATTGGGAGAGTTTAACTGCTGATACTATCTGTAGCTACCTACAGGCATTCACCTAGGCCTTAAACCATGGTGTCAAAGAGAAGTTGAGTTTAACTGCTGATATTATCCACAGCTTCAGGTACTCACCTTAGGCCTTCCTTAGACTATGTCTACACAGAGGAGACTTTAACTGATGATATTATCCACAGCTTCAGGCATCCACCATAGGCCTTAGACCATGTCCTCAACAGAGAAGAAGAGTTTAATTGGTGGTACTATCCCGTATACATAAAATCAGTTATCCAGTCTTGGCTTTAGCCCATATCCTTAGAGAAGGAATATTTAACTATTGATACTATCTGCAGCTTCAGACATCCACTGTAGTCCTCAGACTATATCCTCATAGAGAGGATGGTTTAACTGTTGATACTATCCATTAACTCAGGCATCTACTATAGGCCTTGTACCATATCCTCACAGACAAGGAGAATTTTGCTGTTGATATTGTCCACAGCTTTACTTATCCACAGTAGGCTTTATACCACTTCCTCAGTGACAAGGAGTTTTAACATGGCATACCAGCTACAGCTTCAGAAATCCACATTAGAGTTTAGAGCATGTCCTCACAGTGAAGGAGAATTTAACTGGTGATAGTATCCACAGATTATAGCTTTCATCATAGGCCTTGGACAAATTCCTCACAGAGAAGGAGAGTTTAACTGTAGATGCTATCCACAGCTTCACACCTCTACCATAGGACCAGGACCATGTCTCCATATGGAAGGAAAGTTTAAATGTGGCTACTATCCACCATAGGCTTTCTACCTTGTCCTCAACAGAGAAGAAGAGTTTAACTGTTGATACCATCTATAGATTCAAGTATCTATCATAGACCTTAGACCTCACAAAGAAGGAGACTTGAACTTCTGACACTATCCACTGCTTCAGACATCCATCATAGGCCTTCCTTAGGCCATGTAGTCAAGGAGGAGAGTTTAAATGTTGATACTATCTATAGCTTCATGGGCCTGAGGCCCTATCTTCACAGAGAAGTAGAATTAAACATTTTTAAAAATTTTTTTCCTTTATACAACATTGAATTAATTCACTCAACAAACATTTTATTAATTGCCACTTAGCACTTTTTAACCACATTGATTTCATCACATTATGAATTAATTCCTATGAAGAAAAATAATATCATTGCATTTCAATCCATGCTTCATTCAGATAGCACTTATTTAATTTCTCAGTTGGCTAAACCATGTCATTGGTTATTATTTGAAAAAAATAACTATGCTAATTCTCTCATTATAAACCAAAGAAATAACACACAGAAAAGTTTAAGCTGACAAAATAGTGAGGTCAGATTTTGACTTTTCAAATAAATAAGAGGATGTATGAAAGACCTTCAATGTGTGGTAGGAATTATAAAAAAAAAAAAAGCTATCTATATTCTATAGTACACATTGGGAAACATATTTAGTGTTTTTATATTTTTATGCATTATTTGTTTTGCAGTGCTGTGACTGACCTAGAGACTTGTACAGGCTGGAAATGCTTTATCACCATGCATAAACTATTCTGAGATACTGTCTTGGTGACTTTCCCAGGCTTCCCTGTAGCTGGGCAGATCTTGATCTTGTGATCTGGTATATGATAATTTTATCCTCTGTGAAAGGCATTGCTTTGTAGTTTGTTTAGCATAGAGAAGACAGAGGCTTTCCAAGCAGAATCTCAAATAATGGGATTTGCAGTGAGTTTAGATTACAAGCTGCAGGCCAGATGCAGACCAGATGCAGACCAGATGCAGACCAGAGCTTCTTTCAAGAGTAAATTAGTGCTACTTCCATCTTTCCATCTCTGGTGTCATCTTGCCGTCATGGGTCTGAATTTGTCCCTTGATAGTAGCACTTCACTGGATGAAGCAGGAAGTGACTAGCACTTACTAATATTTTGAAATTACCCTGTTATTTCAACTCCTCAGCAGCCTTGGGTAGTCTGTGTTCCATGTGACAAGCTGCATTTGGTTTTGACTTAATTATCTCACAAAAATGGCTCAATACATCTTCAGCTTGTGTTGGCACATAGCTACCCTCAAATGAACCCAGGCCAAATGAGAGGCTCTGTTATTTTCAATACGTTACTCCCCTACTGTCAGGGAGGAATGTGTAGGCTGCAAGAGAAAACATCATCTCAGGGTCTTATATGTGATCTAAATGTATGTGGTTCATGCAGTAAAAGGTCTTTGGGTAGGGAGTCCGGGGCTGACAGGACGGGGTGTGCTGTTATCTATTCAGTTCATCATCATGCTTCCAAATGAGAGTCCATCTTTCATGATGCTAAGTCAGGACTGAGGCTAAACTGAAGACAAATACTTCAGTCTGGGGACTTGGATAAAATTGGGTAAATTGACAGCATAATATTAACAGTTTAGGACTGATGGACCAAGAAAGAAAATATGCAAGGAGTTCAAAAGCTTTGTGGATACAGACATGCGATGTTTTCTATTGAAAATCTACATATCATTCACTATGTTCTAGAATACTTGTGTTATAACTTAAATTGAAGTGTATCGCACAGACTGGTTTTGAACACATATTCCCCCAAGAGTGATACTCTTTTGGAAAGTAATGGAACCTTCAGGAAGTGGGGCCTAGCTGGTTTGAGTTACTTACCAGCAGCGTAGTTTCAACAAACTACCATTCTGATCCCCTTTGGGACCCCATTTTGGGAAATGAGATCAGGGTTCCCAAGCTGCTTCTCAGATCCTCATTATGGCAAGTCTCCCAGGGGTGGGCATTAAAGCATATTTGGTATGGATGGCCTTAAAGTCATTTCAGCAAATTGTTGAACAAATGAACTGTATGGTCTTCTTGCAGAGCTCAGCAGTCTCTCATCTTTCTTTTATACCTTTTTTTTTTTGCATTTAAAGCCAAAGCTCAGAAAGGCTGCCCTGCTAGGCTATCACTGCTGGAAAGTGCAAGAGGACTCTAAGTAAAGAGCAATGAACTCTTCCATTAGGCTCTAAATTTTGTCTTTATGTGGGACAAGAGAAATTTCTTAGGTGTAAGCACATGGGATCTAGATTTGGATGTGTGGATTAAAATAAAAATTTTGACTTTACAGCTTCAGGTCCTACAACAAACCTCAGTGTTCTCATCTATGAAATGGGAAGACTATTAAAAGCACCTATCAAGAAAGGACTATAAGGATTAAAATTCTTATTTAAATGAGTAGGACTTAGTCCAAGCTAAGAAAGAGTGTAAACTATAGACAGAACCCAGAACAGAATACTGTCCTTCTTAACCCTTTTCCATCCATTAGCTAGTGGACACTATGCCAACAGCAATGCTTAGGGTAGGACAGAGCCAAGATAGAAGCAATGGAAGAATATAGGAAGGGCAGAGGCAGAGGGTACTCGGAGCCCAGCATGATACAATAAGGAATAGACACTTCAGGGGCTCCTTCAAAAATCCACAGATGCTTTTCCCTAACTCTTAATCTTTTTAAATAGACAGGACTAGCCGTAACAGTGGCCAAGGGGTTCCCTCTGTACTAGGTCAAAGAGGAATACCCCAATGATTGGTAAGACTATCAGCAATAGTTGGGTGTACCGTGTCAGATGAGATAATACAATACCCACACCACACAATAATGTGTCTATGTCAGGCAATTACAATGCAGAGTTATTTTAAGATCTTACTTCTCCCATGCATAAGCACAAAGCCTCTACCTGGTTACTCAGTGGACTGTTCTAGTCTCCTGCCCAGAAAATGGAGTGGAGCCTCCTGCTGCTTCCTCCCTGCAGCTCTCCTTTCTGGGATGGGACTGCATCCTCTCTGGCTTTTGTACTAATTATTCAGACCTGCTTACAAGTGCCCGTGGTCCTATCTCATCAACCCATAGCACAGTGCCCAATGTATTAGGATGCTCTGTGCTGATGGTGTGAATGATTCACCCTAGGTAAGATCCTAATTCACTTCAGTGATTTGGATTGCAAGAGATCTGAGCATCTCAGTCCTTGGCTTATGCTAGAATCACCTTAGAACCTTTTCTAGTCCCAGAGTCTGAATTCACAAGGCAGGTGCAGGTTGATTGAGAGCTACTGAGTTAAACTAAGCCTTTCAGTTTCCTACCTTTTACTATGCTCTGAATCACCCACAGATTGTAGTTGGTAGGTCTGGCTGGGCCTGACGTTCTGTCTTCCTGGTTATCTCCAAGGTCCCATGATGCTACTCTGAAGTCAACCTTTGAGTGGCCTAACCTAAAACAATGGTTCTCAGCCTTGGCTGTGCACTGAGCACTGAGCACTGAGAATGTACATATATATACACAAACCATGAATGCCTAGATTTCACATACCTCTTAGGTCATATTCAGCTGGTCTAATTTGAGACTAGACATTGCTTTGGCAGTACCAGTACTGTGTTTTTCTACCTCCTAAGTAGTGTTTCTTAAATCTGCTCTTAACTTCACTTTGTTTTTCAGCCATCATATCCTGACAGGACCCTCACTACCATGGGCCTGTATAGTAGCAGTACTTTCATTCTCTGGCCCCTGCTCTCTTCTTCAAACTTCCTTCCCAAGGCCAAGGTTGAGGCACATATGCTTTTTAGGCTCTGGTGATTGTTACTATTTCCTATAGGGCAGTATTTTTGGACCTCCATGTGTATCACTATAACACAGAAGCTCATGTATAAAACAGACCCAAGAGTTTCTGATGCAGGAGGTCCATGGTCCATGTTGAGGACTTAGAATTTATATTCTCAATATATTCCTAAGAGCTGTTACTGCTGCTAGTCTGAAAGCTACATTTTGAGAAACTTCACATCATAGAGATCACAACACTGACAAGGAGGTATCAGAACAGACCCAACAGGCAGGTGAAGTGGATTCTTCCCAGGTGGGGAACAACTCTACTCAGGAGCCAACAACCATACAACTAAAATCAAAAGCAGCAGCAGCAGCAGCAGCAGCAGTAGCAGCCACCAGGGAACAACAGCAAATCAATGACAACAGCCTCCTCATACAGGAATGGGAAGGATCGGGTCACCCTTATGCTCCTATCTCCTTTGGTCCTCATTGCTTCCTTTGGCCTGGGAAGAAATGAGACTTGGTGTTTTCCATATAATTCTGTGACAGTTGTCTTCCAAAACAGACATTCTTAACATGTCACCTGGGTCAAGTAACCCCCTGTCTTAGTTAGGGTTTTACTGCTGTTTAGAAACACCTTGACCATGGCAACTCTCTCTTGTAAAGGAAAACATTTAATTGGAATGACTTATCATTCAGAGGTTTAATCCGTTATCATCCTGGTGGAAAGCATGGTGGCATGCAGGCAGACATGGTGCTGGAGGAATTGAGAGTTGTACATCTGGATCCACGGGCAGCAGGAAGTGAACCAGCTTGAGCTTCTTGAGACCTAAATCCCACCCGCTAGTGAAGCACTTCCTCCAACAAGGCCACATCCACTCCAACTAGGCCACACCTAGTAGTGCTACTCCCTATGAGCCTATGGGGCCATTTTCTTTCAAACCACCATACCCACCTCTGGCTAATTTTACTGCCTGGACAATGACATATTAATAATTTCTTCCTGAGTTGTTGTGAGATACACAAGGCAGCATATCAAGGTTCTGGCTCCAAGATGGTGGCAGTGAACACTCAGGGGCACCCTCTGGTGAACATGTTTTTGCCTTCCAGTAGAGCTGAGAGAAGGTCAGGTTGTTGCCTCCTTCAGTGTTCAGAGGGTTCCTGAGCTCCATGCCTGCCTTCTCTGCACTAGATTGCATTTACTGGATATGCATCTTCTGCCCCTCTCTGCAAAGGCCTACTTTTAGCTCATCTTTCTTATTCTCTCCTGATAGGATTAATCTTTGCAAAAGAAAAACCCCAGCTTACCCCAGCACCCTTAGAGGTCCTTAGCCTGATCCATCCCTCATCCTCTCACCCCTTAGCCACCCCTATGCTCCATCCAGGAACCTCACTTGAATGAGTGAAGGTCACAGAAGGCTGGCTTGGGCCTGTCTCCAGAGGATTTCTGGCTGAGTCTATGGGAAGAGATTATCAAGTGGGACTTTTCTGGGATTTAGGATGGTGAAATAAGACATAGCAGAAAAACACCAATAACAGTAAATATTGTAAAACAGAGGTGCACTAGCCACAAGGTTAGCCTGTGACAAATTGCAGGTCTTACCCTTCACAGTCCACACGTTGGACAGTCATGTGACCCAAAGCCTCCTTTCATTGCCATCTTTGAGCTGACACTCAAGTCTCTTCCTCCATGAAAATTCCAACCTGGTCTCAGAAAGCCCTTCCTTTTACCATGGGGCCCCTTCACCTGCTTGGGCAGAATGGATGGTGGAAGATTCATCAGAAGAATATAGAGCTGTCTCTTTGTGGATGAGCCCAAGACCTCAAACCTCTGGGTGGAAATGATTCCTGTCTATCACCTGAGCTGTTGGGTACATGTAGCAAAACTTTCTTCTCCCTTCTAGGACTTCTCTTGTCTAACTCATCAGCTGGGGAAGCTGATGAGAAGTCTGTGGTAAAGAACTGAAACCAGGCGCAGAACTACCCCGTGCCGACTTTCAGTACTGTGCTTTGTCTCTGATGTGGACTTTTCCAAATGTCTGACCCAGCAGTATTGGGGTTCATCTTTTCCCAGTCAGTGAAGTCCATTTTCATTTCTGAGTTCTCCTCTACAACAGATGTTCTCAGCATTGAGGAAATAGGAGGTAAGATGATGTGCAGGGCCTGTGTTGACAGGAAGAGGATCTGTCACAGCCAGTTCTCATCTCAGGATACCGTTCAGGATGTAAACAGTATTTAGGAGGCATCCAGCCATGATCTCTATTTGGAAATGCTCACTGCATTCAGGAAGGCTTTTGGGGTGGACCGTACTCTTATGCTGACCACTCTACCAAAGCACTATATTACAGATGATGGTTTACGGTATCAACATATGGACCATGGCCACATTTCTGTGGATCTTCTCAAAGTGTTTTATAAAAATGAAATAGTTTAAAAATACAGAGCACTAGGCCTGAGGCTGGAAAGCCCATGTGCAAAATCTGAACCATTGCTTCTTTTGTGTTAAATTTTTATTAGGAAATAGTTGTGTCCTTGCTAACATATCATCCATGGCTGCTTTAGGAATGCTATAGGAAGGCTGATGTCAGAGAGAGAGAGAGAACATCTGGACATCTGGCCAGCAAAGTTGGAAATACTGAGCTTTTGTATAATTTGATGACTTTGTAAAGCAGCCTGATCTTTGTCTAACAAAGAACAAAACAAAACAAGACAAAATAAAACAATGCATTTATAACCTCTTGTCTTAAAAAAACAAGTTTCCAGAGATCACAAAAGGCTCAATTCCTAATACCCAATCAGATATGGTAGCTCACACTTGCAATCACATCATTTGGAAGGCTGGAGGCAAGATGCTCATGAATTAAAGGATAGCCTGGGCAATATAGTGAATTCCAGGCCAACCTGGGCTACAGAGTACAGTCTTGTCTCAAACAAACAAACAAACAAACAAACAATCAACGCCCAACCATGTCACCAGTAGTCTAGGTAAACCTAGTGAAGGAAGTGGAGCAAGAACTGATGTCATTTCATATATGAAAAATCCGAAATTAAATAACCTACTGAGTCCCCAAGTTTGCAAAGATGTTTCTTTTCTCTTTGTGGTGACCAAACGCATCATGAGAAATTATGTAAAGGAGGAAAGGTTTTTCTCGAAGACTCATGATTTGAGCTTACAGTACACTATGGCAGAGAATGCAAAAAGTAGAAGCAGCTTGCACTGCGATTCCACACCTCCCATTGCAGAGAGCAAGGAGAGCCAGTTTAACCTCTCTGGAACAGTCTACCAAACATCTCCAAAGGCGTATCTCCTAGGTGATTCTAAATCCAGCTAAACTGACAATAAGCATGCTCCATCTCAAGTTTACTCCTTGTCAACATGACACTCAAACACATTATGTTAAATTCTAACACCCCACTCCTGGCCACATGTTCATTGTGCAATGCAAAAATCTGTCTTAAAAGCCTCCCTAATCTTAACAGTTCCAACATTGTTCAAAACTCTAAAGTTTCTTCTGACAGTCAAAACAACTCTTAACTAAGAAACCTATAAAAACAAAGTACACACACACACACCCCCCACACATACACACCATACACACCACACACACACACACACACACACACACCCTACACACCACACCACACACACACACACACACACACACACACACACACACCCTACACACCACACCACACACACACACACACACACACACACACCATACACCACACACACACACACACACACACACACACACACACACACACACACACACCATACACCACACACACACACACACACACACACACACACACACACACACATCACACACACTAAAGAGATATAAAGTCTGTAAGTTTGAAAGACATTAAAAATAGTTTTGTGTTGGTAATACAAGTTAGGATAGAAAGTGAATTAGGTACAACACTTTGAATTCACCAAAACAGGAAAATAATGGAGTATTTTCTCTGCATTTGTCAATTGTTAATGGACTGGACATTGTTAGTGCAATTCTTGACTGTATATATTGTATATACTTATTGTATATAATTTTTCTTATATTAGTTATAACCTTCTTTTATTATTTTAGACAAAAAGTGGGTGTGTGTGTGATGATGCATTGTACCCTAATAAAATATGTTTGAAGATCAGAGAACAGAACAAGCCAATAGATTAAACATAGAGGTCAGGCAGTGGTGGAACACACCTTTAGTCCTAGCACTTGGGAGGCAGGGATCTGTCTGGATCTGTGAGTTGAGTTCAAAGCCACCTTGGATTACATGAGATTGATTCAGTCTAGGAGAGAAACAGCTGTGTGGAGGCACACACCTTTAATCCCAGCACTAGGAAGTAAGTAATATGGCTGAATGGAGAAAGGTATATAAGGTGTGAGGAGACAGGAACTAGAGGCTTTTCAGGCTGAGGAGTCCAAGAGGTGAGATGTGGCAGTGGCTTGTTCCTTTGTCTCTCTGATCTTTCAGTATTTCCCCCAATATTTGACTCTGGGTTTTTTTATTACAAGGCCATTTAAGATTTCGAACATTGCTGGGCGGTGGTGGCGCACACCTTTAATCCCAGCACTTGGGAGGCAGAGGCAGGTGGATCTCTGTGAGTTCGAGGCCAGCCTGGGCTACAGAGAGAGTTCCAGGAAAGGAGCAAAGCTACACAGAGAAACCCTGTCTCGAAAAAGAAAAAAAAACCCAAACAAACAAAAAAAGCATTTCGAACAGCAACACACCACACACACATACACACCACATACAGAGACACACCATACACACATCACACACACATACTACAGCACACACTACATTAAACACACCACATGCACACACACCACACATACACTACATACACACCATACACACAGAGACACACCACACACATACCACACACACACCCCACACACAGAGACACACCACACACACACAACAGACACACACACAGACACACACACAGACACACACACACACACACACACACACAGACACACACACAGACACACACACACACACAGACACACAGACACAGACACACAGACACACAGACACACACACAGACACACAGACACAAAGAAGACACAGACACAGACACACACAGACACAGACACACACAGACAGACACACACAGACAGACACACACAGACAGACACACACACAGACACACACAGACAGACACACACAGACAGACACACACACACACACACACACACACAGACAGACACACACACAAACAGACACACACACAGACACACAGACAGACACACACACAGACACACACACAGACACACACACAGACACACACACAGACACACACACACAGACACAGACACACACACAGACACACAACACACAGACACACACAGACACACACACACACATCCTCCAGCCTCTCTAAATATACTCTTTATTCTGCAGAAAGGCTGAGTCCCCTCACTGTTCTAATAAAGCAGTCTCTCTGTTGGGATGGAGTCTTTACTTCTCCGTCTCATTTTTCTTACAGGCGTAAAGGGGGATTGATGCTGGACTGTGCTACCTGGTGGATTTCAGACCAGCCTGGACTCCAGAGTAAAACCTTTTCTTAAAGAAGAAAAGCCGGGTGTAGTGACACACACCTTTAGTCCCATCACCCTAGAGGCAGACACAGGTGGATCTCTGTGAGTTGGAGGCCAGTCTGGTCTATGTAGTTAGTTCCAGGACAGCCAGAGCTACATAGTGATTCTTTCTCAAAAATATCAAAAGAAGAAGGAAATGAAGGAAGGAAGGAAGAAAAAAATATTGAATTTTTTTTAAATCAAATGAGTTAGTGAACAATAAGGACAACAACAACATCAAGCAAGCAAAGAGATTGTAGACGTCTACATTGGTCACACCTAAAGGTGATGCATAAACTGTCTTTCTCATCTAGGATGTTTGAAATGAAGCAGGGAGGGAGATAAAGAAATCAGTCACTGCAGACATCTGAAACTTAACTGCAGAGTTCCAAGTCAGGAATGAATAGAGCTGGGTTCTAGAAGGAAATAAAAAGGCTCAAAAGGCAACGCATACAGAAAAGAATGACTGCCAGGAAACTTAGTGCCGTCCACAAAACCGCCCTATGTCTGCAGAAACTATCCTTCTGTGGTGGCAACAGTTAACTGTCCTTGACCCCCTTGGTCAGTCTTATTCCATCCACTTTAACACTTAAAAAGCTGAGGACAAATGCCTTGGAGGACCGTCAGAAAGGAATTCAAGTTCATCTCTGTATACATGATAGCAGCGGAAGCAAAGGAGATGGTGTCCACGTGCTCTGTCTTCCTTGGTAGAATTTCAAAGATTGAGAGAACCAAGCCAATGGTTTAAAAACATATTTCAGATAAAGTATAGAAGAGAATTATTTCAAAATAAAGCCTTTAATTTCCAGACAAAAGGTTATAATTTCCTAGGAAAATCTAGGGTAGGATGGCCAAATAGATAAATTCTGATGACGGACAAAGAACCATTCCAGATGGGGACAAGAAAAGGTACATAAAAAGAAAAAAAAATGACACAAAATCATCTATTCCAGAAGACAGTAGAACAGGAGACCTGTGTGGGAAAGTAAGAGTTTACACTTAGGAGACACACACAGACAGTATCCTATGTTCAAGACTATTTCGGAAATTCTTACAAATTCTGTCCACATCCCAAGCCAAACTTCATCTAACAACTGCTTATGAAACTCATAAGCAACTCAAATAGCATTCTTTTAGTGGAACATTCTAACTAACATACTAATCTCCATCGAGAAAGGATGGTAGGAAAGTATTAAACGTCTCAGTTTTCTATAATTAAACCACTATGTTTCTACAAAGAGAAAGTAAAGCCATACTACAGTTCCTAATGGAATAGTCTCAGATTTGAGCTGCTGTGTCTCAGGCAGTCTTTGCTGGCGCTACATGGTATGACAATTAAGTGCAATTCAAGTTGTGCATGCCCATGTTCAGAACCAAGGCTGCAGTGAAGATGTAAGATGCACCATGGACAAGTGCTGCCAGGAACATCTCATATTCATGATTCTTTGATTTTGAGTTAATTTTACCTCACGCATTTAGAAATGTCTGTGGCCTCAGGAGGAGGAGAAGAGGAGGTACAAGGTGGTAGTTTCTCGCCCCCTAGTGGAGCTAATGTGAAAGCAAACTGGGCTAAGGTGAGGCCAGTGGTGTGAGGTATGTTGTAAAGTCAAAAAGCCAGTTTATGTGCCAGGGACAGGTCCTGATCCCACTGCTAGAGGCCCCACAAACAGAGCAAGCTACACAACTGTCACCCACATGCAGAGGGCCTAGGTCAGTCCCATGCAAACTCCCTAGCTGTTGGTCCAGAGTCCTGAGCTCCAATAGCTCAGGTTAGCTGTCTCTGTGGGTTCCCCTGTCATGATCTTGATGTACCCCCCACCACCCTTTGCTTGTACAATCCCTCTTCCCTCTCTTCAGGAGGACTCCCGGAGCTCAGCCATGCTCTGGATCTCTGCATCTGCTCCCATCAGTTACTGGATAGAGTATCTCTGTTGACAATTAGGCACCCTCCTGATTACAGGAGGAGGCCAGTTCAGGCACCCTCTCCACTATTGCTAGGAGTCTTAGCTGGGGTCAGCCTTGTGCATGCCCGGGAGTTTCCCTGGCACCAGGTTTCTCCCTACCCCCCAAATGGCTTCTTCTATCAAGATGTCTCTTTCATCACTCTCCCCCTCAATCTGCCCCCAACTCGACCAACCTAATTCCTCATGTTCCCATGCCTCGCCCAGCCCAGCCCTGATGCAGGAGAAGGAGCTTAGTCCTGCCTTAATGTGATATGAGATGCTTTGTTGAGTTCCATGGGAAGCTTGCCTCTTTCTGAATGGAGGAGGAATGGGTGGAGGGGAGTAGAGAGGAGGTGGTAGGAGGCAATGGGAAGAAAGGAAGGAGGGGACATTGTGGTTGGTATGTAAAACAAATGAAAAATATTAATAACAAAAAGGAAAAAAGATGCACAGCCACGTAGGATCAACAGAGTCTGCTTCCTCGCTCCTTCTTGATTTTTTGACTGTGTGGTTCTTCAGCTTCACCTGTGGAAGATCTTGTAGTCCAGGCCTGTAATCCCAGCTGCTCTGGGATTAGATTTCATCTAATAAGATGTTAAAAAAGGGCTGGTGGTGTACTACAGCTGGTTGAGTGCTTGCCAAGCATGCAGCAGGTTCTGGTTCCATCCCTGATAACAGAAAAAAAAAAAAAAAAAAAAAAAAGAACAAAACAAAACCAACTTCCCTCTCCTTTGGCCTGAGGGTTCAGTGGAGGTAAGAAGTTTCTCTAGTGGCTGGCTCTTTTACCGATCTTTCAGCATTTACCCCAATATCTGGCTTTTCATTAGTAAGACCAATTAGAATTCATACAACATCTGGCATCCAACCTGTGGGGCACAAAGCCACTGGCTCAGGCTGGGGCTACACGTGGCTGGAGTCACACTCTCACAGCTAGATTTTCCTTTTCTTCCCCAAGCCCTCTGAGAAAGTCTGGGATTCTTTTCTGTAGCTTCTCTACAGCAGACTCTACAGGCTTGTGGGTTCCAAAACCCACAGGGAGTTAGCGGCTTTTGCACATTCTTCCACACACACACTGCTGGCTCTTTGGCTTCTTCTCTCTCTACCAGTGGGTGGCTTGTAGCTTTCCCTGAAGCTCCCTTCTCGGGCTGCGGCCATGCTAGGTCGCTACCTCACTTCACCATCATCTGAATTGCCATTGTTAGCAGATTTGGTGATTCTTTTAAGAAATTAAAGTTTCTTAAAAGGGGGAATTAGTTAGGAAAAAAAGCCAAAGGTCCTGCCTCTAGGAAAAGACAAACAAAAAATTAGAAGAAATCATTAAATCCCTTTAAAAAAAAAAGCCAAGAAAACCAAGAAAAAGCAATTAAACAGGTGAAGGAAACAGTTCAAGACCTGAAAATTGAAATAGAAGCAATGAAGAAGACACAAATGGAGGGAATGCTGGAAATTGAAAATCTGAGTAAACAAACAGGAACTACAGATGCAAGCATAACCAACAGAATAAAAGAGATAGAAGAGAGAATTTCTTCTATGGAGGATACAATAGAGGAAATAGATTCATCAGTCAAAGAAAACATTAAAGCCAAGAAATCATATAACACAAAATGTCCAGGAAAGTTGGGACACCATGAAAAGGCCAAACCTAGGAATAATAGGGATAGAAGAAAGAGAAGAATACCAACTCAAAGGCACAGAAAATATATTGAACAAAATCTAGAAGAAAACTTTCCTACTTAAAGAAGGAAATACCTATGATGATACAAGAAGCTAATAGAATACCAAATAGACTACATCCCCCAAAAAGTCCCCTCGCTACATAATATTCAAACCACTAAACATATAGAATAAACAAAGAATATTAAGAGCAGCAGAGGGAAAAGGCCAAGTAACTTATAAAGGCAGACCCATCAGACTAACACCCAACTTCTCACTGGAGACTCTGAAAGCCAGAAGGTCCTAGACAGATGTTATACAGACACTAAAAGACCATGGATGCCAGCCCAGACTATTATACCTAGAAAAACTTTCATTCACCATAGACAGAATACACAAGATATTCTAAGACAAAACCAGATTTAAACAACACCTATCCACAAATCCAGCCCTACAGAAAGCATTAGAAGGAAAACTCCAACCTAAGGAAGTTAGATGCACCTATGAAAACACAGACAATAGATAATCCCACAGCAGCAAATCCCAAAGAAGGGAAACACACACACACTACCACCAAAAAAATAACAGGAATTAACAATCACTGGTCATTAATATCAATGGACTCAATTTGCCTATAGACAGACACAGGCTAACAGAACGGATATGAAAACAGGATCCATCTTTCTGCTGCATACACCAAGCACACCTCAACTTCAAAGACAGACATACTACCTCAGAGTAAAAGTCTGGGAAAAGACTTTCCAATCAAATGGACTTAAGAAGCAAGCTGGTATAGCTATCCTAATATCTAACAAAATGGATTTCAAACTAAATTCAGTCAAAAGAGATCAGGAAGGACATTATATATTCACCACAGGAAAAATCCACCAACTAAAGTATCAGTTCTGAACTGATGTCCCCAATACAAGAGCACCCACAAATGTAAAAGAAACAATACTAAAATTTAAATTGCACATCAAAACCTACACACTAAGAGTGGGAGACTTCAGCACCCCACTCTCATCAATGGACAGGTCTGCCAGATGGAAACTTAACAGAGAAATAAGGAAACAAACAGACATTATGACTCAAATGGACTTAATAGATATCTACAGAATATTCCAACCTAACACAAAAGAATATACCTTCTTCTCAGCACCCCATGGAACTTTCTCTAGAACTGACAATATACTCAGTCACAAAGCAAATCTCAATAGATACAAAAAAAAATTGAAATAACCTCCTGTATTTTATTAGACCACCATGGCTTAAAGTTAGATTTCAATAACAACAAAAATTATAGAAATCTACAATCTTATGGAAACTGAAAAATGTTCAACTCAATCATCAATGGGTCAAGGAAGAAATAAAGAAAGAAATTAAAGATTTCCTAGAATAGAATGAAAATGAATGTACAATATACCCAAACTTATGGGACACTATAAAAGTAGTGCTAAGAGGAAAATTCATAGCACTAAATGACCACATAAAGAATTTGGAGAAATCTCACACTAGCAACTAACAGCATATGTGAAAGCTCTAGAACAAAAAGAAGCAAAGTCACCCAGGAGGAATAGATGCCAGGAAATAGTAAAATTGAGGGCTGAAATCAATAAAATAGAAACAAAGAGAACAACACAAAGAATCAATGAAACAAAGAGTTGGTTCTTAGAGAAAAATCAATAAGATAGACAAACCCTAATCAAAATTAACCAGACAGCATAGAGAGAGCATCCAAATTAGCAAAACCAGAAATGAAAAGAGAGCCATAACAACAGACAATGAGGAAATTCAGAGAATCATCAGGATTCTTCATACCTCAAAAACCTGTACTGCACAAAATTGGGAAATCTGAAAGAAATGGACAATTTTCTAGATAGGTACCACATACCAAAATTAAATCAAGACCAGATAAACAATATAAATAGACCTATAACTCCTATGGATATAGAAATAGTCATTAAAAGTCTCCCAACCAAAAAAAGTCCAGGACCAGATGGTTTCAGTGCAGAATTCTATCAGAATTTCACAGAAGAGTTAATAACAATACTCTTCAAATTGTTCCACACAATAGAAACAGAAGGAACATTGCCAAACTCTTTTTATGAGGCTACAGTTACCCCGATACTCCAACCACACAAAGATGCAACAAAGAATAAGAATTACAGACTAATCTCCCTCTTGAGCATTGATGCAAAAATACTCAATAAAATACTGGCAAACCAAATACAATTAACATTAAAAGACTTATCCACTATAATCAAGTAGGCTTCATCCTAAAGATGCAAGGATGGTTCAACATACACAAATCTGCCAATGTAATACACCATTTAAACAAACTGAAAGAAAAAAACCACATGGTCATCTCATTAGATGATGAAAAATCCTTTGACATAATACAACATTCTTTCATTATAAAGGTCTTGGAGAGATCATGAATACAAAAAACATACCTAAACATAATAAAGGCAATTTACAGAAAGCCAAGAGCCAATATCAAATTAAAGGGAGAGAAACTCAAAACAATTCCACTAAAATCAGGAACAAGACAAGGCTGTCCACTCTCCCCATATCTATTCAATATATTTCTTTAAGTTCTAGCTAGAGCAATAAGACAACAAAGCAGATCAGGGAGATACAAATTAGAAAGGAAGTATTCAAATTTTCACTATTTGCAGATGATAAGATAGTATACATAAGTGATCCTAAAAATTCTACCAGGGAACTCCTACAGCTGATAAACACCTTCAGTAAAGTGGTGGGATACAAGATTAACTAAAAAACAAACAAACAAAAACAAAACGAAACCCCCAAACAGTATCTCTCCTATATACAAAAGATAAATGGGCTGAGGAAGAAATCAGAGAAACATCACCCTTTACAATAGTCACAAATAATATAAATACCTTGGGATAAGTCTAACTAAGCAAGTGAAAGACCTATATGACAAGAACTTTAAGTCTTTGAAGAAAGAAATTGAAGAAGATATCAGAAAGTGGAAAGATCTCCCATGCTCATGGATAGGTAGGATTAACATAGTAAAAATGGCAATCTTACCAAAAGCAATCTGCAGATTCAATGCAATTCCCATCAAAATCCCAACACAATTCTTCACAGACCTGGAAAGAACAATAATCAACTTCATATGGAAATACAAAAAACCCAGGATAGCTAAAAACAATCCAATATAATAAAGCAACCTCTGGAGGCATCATGATCCCATAGTAATAAAAACAGCTTGGTATTGGAGTAAAAACAGACACATGGTCAATGGAATCGAACTGAAGACTGTAACATTAATCCACACGCCTATGAACACCTGATTTTTGAAGCCAAAACTATACAATGGGGAAAAGAAAGCATCTTCAAGAAGTGGTGCTGGCATAACTGGATGTCAACATGTAGAAGGCTGCAAAGAGATCCATATCTATTGTCATGCACAAAACTCAAGTACAAGTAGATCAACAACCTCAACATAAATCCAGTTACACTGAACCTGACAGAAGAGAAAGTAGGAAGTAGCCTTGAACACATTGGCACAGGAGACCACTTCCTAAATACAATGCCAGTAGCATAGACACTCAGAGCAACGATTAATAAATGGGACCTCCTGAAACTGAAAAGCTTCTGTAAAGTGAAGGACATGGTAAATAAGACAAAACAAGAGCCTACAGAATGGAAAAAAATCTTTACCAACCCTACATCTGACAAAGGGCTGATCTCTAAAATATATAAAGAACTCAAGAAACTAGACATCAAAGTACCAAATATTCTAGTTAAAAATTGGGCTACAGAGCTAAACAGAGAGTTCTCAACAGAAGAATCTCAATGGCTAAAAGACATTTAAGGAATTGCTCAACATCCTTAGTCATCAGGGAAATGCAAATAAAAAGACTCTGAGATAACCATCTTACACTTGTCAGAATGGCTAAGATCAAAAACACTGATGACAGGTTATATTGGAGGGGATGTCAAGCAAGGGGAACACTCCTTCACTGTTGGTGGAAGTGTAAACTTGTGCAGCCCAAACTTAACTGCTGTTGTTGAAAGATTTATTTTATGTTTAATACCTATGTAGGTAGCTGTGTGTCTGTATGTGGGTATATGTATGTGGTCCATGGTAGAGGCCAGAAATGAGGCTGAATCTCTTGGAGCTGGAGTGACAGACAGTTGTGAGGTATACTTGAGGTAGGTGCTGGGAACTAAACTCAGGTCCTCTGGAAAAGTAGTATATGCTGTCAATCACTGAGCCATCTGTCCAGCCCTCCAATCAAAACATTTAAGAATTAGTCTTTGTGCTGATTTCAGCCTTGCTCACCATGCTGAGGTCTTCAGTCTACCTTACAGCAGGTCAAAGCTGGGATATCTCTTCATTGTACACTTAGGGTAATCTTCCCTTTACCCCCTGATCTCACAATCCATTTTCTCCTCTTTTAGTTTACTCTGTAATGGTAGGAGGTATTCCCTGGAACCTGGCAACAAGGGTGTAGAAGAAGCAAAAGTTTTGACAACTCCTGAGCTAGGGGATGGAGTATGGAGGGGAAAATAAATCATAAAGAAGAAGGGGCACTTTGGGGCCAGATGGATAAATTTATTTGATTGTAAATAATAATTGTAAAGATATATGCGCATGGCAAAGCTCATGAAATTGTGACAGTATATTATTGTGTGTTAGTTATAGTCTAATGAAACTGCAAAAAATATAAAGAAAGGGCACACATCTAAAATTAAGTTTATCAACTGATGATCTTAGCAAGTCTGTGCAGAAACAGGTGTTCTCAATAGTGTTGGTGGAAATGCAAAATAGTGTAGTATCTCTCAGGAGAATCAGATAGTCTGCATACAAATGACAAATCTATTTAGTCCTTGGCCACTTTTAAGAATATGAATTGAGGGCCAAGGCTTTAGTTTGGTGAGAGAGTACTGAGGGTCACTGAGGGTGCATCCTTGAGAACCATATTTTACCCCAGGCCTCCCTTCCCCAGCACTTCCCCCTGGTACATGGTGAAAAAGCTCCTTTGCCATCTCCACTCCCATGTTCTGCCTCACTCTAGGTGCATACTCAGGAAGCCAAGTGTCTATGGACTGAACCCCATCCTGGAACCATCACCCAAGTGAGTCTTTTCTTCTTGAAGTTCTTGTGTCAGGTGTCTGTTCTCAGTAACACGGAAGTAACTAATGCAACCCCTAACCCTAACAGATACATGAAAACACCCAACTGTGGGTTGAGTTGTACCTCAGGATTCCTATGGTGATATCTTAGTGCTCAGTGACTCTGAATATACACTTTTTTTGATAACAGGGTATTTGCAGATGGAGTTAAGATGAGGTCCTTGGGAAATAGGGTGAACCTATGATCCAATATGACTGTTGTCTTAGAAAAAGATGACTTTTGGACAAAGGCACACAGGAAGGAATGACATGTGAGGATTGGAGTTATGCCATTGCAAACCAAGGAGCTACTAGAAGATAAAGAAAAGACCTGGAACAGAGCCTCGAGAGCACAGCTCTGCTAACACCTTATTTCCAGATGCTTCCAAAACCACAAGACAATGCATTCCTCTTGACTAGATCACTAGGTTTGTGGTACTTAATTACTATAGCTAGGAAACTAGCACACACATGTGTTATACCACATACACACATCTCATTACCATACACATATACCATTCTACCCTCACCACACACATACATACCACATCACACACAAATGTATGACATCAAACACATGCATATATATATAATTGTATAAATCACACACATGCATAAAACTACACACATATATCACACCATATCACATACACAGCATCCATACATACCATACACATATACCATACCATGTACACATATCACACATACAGAATTACACACACACACACACACACACACACACACACACACACACACACACTGTGTTAGTTTGAATGTAATTGGCCCCCATAAGCTCATAAGGAGTGACACTATTAGGAGGTGTGGCTTTGTTGAAGGAAATGCGCCACTGTGGGGGCAGGCTTTGAGGTCTCTTTTGCTCAGGATACTGCCTGGCATTTAAGTTCATTTCCTATTGCCTGCAAGATGTAGGACTCTCAGCTACTTCTCCAGCACCATGGCTGCCTGTGCGCTGCCATGTTCCACCATGATGATAATGAACTGAACCTCTGAACTATAAGAGAGCCACCCCAATTAAATGTTTTCCTTTATGTGAGTTGCCATGGTCATGGTGTCTCTTCAAAGCAATAGAAAACCTAAGACACACACACACACACACACACACACACACACACACACCATTGCTCAAGTATTCACATTTACAACACAGCTCTGAATGGTGGCCCCTTAAGGACTGGAGGTTCGTGGAAGAGTCCAGTGTGTAGTTGGGTTATGCCGGAGGGTGACGGCATGTAGGAGGCAGAAGTGGGGAGATTTAGAAAGTGGCAGCAGAGAGAGGGAGAGGGGTATGGACTCTTTCTTGTGCCCTTGTGCAAGAGTTCTCAAGGTCCTTGGAAAGTAGCTCAACTACTTGCAGCATATGGGATGGCATTTGAGACTATTTTCACTAAACCGTGAAAGGTGAGCTAAGCACAGCCAGCTTAGCCGTTAGAAACACCTGGAAGCTGACATCTGGCTCCCAATTTCACTTTCAGGGAATAGTATAAATAATGAGCAATGGGAGGCAACATGGCTCACCACCTCCTCCCAAAGAAGGCAGCTCCTCAGCTGCCCATCTTTGGTCTTGCCCTCTTGATTTTCTTTGCCCAGGTAATGAGTTGGCTGCTTTGTGGGTCTTTGAGGTAAGTACATGGCAGCTTGATTCAATACCTGCTGACTCAGAGGAGGAAGGGGCCCTGGCTGGTCTCTGAAGCAGGTGGATTTCTATTTCTTCTTCGGCTAAGAGCTGGCTAAAGAAGGATAGCTAAGCATCCAGAGACCCAGGAGCCCCATCTCTGTTGCTGCTTGGGTAAAAGGCAGAAGGAAGGAATCTAGTTGTTGTTTTCCAGCTCTTTCCTGTTGGCCCCTCTATAAGCAAAATGCAGCTAAAAGTGTTGGAGCTGTTGTGGATTCCTGTCAGATAGGAGTTATTCCAGGCAGGGTGGGTGTCTAGGAAGACTGCCTGGTTTACCATGCTTCAAGGAATGCTCCATGCAGAAGGAAGAGGAAGCGGTCAAATACAGGACAAGGGGAAACAAAGTTCACACTCACCTGAGCTGGAGTGACATGATGCAGGCATCCAGAAGAAAACACATGATGACTGTGCTGTGGGAGATCAAGGGAAGGTGATCCTGTGGAAGCAGACGAGGAGAAAAGTTCCTAAGGAGGGGGCCTGAGAGGTGACTGGGAGCCACCAGAGAGCATTAGAGACAGGAAGTGGTGCCTGGAGACCACAGTGCTCTGGAGACATTTTGTGTTTGTTTCCGATTCCATGCTTAGGAATTTGTATTTTATTACAAACTATTGCAGGTTTTTTTGTTTGTTTGTTTGTTTGTTTTTTAAGTTTGGGACGAAGAAAATGATATGCTTTAGTAAGATGATGTGTTTCCTAGAAATATATCTGCAATTCCCTGTGCCCCTGTGAATGGCTAGGCAATGAACTAAAAGTTTCATGCATTAATTTTGGGGGCAGCTATTTTGTTCGTCTGTGTTTGATTTGAGACAGAGTGTTACTATGTAGCCCAGGCTGGCTTTCAACTCATGATCTTCCTACCTCAACCTTTCAACTGCTGGGATGACTGGTGTGTGCCACCGTGCCTAGTGGTAATTGCTTTAAACATTCTCTATTCACAGATGGAAAGACAAGCTCAGAGGGACTGAACTCCATCAGTCATATATCTGTGCAGGGACACTGAATCCAAAGCCCATTCTCTTAGCTTGGTACTCCTCTGCTTCCTCAGGAATTCAGATGGAGAGCTTGCCCTTAGCAAAAGGTAAACAAAACAAATAAAGTAACTTTACATCCTTGGAGACAGTTTGTTTCCATATTGTTTGTCCTTTTTCTATTTTTTCATTCTTTTCTTTTTGCTGAAGTACAAAATATTATAAATTCCTAAACAAAAATAAGCCAGACTCAAGAGAGATAAGAGACATAGTATCAATCTAATATGGCATGAGTAGACTGTTGATAAAGGACCATGCAGAGAATATGGGTCCAGAGTCAGTCACTGTGAACAGGAATTTATAAACTGGGACAGGCTCAGTATACTCAGTTACTGAATGGGGATAATGAGGGTGCTTACTGACTTGGGGTATAACTCAGTGACAGAATGCTTGCCTGGTGTGCATGAGGCCCTGGGTTCAACTCATGGCAATGTAGAAGATGGGCAGAGTACTTACTCCCAGCTTTGTTGTGACACTTAAGTGAGTCCAGACTGTAGTGGTTAGCTGTTCCAGCTTTGACTTTGAAGCACTACCCCTAGTGAGGCAGCAGGTAACTGCCACACCTGCCTATGATCTGCCCCTGGGGCATGGCCAAGACAAAACCCCTCTTGGCTGCTGGTGATCCTAGATGCTGGATTGCAGAATTCTCCAGAGAACCATGCTGAACTGCACCTCACCCCTCCTGGATCCTGTAACTGACTTCTTTACTGGCTGTAAGTTACCCTGAAATAAACCTCTTTCTTTTAACTACCAGATAAACTACGTGGAATTGCCTTGTTAATTCCCACTACACCAGATATGTGAGGCACTTAGCCTAGTGTGGGGGGCCTATTGTGGATGCTAGCAATTAGCTCTTATTCAATGGAACCATGCCAATCTTTTATCCCCAGCAAAGAGTTCACCAAAACAACTGAAATCACCCCAAAAGACAGTCATTAACCTTTTCTTTTGAAACTTTTCATTTAAAATAATTTCAAATGTACAAAAATTACAAAGATTAAAGTAGAAGGAACATTTGCCTATCAAGTTTTTATCAAAATTGGCTTATCAATTACTTTGTCACTTAAGCTGCAGATTACTACAAACCTTTGTCTCTGATTACTACTGATAACTTTTTTTGTTTTGTTTTTGTTTTGGGGTTTTGATGCAGGGTATACTGTAGCCCAGGCTGGCCTTGAATTGAACCTACTTCTTATCATGTGTTGGGATTTTAGGCATGAGCCACAATGCCTAGCTTATTCATAACTCATTTTCCATTGCTGAGCAACAAATCACCACACACTTAGCTATTTACAACATTATCATCTCATAAAGTCACATTTGTATAGACTCAAAATTTGATGATAATGTAACCAGGAAAACTGCTAAACATAAAATCAAAGATAGCCTTTCCAATAACAAGGGGAAATGCTCACCATCTTTAGCATCAGGGAAGCACAAATCTAAACTACATTGAGTTGGGTATGTTGTCACACGCCATTAAGCCCAGCAGAGGCAGGTGGATTGCTGTGAGTTCAAAGCCAGGCAGAGGTTCATAGTCTGGCCCCATCTCAAGCAAATAAAGAACAGACAGACAAACAAACAAAACCCCAACTATCTTGAGATTTTTACCTCACTCTAGTCAGAATGGCTATAGTTAGAAAAACAAACAACAAATACTAGTAAGGACTCAATGCAGGGGTGGTTATATACCATTGGCTGAGAATGTAAATTTATCCATCCCCTATGGAAAGCAACATGGAGAGTCCTCAAAAAAACTAAAAATTGAATTTACATATCATCCAGTTTGTGTTCATCCTTGAAGGAATAGAGACACAGCAGGAGAGAAATACCTGCATATCTATGCAGTATCCACAGCAACCAAGTTAAACATCAGCCTGGGTGCCAATCAATGATGAATAAATAAAGAAAGGATTTGTGTGTGTGTGTGTGCGCGTGCGCGCGTGTGTGCACGCGCGCACGCACAGGAACACAGTAGGTCATTATTTGGCCACAAAGAAGAACAAAATCATCTTATGTACTAAACTGGAGATAACCAGGTAAAGAGAGTAATAAGCTAGCTGCAAGCAGGGAGGGTGCTGGTAGCCCAAAGAGCTGCGTGTGACCAGCATGAGCTTGGGTCCATTAGCATTTACTCATGGGGAAATGTCCAAATTAGTGACATAGACATTTATTGGGATTAAGTATAGAAATGTAGGTGACTCAAAGCCAGTTACATCTCCAGGAAGTCCTCTGGGCAACTTCGAGGAAGATATATTATTGAAGAGTCCTTCCTGCAGCATAAAGGACTTGTGAAGAACTACCAAATTAGAAATGGTTGTGTTAAATCAAAGAAGACAGGTATACAACAAAGCCGGACACAAAAAGTGAGTGTGACATGTTTTCTGTCGTATATGGAGCTTAGAAAACACAGAGATGATATGAAAGTAGAAGGAGCTACCAAGGTGAAGGAAAGCAGCGTGGGGTGCATGAGAACAATGGGGTACTGTGTAATTGAAGAGTAGAACATGCTTATATGAAAATGGCGAACAAAACCCAGTATTCTGTGCTGTTTGTATGGGCTAGGCAGCAACAACACACAGAGATTAGAGATTGATCTAGCTTTAGGAAGAAGCCATTTCAAAGATCCTTCCTTTTTGATGGACAAATTTAATTCTTATAACTGTAGAGCTGAGGTGTTCATTTGCTAGTTAGCTATCAAATGTGGCCCACATTCAGGCCTAGAAGTTATCCACATCTTTTGTACCATGGCTCCAACCATCTTCAAAGGCAGCAGTGAAGAATCTTCCTCATGGCAAGGTCACCTCATGCTCTGAAATCCCTCCCAAAGAGCAGCCAATTCCTTTTTGGCAGCTCAGCAAGTAAGGCCAGCCTTAGCCAGGATCCTCTCCCTTTCCAAATGACAGACTTGGAATTTTAATTATATTGGCAAAACCCAAGAGCACCTAGGTTTGCTTTTGGATAACTGGGAGGTATGCAAACATTTGGTTCACTAGGACAGGGATTTGGGGAATCACCTCAGTATTCTGTCTGCCGTATACTATGTGACATAACTGTGAATCTGTTTTAGAGGCTGGAGAGATGGCCCAGCTGGTAAAAGTGCTTGCTGCTCTTTCAGAGGTTGGGAGTCCTGTTCCCAGCAGAACTAACATCAAGATGTCTGCTTCTAGAACGATTCAGCACAGTTAAGCCAAGACAGTCAAATTAAAGATTTCAAGAAAGAAAATCTTCTCTGGATATTGAGTTTTGCATTATTTTCTCGAGTTGTCTGGACCCTAACTGCAGAGCAACAGCAGCTGTAGGTGAATTCTCTGTAATTGGGAAAACTCTGCCAGCGACACGAAGGTGAAAACCAGTAAAAGAAGGATGGCATCTGGGTGGGGGAGAAGGCCCAATGGGTAAAGGTGCTTGCCACCAAGCTTGACACTCTGAGTTGGAGCCTCCAGTTCCTTCGACATGCTTAAGGAGAGAACCTACCCCTGAAAACAGTCATCAGATCGTCACATGAGCGCTGTAGTGTGCATATCCATGCACACCCCAACAGAGACTAACAGTAAAAGTACCCTGCCTGAGAAACTCTGGGTGTGGTGGTGTGCCCTGTAATCCCAGCACTCAGGAGCTGGAGGACAGTTTGTGGCTAGCCTGAGCAGCATGAGAAGAGGGGCCGGGGAGGGGGAAGGGGAAGAAGGAAAAGAGAAAGGAAGAAAGGAAACAAGAAAAAGCGCAAGAGAAAAAGCGTTCTTTTCTCCCTGTGCACTTCGCTAACTTTATGCTGCTCTTCTGGAGGCTGGGCAACACATACAGGCCCCGTGGTGGCAGTGGCCCTAGCCCGGCCTGCTCCTCCAGCCAACTCAGCAGCCCTCCACTGCCTCTGGGTGCCACCAGCTGTGCCTCGCCGGGCTCATCAGCTCCTTCTCTGTGTCTCACCTGCTTCCTCAGCTCATTCACGTCATCTGTTGAAGGGGTAGACCAAGCTGGCCCCGCCTGGCTGTGAACAGCCTGAAGTTGATAAAGGGCACCTGTGCCCAACGCTGAGCTGGTTCCACCAAAGCTCCTTTGACTTGCTTGGACGTCGATCCCTTTGCTTGTCTCTGGCTCTGCCGGGTGGGCTCTCCCCTCATGGAGGAGGAGGACATGTACTTGGACCTCTTTCTGGACCCGTATACTGTCCAGGTGAGCCTGGCAGCCACATTGCTGAGAATCAGGGATGGTGTTGGCTTGGGGAATCTCTTTGAAATGCTAAATCTTCCCTAGGAGGCAGACTCGATTATCCAGGCCCTTCATCTGAACTTGTAAGTTCAGCAAGGTAACTAGGGTTGCCAATCAGACACCCTAGCTATGGAGTTAGATGACCTGGTTCAGGTGGTAAAGGGATATGCTGCCTACGGTCACCTCGGGTTCCAGTGCTTCTGCTTTGCTAGGATCAGGCCATGATCAGGGTGTCTGACTTCTCAAACCGATAGTGAACAAATGGGCTCGAGCTATGCTCCTGCCTCAGCTACCACAATAGCTGGAAATACAGGATCAGTCCACCACCTATGACCACACTTGGTTCATTAAGATTTTTTTTTAGGCAACTTTTTTTTTCCTTCCTTGCTTCTTTGCTTCCTTGCTTCCTTCCTTCCTTCCTTCCTTCTCTTTCTCTCTCTCTCTCCCCCTCCCTCCCTCCTTCTCTCCCTCTCCCTTCCTCCCCCCTCCCCTCTTTCCTTCCTCAGGTTTTTTGTTTTGTTTTGTTTTTTGTTTTTTGTTTTTTTTTTTTGAGACAGGTCTCTTTATGTAGCCTGGCCTGTCCTAGAACTCACTATGTAGAACCTAGATTCACAGAGCTTCACCTGCCTCTGCTTCCTGAGTTCTGGGATTAAAGGTGTGTGCCAGCACTATAGAGGCTGAGGCCAGCCTAGGCTACAATGAGGCCCTATCTCCAAAACAAAGCAAATATCAATTTAAAATATTCTTACTATTTAATTCTCAGTAACTTACCTATCTGTTCTAAATTCATTTAATTTTTAAATCTCTTTTTATTAAAAAAGTAATGCTGAATCTTTACTGAGTGCTGATCAGTCAATTAAGACTGTGTCCCAATATTCACAAGCTTATTCTAAAATGTGATTTTATGGGGCCACTGAGATGTGGCTCAGTAGTTGGGAGCAAGTACCAATCTTGCAGACAGCCTGAGTTCAGTTCCCAGCACCCATGTCTGTGGCTCATGACTTTCTGTAACTTCAGCTCCAGGAGATTTGATGCCTTCTTCTAGATTCCTTAGGCACCTGCACTCAAGTAGTACATATATTCCCTTCACACATATACATAATGAAGAAAATAGTAAAAAAGAAGAATCCTTAAAATGTGAATTTAAGACCAAAAGAGCATTTAAGTCAAGTGATGCTTATAATTAACTAGTAGAGTGCAGCTGCTCTTAAATTTTATAGGTATCTTGAGTTCAATTAAACTTCTCACTGCTGGAGTTAGGGACAATTTAGCAGGCTATAACTGAAGCAGGAAAAACATTGTATGATGAATGCCTTTTCTATATTTTAAGATATAGTTAGAAAGGATTTATTTGTTTCTATTTTCTGTGTGTGTTTTGTCTGCATGTATGTATACACACTGTGCATGACTGGTGCCCAGTGGATGAGTGTGTAAGAGGATATCAGATCCCTTGAACTGAAGTTACAGATGGCTGAGTGCAACCCTGTGGGTGCCATGACCCTGGGTCCTCTAGAAGAGCAGTCAATACTCTTATGGGCCACCTTTCCAACTTTAAGATGTACGCTTAAGCATGCTGGAACTCTGTAGTAGAATCTTGGTGGTACTTACTGCCTTTCAGACAGAAGCCATTGACTTCCTGCCATAGTGCAGTCCCGTTGGTGTAACCTGTTGGTTGGTTTTATTTTGCTTTTCAAACTGCTTAGGATGACTTTCCTCCAGCTGTGTCTCAACTGTTCAGCCCAGGGGCGCCTTTAGATGTGCACCCACTTAATCCATCCAATCCAGAGACTGTGTTTAATTCACATCTTGACAGAGTCAAAGAAACATCCAGTGATTTTTCATCTGTGGATTTAAGCTTCTTACCAGATGAGTTTCCCCAAGAAAACAAAGACCAGACTGTCATTGGAAACAAGCAAGAAACTGAGCAAAGTTGTGAAACTCAAGATCAGCAAAACCAGTTACTGTTGACTGGTTGGGAGGACAGTGGGCTGAGCTTGAATAGCCCCAGTTCACTAGATTCCCATTCCCATCTGCGCCCTGATGGTGTTGACTCCAACCAGCCCTCTCCAGAAAAACTAAACCCCAATGCCTTACCTGTGGCATCCATAGTGTCCATGACACCAATGAATCCCATTCCAGAAGGCTCTGGAATTGTGCCTCAATTACAGTAAGTGTATTTGCTTTTAAAGTGAGGGATGCTTCTAGGTGCATAGTTTATATTTCAGAATATGAGAACTAATTTCAGGATAATGGGGTAAGGAGGAGAATTTCAGATTGCCTTATTTTTCAGTTCTTAATGGGTCATAACTAATGGCAGTCTGGTTACTTATGAAAGGAAAAACCAGTTCTTAGTCCCCTAAGAGGAGGTCAAGATTAACAGACACATTCTCAAAAGATTGTATTGTTTATACCAGAGCACTGATGTTGTTAATGATGGTAGTTAGGGCTGGATAAACACAAAGGATATAAAATTGAGTTTGATTTGCAAACTCTTTTGGATTTGTAGATTTGGTTCTGGGATAGTATTTTTTTTTAATTATACAATTGTAGTAGAATATTATTTTAAGGTGTGTGAGTGTTTATGTTGCATTTGTTTAACTCCATGAAGCTGTGTTACTGTGCTTGTCTAAAACACCTGATGGTTTAATAAAGAACTGGCCAATAGCAAGGCAGGAGAAAGGAGAGGTGGGGCTGGCTGGCAGAGAGGATACATAGAAGGAGAATTCTGGGAAGAAGAAGCTAAGATGTAGGGGCAGCAAGAGAAGGAGGAGCACTTCCAGGGCCAGCCACCCAGACACACAGCAAGCCATGGAGTAAGAGTAAGATTTACAGAAGTAAGAGAATGGGAAAAGCCCAGAGGCAAAAGGTAGATGGGATAAATTAAGGAAAGCTGACTAGAAACTAAGCAAGCTAAGCCTAGGTATTCATAAGTAAGAATAAGTCTCTGTGTGTGATTTTTTTTGGGGGGGGGGAGCTGGGTGGCTGGCCCCTAAAAAGGCAAAAAATAGCCAATAACATACAGTGAAGTTTTAAAGCTTAATTTTAGTTATGAAATGTAAGAAAATGTGAGTTTTAGCACGTTGGGGGTTACACTTCACTAAGGACCACATTACTTTGCTTTTCATGCTGAGAATTCTCTCTGGAGTGAGTTGCTAAGGCAGAGCCTATGAAGATAATGAAGTAAGTAATGTTGGTGTTGAAACTGTATCGTTATGATCCTCTGGGTTGGCTTGTTTGTTCAGGAACGTAGTTTCCACCGCAAATCTGGCTTGTAAATTGGATCTGAGGAAAATAGCTCTGAATGCCAAAAACACAGAATATAACCCTAAGGTAAGAGTCCTTCCTGTCCCTCTCAACCATTATATTTTTCTTAGATTTTGTTCCTTGTATGATTGACATTGGCTCATTTCTTTATTTTCTAAAAATAAATTCTTAGGGAAAGGTTTATTTAACTTAGGTTAACTATCTCATTTTTTAAAAATTTGAAGTTTTAAGAATATTCACTCTCAGTGCAGAATAAAGCAATAATTGAACAGTCCTAAAACTAGATCTTCCCTTGTCATTCAGGAAGAGTTCTCAGTCCAGTGACACTGGCTTTCTTGGATTGTCATCTCATCTGTGATGGTTCAGTTTTTGTCACTATGTAACCAAGCTGGCCTTGTTCTCACAGAGATCTGGCCACCTGTGCCTGCTGTTTAATAAAACTGTTCCTTGTGTCTCACCAAGGACAGGCATGCTGTCTTCATTGGCTTATTTACTTATAGAATTTGGAATTTTTTTAGCCCCCTCAACATTTAATGATTTCTCAGGGTCTTTACTTTGTAGAGGAAGGCAGGGTTCGAAGCTAAGCCCTGTACTAGGAGTACAATGATGAGCAAATACCTCACACCCACTGGAAATCCCCTGGATTCAGTGGTGGAAGGCCAGGTGATAAAGAATTACGATAGCAGGAGAGGCAGTGTGAATCAAGTCTTTGTAGATCAAGCGTTTGCTTCTGCTGACATCTGAATTTAGTGTTATGTATGTACTATCCAAATACAAGATAGCTTTCCCTTTTATGTCTTACATCCCTGGCTAGAGTATGAATAGAAATAACTAGTGAGGCTGAGCATGGTGATGCACACATTTGGGAGCCTGAGGCAGGGGTGCCTCTGGGAGTTCAAGGCCAGCCTAGTCTACTAGTGCGTTAAGTAAGCCAGGCTTACATAGTGAGATCCTGTCTCAAACAACTGCCCCCTCCCCCCACTCCCCACATACACTCAAGGGAAAAAAAGAAAAGAAATACAGTTGTGAGGTAGAATTCTTATGGTGGGAACAATGATGGATTACATTATTGGAAGAAAAATCTTTTTTATGCATATTTTATGCACCATCTTCAGCCCCCCCCCCCCTTTTGTGGGAGAGAATGTATAGAATCTTTCTGGAATTGTACTATACATGCAAATTCTAGGGTGGTGCTTGAGTTACCTTAAAATCTTAACAAAATCAGGATGATAAGATAACAATTGCTAGGCATGGTGGATATTTTTAATCCCAAGACTGGGAGGCAGAAGCAGGCAGATCTCTGAGTTCAAGGCCAGCCAGGGTGACAAAGTGAGATCCTATCTCAAGGAATAACAGCAACAACAACAACAAAAACAAAAACAAAAAAAAACCAAAAGAAAACAAAGTAGGTGGTGTACACCCATAATCCCAGCGCTTGAAAAGCTAGGGCAGGATTATAAGTCTGTTTGCTTGGATCATATAGTGAAGGTATGCATATTTCTATCTCTTACTTTAAGGAATACCAGGGAAAGTGGTACAATTTAGTAAACACACGAGAAGCATTAATGAAGACTTATCCACTCTCTGGTGGTGACTCAGGGACTTTTGGTGTTTCCAGTTCAAATTGCAATTGGTTGTCTGAACTTGAAGTGATCCATGATCTTTTGGAGTAGCTGGCCCCCACAAGAGGTTGTCTTGCACAGGACCCACTTCAATTTCATTCTTGGCTTGATGGGTAAAGTTGGAGAAGAGAGTGTGTAGGACCAATAAGAGGATCAAGTCATTTAGTGCCATGCCAATATTGGTAGGCTGGTAGGCCGACTGGTCTCAGGGGCCTAAGTGTCCTTGCAGGGTTTATCAATGAGCAGGCCTGGGACCACATGTTGAGAAGGAAACAGACTTTCTCTTCGTCTTTGGCATGTTTGTCATGATTCATACTGTGTTCTGATTTTAGTTGCCTTGGTATGTTCTAGAATCTTGTCAATAGCATACATAATAACACTCTTTTCTTTTCTGTGGTGGGCTTTTGTCTTGAAATAGGATTTATCTATGTAGCTTAGGCTATTCTTAAACTTAGAATCCTCCTGCCTCAGTCTCCCGAGTGCTGGTATTATAGGCATGTACAGCATCAGGGTCATACATTTTTTTGTTTGTTTGTTTTGAGAGGAGAGTTCACGTATTCCAAACTGGCCTCAAACTTTAAATGCAGCCAGGGATGACCTTGAACTCCTCCCTTGCCTGGCCCCAGTCTCCACCTTCAGAGGGCTGGAATTCCAGGTGCACCACCAAACCTGAATTATTCCATGCTGGGAATCAAATCCTGGGCTTCATGTGTCCTGGGCAAGGACTCTGCCAACAGAGCCATATCCTCAGCTCATCATCTGCCTTCTTACTCTTATTTTTTTTTTTTGAGGATTCTGTAAGAGAAAAAGGAAATATGTCAATGTAAATCCAACTAGTTGTGGTTTTTGTATCATTTCTTTACCAAGTTCTGATAATGTTGGAGGTTAAATATTTAATTTCTTATTTATTAAATGAGGGCAACAATGAACTTGTTAGTCTTGTTATATGTATAAATGAGAGAAAATCTAAAAGTCCTTAGCATTAGATCTTAAATATAACAGGGACTCTAATTTTAGCTGTTACTTTAAAAACAATTGTAAAATAACATTTTATAATTTTTGTTAAAGTGGGAAGAATAGATCCAGACATTGTTTGGCTCTCCTTGTCCATTTCAGTTTCCCCAACTTTTCATAGATAGCCCAACTTTCTAACTGGGCTACTGTTAACCCCCAGCAGAGACTAATTCTCCCATTGTCTTTGATGTGCAGAGGTTTGCTGCAGTCATAATGAGGATCCGAGAGCCAAGGACAACAGCCCTCATTTTTAGCTCTGGGAAAGTGGTCTGCACAGGAGCCAAAAGGTATGAGGATGAAGTTTCCATTCCTACCCCACAGGCAACTTACTATGTAAGAAAAGCATTTGTGTGAGAACTCATAGTAGGAGCAACATCTTTTTCTCTGCCAAATAGTTAATGTGGGGTTAGAAGCTCTTAGTCTTGGCCTGGTAGTGGTGGCAGTGGCGGCATGTGCCTTTGATCCCAGCACTAGGGAGGCAGAGTCAGGTGGATCTTTGTCATTTTGGCGCCAGCCTAGTCTACAGAGTGAGATCTAGAACAGGCTCCAAAGCTATACAAAGAAACCCTGTCTGGAAAAACAAACAAACAAACAAAAGAGTTCTTAGTTTTACATTTAATACTAAGCTATATCCCAAACTTTATAATCCCCAATGTTTGGTTAAGGTTCAAGGAACTTAACTGATTATAGGAACTTGTTTTTAATACATATATGTATGTTATGTATATATTAAATACACATGTATATTATATATAACATAAATCTATTAAAAGCAAGTTCACACACACACATATATACACACACATATGTAATTTTTCCTCAGTCATAACAAAATATCATAAGCCTAGGGACATTATTGTGGATTTTTTTCATTGCACTTAAGAAGGTAGAACTTTCTAAATGGGATGTTTCTGAAGCATTCACTCAGGAGGCATCTCTGGAAAGATTTCTCTTTCCTGGGTCTCGTACAGAGAAAGTCCTGAACTGATGTTTGCTCTTTCAGCATAAAGCTGGTAGGAGAGAGCTGGTTTCCTCCTTGTGTCAGATAGACAGCAAGTCCCCTTTGAGAGGTGATCTCAACCCTCAGCTACAGAGGCACCAATCATTCCTTCTTCCTATGAGCGTGGGCTGCCAATATGCTTATTTGTATCTGCTTAACTTATTGAAAAAATTTGACAATGTTTATATTTTCATGATTAATGAGATTAAACACTTCTTCACAAGCATGTCAAATGCATATTATATCTTTTGCCCAATATCCAAGAGATATTTGTCTTTTGGTGACAGCCTTTTGTATTTTAAGTATTTTTCAATTTTATGCTGCAAATATTTTTCCAGATTACTATTTATCATGTTTTAAAGGAGATTTTTAAAACACAAAATTGTTGGTATATAGTTGATTCTTGTTTTTCCCTTTATGTTTGATCATTTGGAATCTTATTTGGAAAGGCATTCTACCTGTAGAACATGATATAAATATTGACCTCCAATATTTTTCTAGCCTTTTTCATGTCTTACATTATATAAGAACTAATAGAGAAAGGATAGTGGCTTTTTGATTCGTCTAGAGCAGTGGTTCTCATCCTTCCTAATGCGTGACCCTTTAATGAAGTTCCTCATGTTGTGGTGACCCCAAACCATAAAATTATTTTTATTGTTACTTTATAACTATAATTTTGCTACTGTTATGAATCATAATGTAAATATTTTTGGAGATAGAACTTTGCCAAAGGGGTCATGACCCAGAGGTTGAGAACCACGGGTCTAGAGCATGCTCTGTTTAAAGGGAGTACCTTGTACCTCTGCTGCCTACTGTGGCAGCCACTAGTTACTGTAGCATTAAGAAATGGAAATAAAAATTTAAATTAATTGGATAAAGCAGATTTGGAATTTTGTTTCAGTTTAAGATAGTTTTTTTTCAAACCACCAATCAGTATTCAAGTAACACTTACTGAAGAGTGCACTCTGGCCCCATACTCTTGATTGAGTATTTTGTGTGTATCTAAATGGGATTCTTGGCCTTCTATTCTACTGGTCTATGGATTGATGGTCCCAGAAACCCCCATTTCTAAGTAATCATAGGACATCTGTGCAAGATAGATGTAGGAATGTTCTTTTAGCACAGTTTAAAATTGGGAATCCATATTAAATATCTAGTAAGAGGTTTTTGATTTAAGTCACAAAGTGAAATTGTTCTAGCTATATCTACACATTGAGTGGTGTCACATCATGTGATTGGTTGGGGAGCAGACAAAATTGTCAGTTTATCTAAGTTTGTAAAATGTGCTCATATCACATACATTGTATCTTTCTAGAATTTGGAAGTCAAGTTCAGATGGTAATTGTGAGTTCAGATAGAGACACAGGTTATCTGAATCTATTTGGTTCTTGAGTTTTGCATAATGAGTTGTGAGCATTTGGTTTATACAGAGAGCAGTATTTTATCCAAACTCTATCCAAACCTATTTTCTGTAATGATAAGGATGAAAGATACATGTTTGCTTAGAGATATGTGCAAAAGGCAAAATTTAAATAGTTCTTGCCACCTGTGATGAAACTTTAGGGTTTTAAATCTATTCTCTAATGTTTGCACAGTAACTATATATGTAGACTTTGAGCTGTGGTTAAAATAGGAACCCGTATTTGAAATTTACAGTGAAAATGTACTTAAGACTAAATGTCTTAATTCCATTGCTGACTTGGGACGTAGTCTTGCTAAGCCATGTCAGGAGTTAGAAGTGGGCAGGGAAGTGGGCAGGGGTGGGGTGGGGGATAAGGATAATTGAAGTAATGCTCATGGCACAATTCCAGTAAGAGGACTCGAGGGATCTAGAGAAGAGACCCCAACATTTCGCTTGTTCGGGCAAGCTGAGTCAAGGAGGCTTTTCTTTTAGGAACTGCTGATTGACAACTCAAAGATGAGTCTACTCCACCAGGAGAGCTGTGTTCACATAGTACACTCACAGTGGCCCCTGTCCAGGAGCCCTGTTGTTCGGGCAAAGGAACAGTGTCAAATGAATACTACCACAGGCCCCAATCCTAGGACTTCACATTCCCTGACATGGATTTGGGGTTGATCGCAGTTGCAAGTTTGGACACGTTTTCCCCCTCATGCTGAGTATGAAGCAGCTGGGTGAAAAAGTTGAGAAAACTGGGGCAAGTTTTAAGGAATTTAAATTTGTTTTTGACAATTCGTCTCCTAAAGAGCTAAGTCTATGCCACTCACTGGGCGCATGTTTCTTCCTTGTGTTGGTTACTTTTGTGCGTGTCTTTGTACTTACTTTTGTACCTACTCAAGTGGCTCACACACTTTTAGACCAGGGCAGTTCTCAGGCTGTAGCAAGTACCAGAAGCACTTAGAAGACTATAAACAGCAATTTGCTCATTCCTAGACAAGTGTCTGTGTGTCAGAGGTCACTCCTGGGTCAGGACCCCTCTAACAAGATTTTGGGTCTGAGGACAGACATTGAGAAATAGTGCAGTAGTTAATTTTTCAAATAACATTTCAAACAAGTAGAAGTTCCTTACAGATGAGAGATGGCCAGTCATAACAGGTTTGGGTCAGTTCAACAACTAATTGTCCATTGTACCAGACATTTAACAAATACTACAGACAAAAATATGGGAAGGAGGTCCTTCTCATGGAACTTCACTTTATCCTTCTTATCCTTCCAGGGACCAAACCCAGAGTCTTGCACATGGTAGGCAAGTGCTCTATCACTGAGCCATACCCCAGCCTGCGGTCTCATAGGTACATTGAAAGATGAACCCAGGACGTGTAGTAGTGATATGGTCAGAAGCACAGGCTACAAATGCAACACAAATAGTGAAAGAGACAGAGTGAATAAGATGCTATTAGTTTACTAGGTGTTATAATGCATGCCTATAATCCCAGCATTTGGGAGTTTGAAGCAGGAAGATTGCGTGAGTTACCCACTGGCCTGGGCTACAGAGCCAGACTCTACCTCATGAAACAGTGAAAGTGTCTTGACTCATGTTTGCGTCTCCCCAGTGAAGAGGAGTCTCGACTGGCAGCCAGAAAGTATGCTCGAGTGGTGCAGAAGCTTGGCTTCCCTGTCCGATTCTTCAATTTTAAAATTCAGAACATAGTGGGAAGCTGCGATGTGAAGTTTCCTGTCAGGCTGGAGATTTTGGCTCTAACCCACCGCCAGTTCAGTAGGTATGATGGCTTTCAAGCTTAACCTCACACTTGCTAAGCTGTAGCGGTTATAAAATTCAGGCTGTTTATACAAGATAGCTGTCAGAGACAGTGATGACTCACCAAAAAAGTTAGAGGAGAAGGCAGGGTAGATAAATGGAGTAAGATGCTGTGCTCTAGTCCTCAAAGGTTACGATATGGGCCCAGGGTCTTGAAACAGTGGTCCTCACAGTGAAGTTACAACTTCAGTCTATACCTGTGATTGGGCAGCTCCACCAGAAGAGACTTGGCTTGCAATCCTGCAAAGTTCACACCCAGCATCGGTGCTGAAGCTCTGTATTGACTAGGTTTGTAAAACAGACCCAAGTGGCTCTGGAGATGGCAATGGGAGAAGTGGAGAGGTAAGGCTGACAGCTGGGGTGGAGAAAGAATTGGAGAGGAGGAAGGATGGCTATGGCATGGCCTCCGAGTGTGGTCCTGTCTAGCCATCTTCATTTGGGAGGGGGTGTCTTTGTGTAGCTGTAACTGACCGAGCGGTGCTGTGTTTATAGCAGTTCTATTCTAAGGCGGCATTCTAGTCTTCCTGGCTTCTTTAAACCTAATCTCCACAGCTAGACTGGCTCCCTGGCCACAGCTTGACCCGCAGAGAGGGCAGCTCAGGCTTCAGAGGTCAACACCACACCCTCCACCCCTGGATACACACCTGGGTCAAAGCAGCTGACCTGATGTGGAATGGCAGATGCTTTTACTCTCTCGGTCAGTAAAGTCCCATTCCAGCCTTTACTTCCTTTGTGAGTGAACAGTGAGTCTGTTCAGTCAAGCTGGTAAGGAACAGTGGAAGGGGTTCTGCTGGCTTCCCTTTCCAATCCAACCCAGCAGAAGTTTAAAATGTCTAGACTTTTCTTAACTGCCAAGCTACAGTTTATTCTGAGATTTACCTTGGGTGGTGCTTTCTTCTTCCTCCTATTTCCCCCCATCAATTTGCTTATTGAGTGGCTATGGTATCTGCCATGTTTTTCATTTTTCAAAAGTCAGTTCCGTGGACAGCTTCCTTTCTTCCTCATGCAATATACATCACCTCCAGGGTGTTTTCTTCAACCCACACCAGTTGATTTATAGACAAGTACATACTCCATTTTTAAATATGTGAACACAGACATTTTATTTTATCATCCAGTTTTTCAAGCCACAGGTCTCCAGTCTCCCTTCTCAGAACACATGGATGAGATCCACCTCAACTCGGCAAGGCTGAGGTAGACTCCTTGCTCTCCTTTCAGGCCACTGGGGCTCCACATGTTGTGTGCAACACCCTTCCCTTCTCTCCTTTCCTTTCTCAATACAGAGAGATTGCAGTTGACAGCAAAAAAGTCACTTGTCACCATTTTCCCTTTCTGAAACACAGAACTACCAGAAGAGCAAGATCAGAGTCAGCTACCTGGCTTTTATCTTCTAGAAGAGGCCCACATCAGTCTCTTGTTCTTAGTTGGGTTTATGAGCTCAGTTAAGTTTTTTGTGTCTGGCTGGAAAGTGTACTTTGTATTCCAGAGACTGTCTCTTTCTGGTCTTGTGCTGGCCTCCCACAGAAGCACTCTGTTGGGTCTTCATCCACAGGATATGGATCTCAACTGCAGTGTGTGCATGCACGTGTGCCTATGCATGTCCATGCACACGCACGTGCATGCCTACTCTTTACACTGGGAGCCTTAAGGATACTTTTCTAAGCAGAGAAAGGGATTTCTGTAGCTCTTAAGAAACATCACACCATCAGTCATGATCAGGTCAAGTGCGTCTTATGTTAAAAATCTCAAATTCACCTTTAATTTAGGGTCTGGAATGGGCATTTCAACATCCAATACAGGTGTGTCCTAGTTTTATATTTAGTTTTGAAACCAGGTCTGGTTATGTAATCCAGGCTGGTCTCACACTGTAGCAATTCTCTTGTGTTAGCCTCCTTAGTGCCAGGATTATAAGTATGCATCACCATGTCCAGGGTGTTGAACCCAGGGCCGCAAGCCTCTTGTTAAGCAAGTGCTCTACCCCTGAGCTACATCACCACTTACAGTCTCTCCCTTGCTACCTTCACTACCAATCTATGTCACAATCATCTTTATAGCTTTCTATGAACATTTCCACTTCAGTTTTAAACTCAGAAATATGCTGGCAATAAATACTCGCTAGGGGTCTAAAATCCAGGTGAGTATTGTGTAGTAGATGGTAAGGTTCTACTGGCCACCTATGCACCTTTAGTCCCTTGCCCACAGAGGGTTCATTGACTAAAATAAAGACAAACTGTCAGTGTTAGTGTTGAACTGTGGAAGTCACTATGGAGCTAAGGCTGCTCTGTGTGCAATGAGACCCTGAGTAGGATGCTTTGTGTCATGTAGATTTGGAGAGTCAGAGAAGTGCTCCTGGACAGGTGATACTGGAAGACGATTCAAGGTTGAACTGGCCAAGGAATCATCAGATGTTTGCTATTCAGTCTCTACTGGATGGTCTCTGTCCTTCCCCCTTCCTCTGCGCTTCAACCCTCTTTTACTTAAAAACATGTTTTTGGAAGTGACCTCCATACTCTCCAGGAGTGTCACCACCTTGAAGTGATCACCTTTCTTTTTCCAGTAAGGGCTGCTATGATTTGATTGGTTGAAGAACTACATGTGTAGAGGAAGAACCGCAGTGACAAGCACCTGAAGGTTTGGGTAGATCCTAGTGTGCCATTTTTCAGGTGTCTTGTTTTCCTCCTATTGTTCTCCATGAGCCATTACTCTGAATGGTTGTATTTTGGTACCCTCCTTTTACCCTCCCAACGTCTCCAGGGGAGACATCTCAACCATTTCTATGGCCCTGTGCCCTTCTCTGGGATGGAACATGGAGACACAATCCTTAAGCCCTATCCTTTGCTCCATGGAGACCCAGCATATGTTTTCTAGTAAGTCTGAGTGAATGACTACTTATAGGAACAAATCGTGAACTTTACATACTTGGTATAATGCAATTGGGTTCCTTTGTATAGCAGCTGTCCAAAGACAAGTAACTGTGATCTTGAACTTCTTTTAGGTTCTATATGCTAAAAATGTCTAGCAATTTATAAATGCACAAAAAATGTTCTTATTGTTGGGAACTTGGAAAATCCAGAAAAATGTGTCTATATGCTGCTACTGGTAAGCTTTAGTTGAGTGGTGAAAGGCAGAAAACATTTAACAAGATCTTCAAATATCAGATCTGATGCCAAAAGTTAATCTCAATTTCTAACAATCTAGGGTGGTTTACAAATGAGAGAAACTACCAAAAGTTAGCTCTTCTGGGCATGGTCACTGGGTGGCAGTCGCACACACCTTTAATCCCAGCACTTGGGAGGCAGAGGCAGGTGGATCTCTGAGTTTGAGGACAGCCTGGTCTACAGAGTGAGTTCTAGGACAGCCAGGGCTACACCGAGAAACCCTGTCTCAAAACAAGAACAAAAATAAAACCCCAAACCAAAAGCCAACACAAACAGACAAAAGCTTGGCATGATGGTGTCTGCCTGAAATGGAAATCCCAGCACTCAGGAAGCTGAGGCAGGAAGACCACAAACTCAAGGCGGCCTGGGCGATGAAGAGCACGTTCTGGGCCAGTTTTGGAAACACATGGGGGTACCCTGTTTAAGAAACAAAATTTAATTGTCCTTGAGACAGTCTCTCTATGTAGTCCAGACTTAATCTCTCAATCCCCGCTTGGCCTTCCACATCCTGGGATTCCCAACATGAGCCACCAGGCCAGGCTCGATGAAAAATTCTGTTTTTGAATGTCTTAAGTGTCTACACTCAGGGTAAAGGTTGTAGCCCAGTGTCACAGCACTTGCCTAAAATGTGTGAGGTTCTGTGTTCAATCTTAGCTGAAAAAAAATTGTCTACACTCAAGATATTACTCTTGCCAAGATAACTAAGAGGTTTTTAGTAAAATGGCACATTTTACAACTATGGTATGAAGTTTAATGTGTGGGATCTTGAATGTAGTGAATAATAGTGCAATCTATCACTTTTCACATCTCAGTTATGAACCTGAACTGTTTCCTGGCCTTATTTATAAGATGGTAAAACCACAAGTGGTGTTGCTCATCTTTGCATCTGGAAAAGTTGTGTTGACAGGTAAGTTTAAGGTTACTATCTCATGTTCATACAATGTAAAGCTCTGTGTATGCTTTGCTTTTCCTCCATAACAAGGTATTTTTTTTTTTTGCTATATTAGGGGAAAGAAAAAGGGAAAATGGCATCACTCATAGATCTCAATTCCTAAAATGATACATTTTCACATATCATTCCTTAGTGTGTATTTTCATCTTGCTATTCTGCTTTATATCAACTATTATCACACATGAAGCTAACTCTTTAAGGAGGCTTTTAATAAAGATCCACAATGTTCCCAAGGCAGGGATTGGTACATATTCCCTGTAAAGGCCAAACGCTAAATATTTAGACTTTGTGGCCCCAAGCGTTTCTGCTGGAACTGGCATCATATAGAGGCTTTGGACTGTGAATTAGGTGACTATGGATTAAACGTGTCACATAATAGTACTCTTTTATTTTCTCCCAATCACTTAAAGGTATAGAAGTCATTCTTGGGTCACAACTAAACAGTTATAGTCCGTACACTGGCTATACCAGCTGCCCTACACTTCCTGCCTCCTGTTCTCACAGGTTACTAAATAAACTTGTCCCTCATTGTCAGATGCTTCTATGATCCTTTGTGTTTGTTACTTATAAATGGGACAAACATTTGACTACTTTTGTATGTGGAGAATTATTAGTGCAAGTGCTCAGAAGTCAAACTTTTGTTTAAGTATACTGCTGTTTTCAAAGTTCTGAGCATAAATTTCCAAGTTCTTTGAAAGGCATCTACAATATATTCTATATCAAGCCCTCCTTCCAATAGTGTGTCTGAAACATCTTTTGACTAAACTTCCAGCAGCATTTTAAAAATTGCACAGAAGGCTGGGTATGGTGGGTATTGCCTTTAGTCCCGGTGCTTGGGTAGCAGAGGCAGGCAAATCTCTGAGAAAGAGGTCAGCCTGGTCTACATAGTTCCAGGCCACCAACTAGCATTAGCTAGCAAGACAGCCCCCTCCCTGCTCCCACAACTTGGCTAGTTCAAGTCATTGTATTGCTGGTTGGTGTATCATCTTGCTAAAATATGGAGATGTTTTCATAAATCTGATGTCTAAGTGACGGTCCCTTAATTTTGGGTACCTACCAGGTGCATGCAAATACCCATCTGGCAGCAATCTAGCCCTATGGAGACAGGTGGTGGAATTATGTTGCACTGGATTTCACTGGACCAGAGGATAAGCCATATGTTCTTAGACCAACCATCCAGTGTGCCGTATGCTCTTCAAGGACAATAAAGTTGCCTAGATTTTTGTGAAATGTTATGATTTTTCAAAGGACTTTGCACAAACATTAGTGCACATAATCCCCTCACTATTCTAAGAGAAGGGTTGCTGTCTTTCTGGTAAGGAACCTGAAACTTAGAGGTCAGGTGAGATGCTTATGATTGCAAAGTTAGTGGTACAGCTGCCATTTGGGCTCTTACAGAATTTCAAAGCTGGTCCTTTCCTGGTATTATCAGGCACACTTGCTGCCTCAATGGTCAGGGTTAGGAATGGTGTGTATCCCAAAGGGGCAGTCATTGAAGCACACAGAAAAGTCATGGTAAACCACTTAAAATGCTGAGGTCACCCTGTTGGTGCTGTTGCTGCAATAAGGTAGGGGCTTTTATTATTGTTAATTGGATTATGAGACTAATTATTTTTCCTTTAATGTTTATACTTTAGTGAGGAAATGTTGGATGAGGTCTGGGACACAGTCAGAGAGAAAAGGGTTTGCCTAGAATGTAAAAGGCCCTGGGTCTGATACCCAGCACCAGATCAAGTACTAACTTGAGAAAATCTTGTTTTAACAAGTGGCAATGAGCTTGATGGCTTCTGGTGTAAAGAAGGGAACATTGGTTGCATGCCTCCCTCATTGCTGCTTTATGATTTAGGTAACTTTAATTTCTTGGGCCTTGCTTCCCCCATTTATGAAATAAGGGAACTGTATACTCCATTGTGTTAGAAATCATTTGTTGAAATTGTTGTCAGAAATCAGATGTTGCTAATGTAAAATACTGGCTGAGTTCCTGCTTCTCAGAGGTCTCCAGATGGTATGTTATTCATCTTTGAATGAAGTGTTCTTAGATACAGTATTTTATATAAAACCTTATGGAAAAAGCAAATCAGTGTTTATCTCAAATGCTAGACCTGGATGCCCTGTTCCTCAAAGAACTGTAAAAAGAATGTCTTGCCATGGGGTTTGCCTTGCTGTGCATGCTTGTATCACTTATCACATGCCATTTTCTGATGGCAAGAGGCCTCTTCCAGATAGAGGTGTTCACAAAGCAGAGGCAAGTTCTTTGTCAGTAGCCTTATACTTTTGCTGTCCCCATCTCACTGTTTGGTTTACATAAAACTGATCCCTTTAGAAAGGGAAACTTCAATATTCTAACTTTGATGAGACTTTGGGGGCTTTCCCACCCCAAAGGTGCAGAGTTTCTCTCCTCTATTAGTAACCTTCATCTTCATTTTTTCATCTTTCAGGATGCAGACCTACAAATTGCAAACTTCTTAGCAAGGAATAAATACAATTTTGCCATTGGCAACCAAAAAAAAAAAAAATTAGACTTATAAGGACTTCCTCCTTACTTCTTTAAGGTTTTTAAAAATGGAATTTATCTAACAAACTTAACCACTGGAAAGTGGGCATTTAGAACATTTAGAGTTCTGTAATGCAGTGTGACTATACCATTACCTCCAGTTCTAAAACATTCTATGGCTCCAAATAAATCCCCATATCACTGAACAGTTTTCCATGTTCTCCAGCAGCCAGGCACCTGTGTCTGTTGTCTTCATGGATTTACCTATTTTGAATGTTTCATCTAAATGTAACCATTCCTGCCACTTTTGTGGGAGGGGTGTGTGCCTAGATTTGTTTCAAGTGTTGAGGCATGTCCAAATTTTGTCCTGTTTATGGTTGAGCCATACTCTATTGTGTACACACACTGGGTTTTTATCCACTGATGGCCACTGAGGCTGTCTCTCTTTGTTGTTATAACTGCACTGTATACCTGCTTTTGGTTTTGTGAAGAGTTTACTTGTGTGGAATTGCTGGGTTGTGTGGTGATTCCTTAACTTTAGAGGAACACCCCAACTTGGGAGCTGAACCCAGCTTACATTCCCTCTAGCAGCGCAGAGGTTGCTGAATTCCCATGTCTGGACTATCAGCTGATTTTTCCTTTAATAAAGGTATTACAGCTCATCCCTGATCTGAATTCTAGTCGGTCCTCTTTTTGGATCTTCGCCCTCATTAGGCCTGGAGCTGAGCCAGATACCCACTCTCAGATTTCCTCCTTTCTTTCAAGCTTTGCCTCTCTGAAGGAAGACTCCTATGACTCCAGATACTCCAAGTTACTCACATACCAAAAGGTTGTTTTTGAAACAGGGTCAGCTGTGTAGCTCAGGAGGGCATGGTCCTCCTGCTTCAGCCTCCCGAGTGATAGCTTATAGGCATGTATCACCACACCTGGTGCTAACAGTTTTTATTGTTTCTTCCATTAACCTCCTTTCTTTGCTTACTGCCCACAGATATGTCAGATACTAATTCCTATTTAGCTGAAGCCCTAAATTCACATAAGAACCAATCCAAAACACTCTTTGGGTTGTCTCTATCAACTTTTGAAGGTGGAGAGAGTGATGATTGATGGTTGTTGGTGAGAGACAAGTGGGAACTGGCTGATATTTCTCAAGGGAGAGTGTCTAATCTGTTTTTAGTGCTGTTAAGTCCTTGTCAGTAATACCCTGGTTAACAGTTGCTGACAGCTAAGACTCTAAGGATGAAAATGGAATAAATCCTCCCTCTAATTTCTCCCTATGTATCAAAATTAGAAACTCAGAATGATTCTACCCTGTCTGATACTAGGAAAACAAGACACTAACCAAAAAATGAGTGGATACAAGGAAGTCATTTTTTGCTACTAGCTAAGGTCACAAGTGCTGAGGATGTCATTTTTATGTAATGTTGTAGCACACTTGCACAACATTGTTATCTATATTTTCACTGAGCCCTGTATGACTGAAGACAATATCCACAGAGAAGAGAAATACTAAAGGAATCTTTGCCCTATGGCATGTATTTTTGAGAGACTGTGGCTATAGTGCCTTTCCTCCAATACTTTTCTTTATTAGAAAGAAATGCCACTTATTGTGAACTACTGAAGAGGCATCATGTAGAAACCATCACAAAACTGCACATCCTGTAATCCCAGTACTGGGGAGGCAGACAGAGATGGATCTATTCTGAGGCCACCCTGGGCTGTTTAGCTAGACCATTTCCCAAAATAAACAGTAATTGAACATGGTGAAATGCAATTTTAGTATTAAAGATGTTGTTGTTGTTGTGTTAAACTTTATATATACTTGGATTTCTTTATAGGTGCCAAAGAGCGTTCTGAGATCTACGAAGCATTTGAAAACATGTATCCTATTCTAGAAAGTTTTAAGAAAACCTGAGTGTATCATTGGGCTTCTCATATTGTAGTGATCTGTATATGTGCTTAAGCACAGCAGAGAAAGAACAGGTTTCTTCTACATGTGACTGTAGAAGCCTCCCATGCTTTCTAGCAGTCCCTGTTACTATGCTAATAGTTAATTTTTTTGTTTGATTTTTGCTTTGGTTTGGAAACTGGGTCTGCTGTATAGCCTAAAGTGCAGTTTGATTTATTACAAGGTGATTATATGTGAATAATCATGACTAAGAAATGGAAATTTCATACTCAAAAATGACTGTTGTATGTTATTTAATTATAAAAAACAAGAACAAATAAACTTATTTCAGAATTTGAAACATTCCAGGCCTTGCTAGACTGAGGCATTAAGCCCATGCTCTATTTTTAAATATGTCATGTATTAAAATGTATTCTCTGAAGACAGTGATACATAGAAATTTCAAGGGACTGCATATTTGGGTACTATCTGTAATACTATAGCTATCAATGGAAAATCATGTTTAGATTTTTTGTTGTTATTTTTCCATTTAAAGTATAGAAGGACAGAATCCAGACCCTTTAGTAATAGATACTGTGAAAATCGCCTTGGGAGAGTCAATGAAATTCCCTAGACCTTAAAATCCTGTGTTTGAAATGACCCTGTGAAGTTGTTCTCCACCTCCACCAGCCTTAGTTATCCTGTTATTGTGCTAATCGCATTGTGTGTGTTTGTTGGGTTTTCAGGAATTGTTCTGGTTTAGGGAAATCTATTTGGAAAATAATATAGGTAATTTGGGCTTTTTTGATTATTTTTCTAATACTACTTGATTGTATTAGAACAAACCTCAGAGAAGGAGCAACAAGTTCAGGCCAAAGATCTAGCTAGGTTGTGGTCACCAGCATTTGATGATGGACATGGGAAGATTGACAGGTAACCTGCTCTTGTGATTCAGGCTCTAGGCCCTACATGGCTACAGATATTATCTTTTCTAAAGTTGCTATGGAACAGTCCTTCTGTAAACTATATGTATTACTCTCATTTGCTAATAAAAAGATAGCTGGACAGGAAGAAATTGAGAGTAAGAGCCAGACTAGGGGAATTCTGGGAAGAGGAAGATGGAGTTGGAGAGTTGTCAGCCAATGTAGAGAAATAAGATGAAAATGCCATACTAAGAAAAGGTACCAAGTCACATGACTAAACATAGATAAGAATTATGGGTTAATTTAAGTGTAAGAGTTAGCTAGTGATAAGCCTGAGCTATTGGCCAAGCATTTATAATTAAGCCTCTGTATGGTAATTGGGGAAGCAACTGCCAGGTATTTGGGAACAAATGCTGGGGACATAAAATGTCTGGTTACAAAGGTAGACTTAATTCTTCAGGTGGAATACATGGAAAATATCCTAGGAGGCAGCTCTGAGCAAAGGTGTGTGACTTGGGGGAGAAGTCTCCATTGGAGAGAATTTAGAGCTTTCATCACTGGACAGCCTTAAGAATCCTTAAGAATCATTGGTTCAACTGGACCTACAGCTCTACTTCTCTAGTCTCCACAATGGTTTAGAGACATATCCAACAATCTGATATAAACCCTCTCTCTAAAGAAACTTAGAGGAGTCAAGTCCATATTCCCTTAAAGCATGGCACAGAGGGTAGGGAAGGACAAAGGCCACTAGAACTCAGTTTTCAGGCTTTGTTGGTGATACATGCCTGTAATCCCTTTGCCTAGGAGGTTGCCACAGCAGGTTTGGGATTGTGGAAGCACAGGCTACATAGAAGGCATGATCTATTTAAACCAGATTTCAAAAATCTACAACTTTGATTTGCATCTTTGGTACATTTTTCACTGCTGTTTGTAAAGTGTTAGGCTTTTTTGTATTAACCCTTTGTACATTATGGAGATACTGCAATTATATCCACAACTGGGTGAATGTCAGGCAGAGGTTAAGGGGTTTTCTCCAAATCCTACAGCAAATGAGGAAGGTGAGCCAAACTACAAACTAGTTCTGAGATTGAAAACTCTCCAACTTTGCTTCCTGCAGTTTTATCCAAACTTAAGAGTATCTTTAGCAAATAAAATGAGTAATTCTCTTGTTCCATTCTACACCTTATACAGAGAATAGAATGCTTGAGATACCCTATTACTATGCTTTGAAAAACACAGAGGCATCCCACTGTGTGACTCAGCAGGTGTTACAGTCTTGCCTCTGGAGGGCACTGAGTCCTCACTCTGGGCTCTCAGAATCCATGCCAAGGCCTTTATAATCCACCTGGGACCCAGGTGCCTCTCCAGGCCTCTTTAACTCTCCCCATAACTTCCAGACCACCCCCTCAGCATCCCCCACCCCACCATCTACTTGACAATGAGGCTGACTAAGTTGCATGGGCCCCACATATTAGAAAAGACACCTGCATTTGTTTTCTAACCTTCACATACACTGGAATACCTTCTCCACCCCTCATACATAAAAAGCCAATTAATGAATTTATCAAGAAGCTCCAGCACAGAAACGGGCTGACTACAGCCCTGTGCCATTCCAATTCAATGGATAAAAAACTAAAGGTGGTGTTTGGGTGACCTCTTGTGGTAAATGAGTCTTCATGCATTTTTTCCTGAGGAAATGAAATGCATAACAGGCTGGGCAGGCCACCCACCTGTCGTTTGTATCCAATGCTTTAGAAAAACACATTAGAATGGTTTATAGATATCTGCTAACCTACAAGGTAACTATTCTATTGCTGTGAAGAGACACCATGGCCATTGTAAATGTTATAAAGGAAAACATTTAATTGGGCCTGGCTTACAGTTTCAGAAGTCTAGTCCATTATCATGATGGGAAATGGCAGCATGCAGGCAGACTTGGTGCTGGAGAAGGAGCTGAGAGTTCAACATTTTCATCCACAGGCAGCAGAAGCAACTATATGTCACACTGTAGCTTGAGCATAGGGAATCTCAGGGCCCACCCCCACAGTGACACACTTCTTCCAATAAGGCCACACCTACACCCACGAAGCCATACCTCTTAATAGTGCCACTTCCTGTGGGGGCATTATCTTTCAACCCACCACAGCCCTGCTGCTTCTATTCTGCCTTTTGGAGTGAGAAGACCATGGATGAAACAAAATGATACTCACAACCGTAGCAATGTCTGAGGTAGCTCCAGGGTTACAGGGTTACAGTTGAAATGCCAACAGTAAATGGCAAAGAGGTGATGGTAAGGCCTAAGTGTGCAGGAAAAGCTATGGTTATAAGAGAGCCGGGAGGGCTTGGGGTGGAGGCTGGAAAGATCTCAGAAGTTAAGAGCACCGGTTGTTCTCCCAGAGGTCCTGGGTTTGCTTCCCAGCACCCACAGAGAGGCTAACAGCTACCTGTAATTCCAGTTCCAGGATACACACCACCCTCCTCTGGTCTCCACTGGCAGCACCTAGAACTCATGAGGTGTACCCACTAGTACAATCAGGCAGAACACACATAGACATAAAATTGAGGTGCGGCATACAGATGGGGTACAGGTCCTAATTTCACCATGGTCCCAAAAGCATTCCTTAGAGAACCCCAGATGTACTTCTATCCAAGAAGAGCCACAGAAGGTTCTGTAGCCAATTAGAATAATCTGCAACCACAGAAATACCCTCATTTACATAGCAAGAGTTGCTTGCTGGGAAAAGAGACTACAAAGTTGTTCACCCCAACCTAAAGAGGACTCCTCCTCCTCCTCCTGCTCCTCTTCCTCCTTCCCCTCCTTCCTTTTCCTCTTCATTATTACTGAAAATAGATTCTTTTCTCAAATCACAGGTTCTGATTATGGTTCCCCTCCTCCTTCCAGCTACTCTCCATCTCCCGTTCCATCCAGATCTACTTCCCTCCTTTCTCTAGTTAGAACAGGGTTCTAAGGGATAATCAAATGTAACAAAAGATATAAAAGCTATCACATGGAGTTGGGTAAGACAAACAGAAGGAACGGAGCCCAAGAGGAAGAACAAGAATCAAGAGACCCACTTATTCACTCACTCAGGAATCTCATAAAAACACTAAACTGGAAGCCATAACACGTACACGCACACGTATACGCATGTACATATATATGTGTTTATGTAAGTATATATAGAGTAAGTGATACCTGGTGCAGGCCTGTACATGCTGTTTCATTCTATGAGTTCATATAAGCTTTGCTCATGTTCATTTAGAGGGCTTTGTTTTCTTGGTGTCTTCCATCCTCTCTGAGGGGTTCCCTGAGCTTTGAGGGGAAGGATTTGATGGATACATCCTATTTAGGGCTGAGTGTTCCAAGGTTTCTGACTCTCTGTTTAATGTCTGCCTGTGAGTATCTATGAATCTACTGAAGGAGGAAACTTCTTTGATGATGGCTGAATAAGACACTTGATCTGTGAGTATAGAAGAATATCATTAGGAGTCATTTTATCACTACATTTTTTTTCTTTTTATTTTTTAGTGTTTGGTTTTCCCCTAGGTCCCTGGGCTATATACTTTCAGGTTCTTGTTTACCCAAGCAGTATCAAGTATGGGTTCCATCTTGTGTAGTGGGCCTTAAGTCAAATACGATACTGGTTGGTTACTACCACAAGACTTGTGCCACCATTTCCCTAGCATATCTTGCAGGCAGGGCACCATTGTAGATGAAAGGATTTGTGGTTGGCTTGGGGATTATGTTTCTCTTTTGATAGTGTACAGATCACCTTCCTGTACCAAAGACACTAGAATGTAGGGGGGTGAAGGCTCTATATAGGCACCAGTTGGACTTCTCCATGTTCAATGATTTATTTGTACAGGTGTTATCTTCAGCAATGGGCCCTTGCTGTCAGTTTGTGGAGAGCAGCTTATAGTATTGGTACCAGCCTGAGTTGTTTGGAGATTCCCATGGGACACCTTTGGCCAACAACTCAATTAGATGTAACCCAATCCCAGTACTGGAGGTTTCATTTAGTGACAAGAGGTGGCCAGTTGAAACCCTGTCTCTGCCATTATTTGGCAATTTCATTTAGATTGCCTTTATAATATATATAATATTTATATATAATAATATACAATACATTTATAATAATTACATATTATGATATATTATTGTTTTAATTATATATATGCCTCCATAATATATATTATGGCCATTTGAGGGGTAGTATATATTGTATTTATATATATATATATATATATATATATATATATATATATAGTATATATTACTTATAATAAATATATACAACCCTTCAGATGGCCCTTCATTTTAGCTGTCTCTCTCCATACGCCTTCCCTCATCCCCTTCCCCTGCCCACTTGATCATCCTCTTCCAGCCCCTCATACATCCATAACTATCTGTTTTATTTCCCTTTATTAATGAGATCTATCTGTTCTCTCCAGTCCCTTATTCTATACCTATCCTCTGTGGTTCTATGGAATATAGTTTGGTTATCACTGACTTAACAACAAATATACACAAATAAATGAATATATATAATCTTTCTGAGTCTGGATTCCTCACTAAGGATGATTTTTTTAGTTCCTGTAAATTTCATGATATCATTTTTTAATGGCCAAGTAATACTCCATTGTGTAAATGTACTACATTTTCTTTATCCTTTCTTCTATTGAGGGACATTTAGGTTTCCAGTTTTTGGCTATTATGAATAGAGCAGCAATAAGCATGGTTAAGCAAGTGTCTTTGTGGTAGAATGAAGCATCCTTTGGGTATATGACCAAGAGTGGTTGTATTAATCAAGGTTCTCTAGAGTAACAAGGTTTATAGAAAATATTCTATCTGTAGAAAGGGAATTTATTAGAATGGCTTACAGGCTGTGGTCCAGATAATCCAACAATGACTGCCTATGAGTGGAAGGTCCAAGGAGCCAGTAGTTGTTCAGTTCATGAGGCTGGATGCCTCAGCTGGCCATCAGTATATGCTGGAATCCTGAAGAAGTAAGTTCTAATGCCAGTGAAGGAATGGCTTTGCTAGTGAGGCAAAAGCAATCAGGTAAAGTGCAAAAACTTCCTTCTCCCATGTCTTTATATAGGCTTCTAGCAAAAGGAGGGCTCCAGATTAGAGGTGGGTGTTCCCACCTCAAAAGATCTGATTTAAGATGTGTTTTCCTACCTTAAAGATTCAGATTAGAAGCAAATCTTCCCACTTCAAATTAATCAAAAATCCCACACAGGTGTGTTTCTCCACTTTTGGGTTTTAGTCAATTCTAGACATAGTCAAGTTGACAACCAAGAATAGCCATTACAAATCCACCCCCTGTCAACTTGACACACAATCATATCTCCTTATGCCATGATTAATTTTCAAATGTAAACAATAACCAGGTTATAATTATGCCTACGTATAATATAGTTATTGTTGGTTATGTGGTAGTGCTTGTAGCTAGCTGCCACCTGCAGTGGCCATGCCGACAGAAGAGATGCTGCGGAGGCAGAGGAATTACGAGCCATGGTTACCTTTTAGAGCTTTATTATGGGGGGGCAGAGAGACAGAGAGAAAGAGAAAGAGAAAGACAGACAGACAGACAGAGGCAGAGACAGACAGACCGTGCAGAGGGGAGAGAGTATGGAAGGAGAGAGTATGGAGAAAGGGGGCACAGAGAGGGTATGCCAGCTTTTTAGGCTAGGACGCCATCACAGGCTGGTGATGTAATGACATAATCCTTACATCCCAGACTTTTGCTTATTATTAAAATAAAAAAAAAAAGGCAGGTAGATGGGAATAGGGGCATCGTTCCTCTCAAAAACTGCTTCCAGCTGACTGTTGGACATGGTTGACTCTTTGGGGAATGGGGAAGGGGAGTCTTTTGAGGTAGGTAGATGTTGTGGGATACGTCTGCCATCCATTGTTCTGGAGACATGTATCCCTCTTGGTTGTGGCTGGGAACCTTCTGTCTGACAAGATCCTGGTGATACAGAAAAAAGCTTAGAGAGAAAATAATCATTATTATTTTATGTTGGCACTTCTCTGAGGTAGATCTGGTCTGTCCAGGTGGATTTTGAAACATGTTAAGCTTTATCAGAGACAGATTATTTTAAGGTACCTGTTTCCTTTACTAGTTCAGCATTCAGGAGACAGGTGATCAACTGTTAAAAGCATCTCACAGTAATAGATGTTTACCTTAAAGTCTTTTTGTAGCCCCCAGACACTTTTGGGTCTGGGGGTGTAAATACCTTTTAACTGTTACCATTTCTATTTGATGATCTCTGGACTCCAGTTCTGTGGTGGTCCTGTACCATTAGCTGAACAGTGAGTTAGAACAGGGAACTGGGAAGAGAAAAGCTTGTGGTACATGAAAACTTACTTTTTGAATTAGGGACAAGGCAAAGATCATGGCCCTGTCTGTGTGCACATGAGAAACATAGGCAGTAGATCTGGAGTGAGACAATGAAGTAAAAGCTCCTGTTTTAGCTGAAAATCTTTTTTCATTAAGTAACTCTGAAAGTGCAATTAAATCTGGTGAGATGGGTAAGGCTGTCCTCTGTACCCGACAATAGAGAAAGGAGAGGTGACATCCCCAAACGCCCAGGACCAAGTCAGTGGTTTTGGTGTCCAGAAGGAAAGAAACAGATTACTTCCCTGCTTTGTTCTGGGTTCCCTGACATGTCTGTAGCCAAGCCTAGGTCTGCTGGAGGTCTTAGCTTGGTGTACCCATGCGTCTTGGTGCCTGGGGGCAGTCAGCTGACTGGTTGTCTTTCTAGGCGGCACTTTTAACAAGGCTGTTGATGGCCTGGCAGGGCATTTGCTATCCTGTGGCCTTTTTTCTCACTTAAAACAGGGACCCAACAGCTTTCAGGAGTCAGAGAGTGCCAGCACTTGGCAATTTTGTTTTCAGGCTTTTATCTCTTCCCTGGCACACCTTAAATGCCACAGATGACTCTTTTGTCTGTGGGGTCAGGAACCTTGCTGTCTAGATGCTTAAGTTTTAGTCAGGGAGGTCTGGAGAACAAGAGACAGATTTTGCTCTGTGTCCTGAAATTTTTTTTTTTTTTTTTTTTTTTTTAATGATTGGAGGCAGACTATAAACTGATCCTTTTGGAAGACTTGCCTGAGGCTATTAGCTGATTTTTGGCTTAAGAGCCATCTTGACTATTGTAAATTTATTTGTATGGATCTTAGCTGCTTACAGATTCATCTCTGTTTCCCAAAGCAGTTTGAGAATGAGTGGGTGGAGTTAAGGTGAGTTAGGGTGAGAGTCAGTAAAAGCCATCCAAGCCCGCCCATTTGAGCCCACCCACTGCAAGCAGAAGTCAGACAGAAAAGGTTACATGTGGCAGAGGCAGAAATGGAGAGGGAGAAGGGTTCAGAGCTTTAGCAGAACCCTTGGGGATAAAGTAACTCTTTTATTTGCCCGATCACTGGCAGAAGTTCCCGTGAAGCTGTTATGCGGCCAAATTTACTGGTATCCGCCAATGTAAGTGGTAAATGTATCTGCCCCTTTGTCCCATGGCTGTAGCCAAGAGAAAAAAAATTAAAATAACAAATTGGAATCAGACTCCAATCTCAGGCATCCCCGAGGAGTGAAAAAAGGTCTATGAATCAGCTCAAGTTAGCCATCCTCTCTGTCAAGGGATGCTAAGGACTGTGGCATGCACTGCAGGTGGTCCACCAGTGGATGCAAGACAGCATTGACCCCCTTGTCAGGAGTGAAAATGTGTCTGCCATTGCCAGCGCAGCCCAAGGACAACACCTGGGGTGTCAGTCGCAAAGAATATAGCTCAGACTACAGCTGCGCAAGAATGGCGGACTCACTCACTATGGTGAAGAATCATGGCGGTAGCAGTAGCAGTAACTGTGTGGGGGTCCAGCGGAGGTGAGGGACGCATGCACTCGTGTCTCCTGCTCTTGCTGGATGGGGGAGGAGGCGGCAGCAAGTGGCAGCAGGTCCCCAGTGATCTATCCAAGTCACGGCACCAGATGGTGGCCATGCCAACAGAAGAGAGCACTGGATGCTGCAGTGGTGGAAAAATTACAAGCCATGATAATTTAGAGCTTTATTAGAAGAGAGAGGGAGGGAGAGGGAGGAAGAGGGAGGGAGAGGGAGAGGGAGAGGGGGAGAGAGAGAGAGACCACGTGGAGGGCAGAGAGTATGGAAGGAGAGAGTATGGAGAGATGAGGCACAGAGAGGGCATACCCGCTTTTTAGGCTGGGATGCTATTGCAGGCTGGTGATGTAATGACATGATCCTTACAGCTATCTCATGTACAAATGCAAATATATTATGTATTTAACCAGGTCATAATTATGCCTAACATGATATAATTAAAAAATAGACAATCTTTGTAAAATAGTATAAAATAATATTGCAGTATATGTGAACAATTATGTTTCTAAGCCAAATATGTGAGAATTTTCTAACCTGCTCACTCTCCTAACAATATTACATTATTCAGTTAGTGTGGCTTGCAGAATATCATGTAAAACTTAGTTTGTGTGGGCTTTACATTTTTATACTGTTTTATTTGTTTCTGTTTTTGTCTGTACTACACTGGTTGCTAGGTTTCTGAAATGAATGTTCTCTTGGAATGATGAAGTTTGTTCTTATACTCTGCACCCAGGAGGAGCACAACACTTGCATAATATCTGCAATGACAAGTTCTTCTGGGGTGCCTCTTTACTAAAGAAAAATGTATTCTGGAACAGAAGGAATTTCTCTCTGTTTGTATTTAGTGTGGAGCTATTTATGTAGACCAGGTTGGTCTCCTGCTCCCAGAGACCTGCCTGCCCTTTCCCTTCTCCATGAGTACTTGGACTAAAAGCTTGCACCACCATGTCAGGCAGTTTCTTCTTGATGTCCCACAACCATAAACAATTAAGTTTCATATTAGCTCATTAGATAATATACCATTCATTTGTGGGATTCAAGATAATGACTAAATTCTACCATGGCATGTAGAGTGAGAACGTTTAGCTCAGTATTTGGAATTCAATGTTCCTTTGGACTAGACAGAACATAGTGACATTTAGTTCTGTAGGGTTCAGGTTTAGACATGAGTGTGGATTTCAGTGGATAGCGAGTGTGCCTTTCCTTGACTGGGGTTGGGGTTCTGTTTGGGAGAGGAAATGTGCTTGTGGTGAGGATGACTCAGCTCTACCCACACCAAGGCAACTAAGGTGGAAGACACTGCTCAGATGTACTAAATTCTTACTTCCACAAGGTGGCACTCCATGCCTTGCATGCCCATGCTCATTTCCTCAGGACAAGCACATGAAAAACCCTTTGCCAGAAGAGGTCTCAGAAGTACCACCCATTGTTACAACCTGGTAAGTGAAGCTGCCTTGACTGGTGAAGTCAGGACCATATGTACACACAGCACAGGGCCATGGGCAGAATAGAGGAAGGAGATATTTTAAGCCTGTCACCAGCATGAATTAGAAGTTGTCATGGGGCCCTATTCTATCACGCAATGCTATGTTGAAGTCTTTAGTTAATGCTTGATAATATAGAGACATAAGAGTAAAAAAAAAGTTAAATCATTTTTTTTTTTTAAATCTTCAGATAGTATGATAGTATTTCTGCAAACCTGAACGCAGTCAAATGAAAAAGCCACTATCATACTCCAGCCAGGGAAACAGGTAGGCTAGTTGCAGATCTTAACAGCTCCCAAACTAATCACCTGCTCCTCCAAATTAATCCCCTACTCTCATGCCAGCTCTGCAGTGAACATCTGTTGCAGCCTCCCTTCCCGTCCTGCTTGTATTTCCAGTGGATCGCACAGATCTTCCCATCCAAATTTCCTTTCCCCATGTGTTGACTTATCCCAGCTCCAACTCTCTGGGAACACACAGGCCACTCCTGCCAGGGAAGCAGGCAGGCTAACTGTACATCTTCACCTCTACCTCCATTCTAAGTCCAATCCCTGCTCTCACTCCAGTTCTGCAGCAGGATACCTGTGGCAGCCCCCCCCCCCCCCCCCCGCACCTCGTCTCTGGTGAATCACACAGGTCTTCCCCTCCTAACCTCCATTCCTGTGCTATATGTTTTGTCTCTTTCCTCAACGCCAGCAGGTACTCTCTGGGAACACACAAGCCACTCCAGCCAGGGAAGCAGGCAGGCTAACTGCACATCTTCACCTCTCCCTCTGCCCATTGAAATTAATCCTCCAGTCTCATCCTAGCTCTGCAGAAGATCACCTGCTGCAGACTCCCTTCCTCATTCTGAATCCATATCCAGTGGATCATAGATCTTCCCTTCCAAACTTCCTTCTCCCAGCTCATTGCCTTATCCCAGCCCCCAACTCCAGCAGGCACTCTCTGGGAACCCACATACTACTCTGACCATGGAAACATGTAGACTAACTACAGATCCCTCTGTTCTTCTAAGTTCAACCCACAGTCTCATCCCCAACTCTGTAGCAGACCTTCTTCTGTGGTCTTTACTCATTCTTTGTCCCCATTTTCCAGGGACTAATTAAGCAGATCTTGGTGGAACACCCTGATTTCTTCCTTGTTGTGAAGTTTCTCTACCACCTCCAGCCCATCCCCATTCCTAAGTTTCAGGTCCAATAGCCAGAAGCATATTTTACTTGGAACCCTTTCCCCCCCACACACCCCTACCTGCCAGTATCAGGACCCCAGAAGATTTTTCAACAGGCAATATATAGTTACCACACTCTCCTAAGAGTTAAGAAACAGAAACAAAGGAAGAAAACACGCACCCAACAAAGACAGTACTAAATATCAGCACCTAGAATTACAATCTTCCCAATCCTAGATACCTAGACACCAGCACAAAAATACTATCAGTGGCCAGGACAATATGTCATCATTAGACAATAGGTCTTTACTAGGCAAAGGTCTCTCTAGTAACCCTACCGCAGCAGGCCTTGATTATTCCAACATAGTTGAAGCAAAAATAAAAGACCTTAAAACAGCCATTATGTATATGATAGAGCTCCATGAAGAGGAGGCATATTCTTTAAGAAATCTATGAAAACATAAATGAGCAGTGGAAGGAAATGCATACAATTATTCAAGACCTAAAAGTGGAAATAGAATAAACAAAGAAAACTCAAACTGAGGGAAATTTGGAAATGAAAAATTTAGGAACTTGAACCAACCACAGAAGCAAGCTTCACCAATATGATACAAGAGATGGAAGAGAGAATCTCAGACACTGAAGACATAATAGAAGAAATGGATACATTGGCCAAAGAAAATATTAAATCTAAAAAACTCCTGACACAAAATATCCAGAAAATTTGGAACACTATGAAAAGACAAAACCTAAGAATAATAGGAACAGATGAAGGAGAAGAAACCCAGGCCAAAGGCCCAGAAAATATTTTTAGAAAAACCATAGAAAAAAATTTCCCCAATCGAAAGGAAATGCCTGTCAAAGTACAAGAAGCATACAGAACACCAAACAGATTAGAACAAAAAAGAAAGTCTGTTGGCACTCAATGTGTAGAACAAAGAAATAATATTAAAGGCTGCAAGGAAAAAAAGACTAAGTAACATAAAGTCAGACCTATTAGAGTTACACTTCTCAATGAAGACCCTGAAAGCCAGAAGGGCCTAGACAGATGTGGTGCAGACTCTAAGAGACCACAAATGCTAGCCCAGACTACCATACTGTCTTAGGGTTTCTATTTCTGTGAAGAAACATCATGATCATGGCAAATCTTATAAAGGAAAAACATTTAATTGGGGGTGGCTTATAGTTCAGAGATTCAGTCCATTGTCCTCATAGTGGGACATGACAGCATGCAGGCAGATATGGTGCTGGAGGGGTAGCTGAGAGTTCTACATCTTGATATGCAGGCAACAGGAAGTGATATGAAATATTGGGCATGGCTTGAGACCTCATATATGAGACCTCAAAGCTTACCTCCACAGTGACATACTTCCTCCAACAAGGCTATATCTACTCCAACAAAGCCACACCTCCCAATAGTACCATTTGCTATGAGCTTATGGGGACCAATTACATTCAAACTAACATATATACTTAGCAAACTTTCAAACACCATAGAAAGAGAAAGTAAAAGATTCCATGATTAAAAAAAATAAGAAATATCTATCTACAAATCCAGTCTTACAGCAGGTGTTAGAATGTAAATTCCAACCTAAAAAGGTTAATTACATCCAAGGACACATGGGAAATAATTCTAGACCAGCAATGTCAAAAGAAAGGGAGTGGGTACATACATGTGCATGTGCATGTGCACATACACATATTACCACTACCACCACTACCACAACAACAATTGGCAACTATTAGTCATTTGTCTCTCTCAATATCAGTGTTTTCTATTCCTCAGTAAAAAGACAGACTAGCAGAATGAATGCAAAAACAGAATCTGTCCAGCTGCTGCATCCAAGAAACACCTCTTAACATCAAAGATAGAAATCATTTCAGGGTAAAGGGTTGGAAAAAAAGATCCAGCAAATGGACTTAAGAAGCAAGCTGTTATAGCCTTTTTAATATCTGAAAATTGACTTCAAACCAAAGCTAGTCAGGAGAAATAGAGAAGGACACTACATACTCATCAAGGGAAAAATCCACCAAGATGAAATTACAATTCTTAACATCTATGCCCCAAACACAAGAGTCCCAAAGTTTATAAAAAAGAATAAAAAGCACTCCAACAGATTAAATGAACATATTGACCCTCACACACTAAAAATGGGAGACTTTAGTACCCAACTCTTACCAATTGACAGGTCACCCAGACAAAAACTAAACAGAGAAATGTTGGAGCCAATTAAAGTTATAAATCTAAGGGACCTACCATATCTACAGAACACTATATCAAAATACTAAAAGAATTTACCTTCTCAGTAACCAATGGAACTTCCTCCAAAACTGACTACATACTCAGACACAAAGCAAGTCTCAATAGATACAAGGAAATTGAAATAATATCCTGCATCTTATCTGACCACCACGGATTAAAGCTATATATCAACAAAAACAGAAACAACAGAAAGCTTACAAATTCATGGAAACTGAACAACTCTCTACTAAGTGAAAAATAGTCAAGACAGATATAAAGATTTTCTAGACTGAAAATGGATATACAACATACACAAACTTATGTGATATAATGACGGCTGTTCTAACAAGCAAGTTCTTAGCACTAATTGCCTACGGAAAACAATTGGAGAGATCTCATACTAGCAACTTATAACACACCAGAAAGTTCTAGAACAAAAGTAAGCACACCCAAGAGTAGATGATTAAAAAAAAAAAGAAAATCGGGGCTGAAATAACAAAATTATGCAAATGATCAATGAAAGAGTTGGTTCTTTGAGAAAAATTGATAAATGCTTTTTCAAATTAAAAGGCAGAGAAAGAAGATCCAAATCAATCAAATTAGGAATGAAAAGGGAGACATAACAGCAGACACCAGAAAATCCAGAGAGTCATAAGGATATACTTAAAAAAACCTGTGCTCCATCAAATTAGAAAATATAAAAGAAAAAATTTTCCCAATAGGTACTACTTTGCCAAAGTTAAATCAAAACCAGCTAAGCAATTTAAACATACATATAATTCCTAATGAAATGGAAGCAGTAATTAAAATTCTCCCAACCAAAACAAAGCCCAGGGTCAGATGATTCAAGTGCAGAATTCTACCAGACTTTCAAAGAAGAGCTAATGACAGTACTCTTAAATTATTCCACAAAATAGAAATGAAAGGAACATTGCCCAATTCATTTTATGAAGTTAACAGTTACCCTGATACCCAACACATAAAGACCTAACAAAGAATTACAGACCAATTTCCCATATTAACATAGATGCAAGAATGCTCAATAAAATACTTGCAAACTGAATCCAATAACACATTTAAAAAAAAAAGATCATTCATGATCAAGCAGATTTCATCCCAGAGAGGCAGGGACATATCAATATGCATAAATTGATATAAGTAATCATCATATAAACAGAAAGACAAAAACAGAAACATCCTATTAAGTGTAGAAAAGGCATTTGGCCAAATCCAACATTCCTTCATGATAAAAGTCTTGGAGAGATTAGGGATGCAAGGGACATACCTCAACAAAATAAAGGCATTTTAGAGCAAGCCCATAGCCAACATCCACTTAAATGGAGAGAAAGTCAAAGCAATTCCACCAAAATCAGAAACAAGACAAGATTGTTCACTTTCTCCATACCTATTCAATATAGTACTTGAAGTCTGAGTTGGAGTAATGATAAAACAACTGAAGGATCAAAGGGATACAAATTGGAAAGAAATAAGTCAAAGTATCTTTACTTTCAGATGATGCTCTGGCTAAGTGACCCTAAACATTCCACCTGGAAAATGAAAACCAACTTTCAGCAAAGTAGCTGGATACAAAATTAACTCATGAAAATCAGTATCCTTCCTATATGCAAACAAGAAATGGTTCAATAAAGAAATCAGGGAAACAATACCATTTATAATAGCCTCAAATTATCTAAAATATCTTAGGGTATTTCTAATCAAACAAGGAAAAGACTTGAATAATAAAAACTTCAAGTCATTGAAGAAAGAAATTGAAGATATCAGAAGATGAAACGATCTTCCATGCTTGTGGAGTGGTAGGATAACATAATAAAAATGGACATTCTACCAAAAAGAATCTACAGATTCAACACAATACCCATCAAAATTCCAACACAATTCTACTTGAACAGACAAGTTTCAGCTTCGTATGGAAACACACATACATACAAAAACTGCAAGATATCTAAAACAATCCCAAATAATAAAAACTGCAGGTATCACCACACCAAGTTGTACTGTGGAGAATGATAATAATAATAATAATAATAATAATAATAATAATAATGGTATTGCCTCAGAGCAGGTAAATTGATCAATAGAATAGAATTGAAGACCTAGACCATCCACACAAGTATGACCACCTGATTTTAGAAAGAAGCCGGAAATACACACTAGAAAAGAGCCAGCATCTTTAACAAATGGTGCTGGTCAAACGGGATGGCTGCAAGTAGAAGAATGCAAATAGATCCATACTTATCACCCTGCCAAAACTCAACTCCAAATGGATCAAAGCCCTCAATATAAAACCAGATACACCGAACCTGACAGAAGAGAAAGTGGGGAATAACCTTCAACTCACTGGTACAGGAAAAGACTTTCTGAACAGAACACCATTAGCACAGCATTAAAACCAATAATTAATAAATGGGACTTCGTGAAACTGAAAATTTTCTATAAGGCAAAGGCCACTGTCATTTCAACAAAGGGGCAACCTACAGAATGGGAAATTTTTTTTACCAACTCCGCTTCTGATTGAGGGCTAATATTCTAAAATATATAAAGAATTCAAAGTAGATATCAAGAAAACAATCAAATTAAAAAATGGAATACAGATCAAAAAAGAGAATTCTCAATAGAAGAATCTCAAATGGTTGAGAAACACTTAAATGTTCAACATTCATAGCCATCAGGGAAATGCAAATCAAAACTGCTTTGAGAGTTAAATGAATGGAACTAGAATAAAAGCATCTTGAGTGAAGTATCCTTGACCCAGAAAGATAAATATGGTCTATATTCACTTATATGTGGATATTAGCTATTAAGTCAATGATGACCAAGATACAATCTACAGAACCACAGAGGGTAGGTATAAAATAAGGGACTAGAGGGAACAGATTTCATTAGGAAAGGGAAATAGAATAGATAGTAATGGATGGTGGGGCTGAAATGGAATAAGTTTGGGGGGGAAGGGGCATGAGGGAGAATATGGGAGAGAGAGCTAAAATTAAGTGCCTTTTGATGGGTAGTATGGAAACCTAATACAGTAGAAATGTGTGTATATATATGAAGGCTTGTCACTAAATAAAACCTCTAGTACTGAGATTGGGTTCCATCTAATTGACTTGTTAGCCAAAGGGGTCCCATGGGAATCCCCAACAATTCAGGCTGGTGCCAATACAATAGGTTGTTCTACACAAACAGCAAGGCCCATTGCTGAAGACAATACTTGTACACATCTTTGAACATGGAGAAGTCCAGCTGGTGCCTACATAGAGCCTTCACTGCTACATTCTAGTGTCTTTGGTATAGGATGGTACTCTGCATGCTATCAAAAGAGAAACATAATCACTGTTGTGAGATAATCTTTTTATATACTGTGAAGATGTATCTTTGCCAAGGCACCTTCTGATTGGTTTAATAAAGAGCTGAATGTCCAATAGCTAGGCAGGAGATGACAGGCAGGATTTCTGGAGAGAGAGAGAAGAGAAGGAATCCAGGAGCACAGATTACACCAGTGAGATGTGGAGCAAGTCAGACATAGGGTGCAAAAGAGGTAGCCAAGCCATATGGCAAAATAGATTAATAAGAGCAGGGTTAATTAAGTTTTAAGAGCTAGTTGGGAATAATCCTAAGCTAAAGACCAAGTTTTCATAATTGATATTAAATCTCTGTGTCATTATTAGGGAGCTGGTGGTCTCACAAAGGAAAGTCTGACTACATTTGAAAAAGCTTACTACAAATCACCAAGCTGCAATCCCTTTAATCTACAATGGTGCCCTGCTTACAAGATATGCTAGGGCAATGGTGGCACAAAGCTTGTGGGAATAGCCAATCAATATATTATTTGACTTAAGGCCCATTCCACAAGATGGAACCCATACCTGACACTGCTTGGGTAAACAAGAACCTGAGACTATGTGGCCCAGGGACCTAGAGGAAACCAAATAATACTGGTCTAAAAAACAAAACAATAAGAAACCACATAGTGATAAAATGATTCCTAATGATATTCTGCTGTACTCACAGGTCAGTGCCTTGCTCAGCCATCATCGAAGATACTTCTTCCTTGAGCAAATAGAAACAAATACAGAGACCCACAGCCAGACATTATGCAGAATGTGAGGGATCTTGGAAAACTCAGCACTAAATGGGATGCACCCATGAAATCCCTCCCCCCAGAGGTCAGGGAACCCCTTAGAATTGGAGGCAGAGTTTAAGAGTCAGAGCGGATGGGGGACACCAAGAAAACAAGACCCTCTAAATGAATATGAGCAAAGCTGGTATGAACTCGGAGACAGAAGCAGCAGGCACAGGACCTGCATGGGTCTGCACCTGGCCCTCTGCACTTAGATTATGGCTTTCAGTTCAGTGTTTTCATGGGATTCCTGAGCAAGTCAACAAGAGGGTTCCTTGATTTTTGTGCCTTCTTTTGGGCTCTTCTTCTGTTTATCTTGTTCAATTCCATGTGACAGTTTTTGTTTCATTTTATTATACTTTAAAGAAATGAATGAGTGAAGATCTAGCCACTACGTTAAATATTAACAACGGAATGGTCACTTATCCCTGTTGGGAGACGAAAAATCAGTTCTTTCCAATAGAGTCACACTGGGTATGTCAACCACTCCAGGACAGGCCTCATGTTCGGGAATAATTGACCAACATGTAATGGACTCCACAAGTTTTTGTGTGCTTTTATTTGGTTACAGTTTTTTTGGGGGGGTGGGTGTGGCTTTGCTTTATTGGTTGTAGGGGGTTATATTAGTTTTTTTTTTTTTTAAGAAAGAAGAAGTTGGGTGGGTAGTGAGGGGGAGAGGATCTGGCAGGGTGTGGGGGAGGGGAAGAATATGAAATTAAATAATGTAAATAAAAAACAAAAGAAAAAGAAAAAGCCACTATCAATACTAAGTAGAAGTTTCAAGATGATTTGATTATTGATTATATATGAAGTGTAGAAAAAAGTTTAAAGCAAACACATATGCTAATAAATACTGAACAAGGCTGCATGTATTTTAAAATGTATTATTACTCTGTGTATGTATGGATGCGAGAGTATGTGCATGCATGGGGACAAGTGCATGCATGTGTTGTGTGGTCTTGTTCTCAAAATGTACTGCCATATGCACACAGAACTCTGTCCTCCCAGGCAGTGCCCCAGCAACTCTGGTGTGGACATTCTACCTCCATGTGGAGAACTTGCATTGGGCTGATAGTGTTACATGTAAGACTGTTTTTTTATTTTTGTGTCTAATTATAAATTCTAATTAAATTTTTATTTATGCGTTGGGTTCCCTGGAACTGCTTCCTAATTCTAAATTCTAAACACTGAAAATGTATGTGCTGGGACTCTCCCTTTGTCTGCCACGCATTTTCCTTGCACCCCCTTCTCCGCTTCATGGATCATTTTGGTTATTTCTAGCACCTCCTGCCATTATTTAGCAGACTCAAGCAAGCTGTCCTTGCTGCCTCTGCTTCCACAGTGCCTGTGATGTAGATCTTTGCCAGCAGAGGACAGCGGAGGATCGCTCTCAGAGGAAGGCCCTCTTAGGTCCAATGAGTCTCTGTATACCATGTTTCTCAGCCTGGTGACACTGGATATGGAAGATTTTTCCTTTTGAAAATAGCAGCCAGCAATACCCTGTCCTGTACCCTGGTGTGGGTTTCGAGCTAGCCGGGAACAAACCTTGGTTCCATGCCTGCCAGCTACCACTTAGAGCAGGCGTACAGAGCAGGCACACTGTGGAAATAAATGATAGTTCTTCAATGGTAGATGAAAAAATCACTGAGTAGTCTTTTAAAAGTGATCAAAGATGAGAAGATTAATTATATCAGAGTGACACAAATCCTTCCAAACACTGAAGATAGAATGGACTTCACAAGAAAACTGATGTCTTCATATGGGGAAAATGCACGTGAAACTGTCCTCGAGAAGTGCTCGGGTTAATCCTCTGTTCGGACTCAATGTTCAATGTAATTGAAGGGAAAGAAATGCAATTACCAGATACAAACCCAGACAGCTACCAATGCCTGATTTTTGACAAAGACACACACACACACACACACACACACACACACACACACACACACACACACGACACATATATACATATAGTGAAGCAAGGAGCATCTTCAACATTGTTATTGGGAAGATCTGAAATCCACACGTAGAAAAATGAAACTAGATCCTTATCTCTCAATTCAAACTAATTGAAGGCCTTAATGTATGACCAGAAACTCTAAAACTATTAGGAAAAGCAGGAAAACACTTCAAAATGTAGGTAGAGGCTAATGATATTTTTGGGCTACCTCATGTTTAGCTTCCTGTCTACAGGGTAGTCTTGGGGTCTATCCGGAAGTGAGTGCAGGCTTGTTGGAAGCTGTCCTATAATTTAACTGGTTACAATTAGCTGTATATAAAAGGACAACAATGCCTTACATATGTTTCTAAAGTGCTTCAAGTGGCCAGCTGGGCTGCTGTGACTGGCCCAGAGACTAGTCCCTCTTGCTCTTGTCTATCTACCTTGGTCATCTCACACCCAGCTATAAGCTCTCTTACCTGTCTGTCTTCCTTAGCACTGCAGATTTAACCCTTAATCTTCCTTTTAACTACAGCCTTGACTCTTTCCCCTTGATACCTACACACAGCTACTGCCTTCCTCAATATGATAGTTCTACCTATCCTAAGAACTCCTAGTCAGCATATCAGAGAGACACTTGCACACTAGTGTTAATTGCAGCATGGTTTACAACAGCTGAGTTATGGAAACAACTTAGGTATCCCACAACAGAGGAAGAGAAAAAATGTGGGCTATATACACAATAAAATTTCTTCTCAATCATAAAGAAGATTGAACTTATATATTTGCAAAAAAAAAAAAAAAAAAGGATGGAATGGCAACAATTAATGGGGATAAGCCAGTCTTAGAAAGACAGACATAGGCCTAATTCTAACCCTAGCACTAACCTACCTCAAACCCTCACCACAACCATATCCCTAAAGTAAATTTACCACTAGCTCTAACCACAGACCTCACTTGAAGACTAACCCAAACATCAGCTCTCAACCTAAACTTAACGTGAGCTTAAACCTTAACCTTTAATGAAGTTCTTACCCTAACTCCAGCACAAACCCCAAACTGGGTCTAAAATTGAAATTCATTTAAAAATTAATCATAATTGTAGTTTTTTTCCCCCAAATTACCACAGCCTCCATATAAGGACACCTCTAACACATTCCTGACCTCGGCAGCTTTCCTTAGTCTCGGAGGGAGATTCCACAATCCTTTCTTCTATCCTTTATTCTAAAGTCAGAACCATGTGGTAGCTGAAGCTACCAAGTTCTCCGGCTTGTCAGAGCTGGAACATGGCTCCCTTGTTCCATAACATCTTCACCAACTTTCTGTTTTTGATGGTTTCCTCTACTACCTAGGCCTGGCTGTCCTAAAACTCGATCTGGAAACCAGGCTGGCCTCAAACTCAGAGATCCACCATCCTCTGCCTTCTGAATACTGGAATTAAAGGAGTGTAAAGAACCTAAGGTGTTCTTTAGTTCCCTTTCACAAGTTGGAAGCTTAGCTGGGTGGGGTCTTTCCATGAGATCACCACTCTCTTTATTCAATTTCTTAATCTGTATGTCTTCTTGAATACAGGACTTAGCTCTATTTCACTTCCTTGTTCCCCCTTTCTCCTCAATCTGTATGTTTTGTATTTTTCCTTGCTCAGCTTGCTCCTTTTCATTATAAATCTTCATGAAAATGAACACTAGTAACTACACGACAGAGTCAATACTAGGTTGTTTTGATATTTCCTCTGCCAATGCATTAATCCAAAACCCTCATACTGCAATTTGTATGTTTAGATCTAACTTTAATCCTTACCTTAGCTCTAAATACCCTAAACCAACAACTAACTGTAACTACAATCCTAGCCATATCACTAACACTCATCTTAATCCAAAAGTCTTGCTCTAACTATAACCCTATCCCTAACCATATTCATAATCTTAAACCCAACACAAAACAAAATTCTACAACTAGAGCATGTGAACAACTTTCATCAAGTGAGTATCTGACATGAGATTTTAGACTGACCTAGGGTAGTCCAGAGTACAGGTTGTTGGGTAAAGTGAGATGGTTGGTGATGGAACCATTCATAGAGGTTCCAGGGACTCACCAGGATAGATCTTGAACACATGTGTGACCTTGGCCAGATATGACAGTTGGAAATAATGCATGCTGAGGGCTCACCAAGTTGGACATGTGCATAGGGTGTGTAATTAGGTGTAGGAAGTGAGGGCAGATTTGGGCTCAGGGAACTCACTGGACTAAACCAAGGCACAGGCTGTGTGACCAGGGCTAGGCATGGAGGTTTGATGTGGTGATAGTGGCTCAGATCAGGAGGGAGGAACAGGCTAAGCTGGCACAAAGGATGTGAGATGGGCTGAGCCTAGGAGTGGGAATAGAACAGTGCAGACTTCTACTGGGGCAGCAATCAGGGTGTGTGACAGGCTATATGTGAGCACTGGGAGGATATAGAGGGCATGAGATCCTCTTGCTCACAGATAAGTACTAGGAAAACTAAAAATGTTAAACATGAAGTGTTGTCTCTTCAAACGAAGAGATGTACAACCTGTTTTCTACCCAGAAGGATGGGAGTGGATATGGTTAATAGCCTGGTGACCTCTGCACTATCTGTATGGCTAGGCCATGCCTACCTCCCCCAGACTCTTAATGTTGATCTCAGTCACCCTCTCTACACTCGTATCTTGAGCATTGTTTCTGAGTCAATAGAACCTATCTTTAGGGAAGATATCACATGTACTTTACAAATGGGTATGATGGTTAATAGCCTGGTGACCTTTGTGCTGTTTGGATGATTGAAACCACACCAGATCTTTTCCCAGACCCTTAAAATGTCACATGTAGTCAATCTATAGAATCCATATTTATGAAAGAGGTCACATGTACTCTACAAAGATTTCCAATAAAGTTATGCCTTAAGCTTTATTGTCCACACAGGATTGAGTTAATTGTTACCAGAAAAATCTTTTTCTTGTTGTACTTAAATATATCTAAAATAAACTTTCCAGTGTCAGACTCTAGAAGTTTCAACCAGTACCAGCTACTGAATCATATTGAGCCAGACTTCGTTTTTGCCTCATGCAGATCAACAATCTGCTAGCCATGATGTTTACAGAGACCCTGCAGGCTGTGTGTCTCTAGGAAAGACCTGGATATCTGATGTGATGGGAAGTTGGAGTACAGTAGAAGGGGAGAGAGACTGAGGGTATCCTATCTGAGTCTGTGATGTATATGTATATGTATATGTATATGTATATGTATATGTGATGTATATGGAGTCCATGGTAGGAAGCAGGCCTGGGGTAGATGATGAATGTCAAAGCAATGGTAATGGGCTGGAAGAAGCAGCTGAGGCAGGTTTCAGGAACCCTACTGAGACAAGAAGGGGAGGGATAGTGCACCCTGGGTTTGCACCACTTGAGGTAGCTGTAGAGTCCCTGGTAGGAGGTGAATCTGGGGACACCAGTGACTCCCAAAGGAATAGAGATAGGATGAGAGAAGAAGTTGAAACTGGCACCAGCAAGACTAGGCTACCCTAGGGAGGACAGGGAGAAGAACGAAGGTAGCCCACCTTTGTCCTCTCCATGTATGAGGTCTGTGTTTCCCAGATAAGGAGTTGGTCTAGGGTAAGGAGTGAACTGCAAAGGAATGGAGATGATATGAGAAGCGGGCTTGAATAGGAGGGCAATTAGTGGCAGGACTATGGGTCCCCAGGATCTTCTCTATATGTGAGGCCAGACTAAGTTCTTAAAACAAATTCTACTAGGCATAAAGCTACATAGTAATTTCAACAAAGTAAAAGTTGGTGAGTTTAACATTCCATTTTCATCCTATGATGATAGATAATCTAGACGAAAATTAAACAGATAAAGAATGTAATTAAATGGCATTTAATTTAAATAGGTTTAGCAGACACTTGCAGAACATTCAGTCCAAATACTACAGAATAAATGCTCTTCTTAGGAGTCTATGGAATTTCTTCTAAAATAGATTCATATTGAGGCACAATGCAAATTTCAACAAATATAATTGAACAACTCCTTGCACTTTATTTGACCATAAATATTAAAATAGCTAGAAAAACTACAGATAATAAATAGATATAGAGATGAAAAATATACTACTGAATTTTATGTATTGGAGAAAATAAAAAATTCCCAGTATTGAATGAGAATGAAAATACAACATACCAAAATCTATGGGAAAAAAATGAATGCAGTCTTAATCGGGAAAGATAACTCTATGTGCCTACATTAAAGATTAGGAGTAATCCCTAATAAATATCTTGATTATGTCCATTAGGTACTGGAAAAATAAGAATGAACAAAACCTAAGAGCGATAGAAGGAAATGATTAAGTCAGTGTCTTAGTTTCTATTGCTGCAACAAAACCAAGAGCTCAAGCTATCTTGTATCTATGTATCATCTATCTAACTATCTATGTATCTATCTATGCATCTATGTCTCTATGTCTCTATATATCTATCTATCTCTGTATGCATCTATGTATCTATCATCTATGTATCTATCTATCTATCTATCTATCTATCTATCTATCTATCTATCTATGTGTGTCTGTGTAAGCTTTGGCTCAGTAGGTACCTCCCTAAACTCAGTTCTGTTTCTTATTTTAAGACTATTTTGATTTTTAAGTGTGTGTGCATGTGTATGAGTGCATGTGAGTAGTGCAGGTATCTGTAGATGCCAGAGGAATCAGATCTCTCTAGAGTTTGAGTAGCAGGCCATGATGAGCCACACAACATTGAGTGCTGGAACTGAATTCCAATCTTGTACAAAGGTGGCATGTGCTTTTAACCACTGAGCCATTTTTCCAACTACTATGGCTAGTCTCTTTCTAACTGTTGTACTCCTAGGTGCAAAGAATCATTTCTGGCAATACCTTAGGCTGCTGGTCCACCACACCTAGCTTGAGCTCTTGATTTTAAAGATGTTTATTTACATAGATCCATGTTTTCTTTTAACATTTAATGTAAATCCTGAAAGTCTCTGCCAAGTACACTCACTAAACAGCATCTTTGTGAGTTTGAATAAAATTAAACACCTCATATTTTTATTTTTCGTTGAAAAATTTTTTTCATATAATATGGTACCTTTATGAGACAATAAAATTGAAAGTTTTGTTTTTAACACCAAAACCGATCAAACAAACAAACAAACAAAACCAAGTAAACACCCCAAGAGTTAATGCTTCAAGGAAGTAGGGAAGGCATTCTGCATTGTCTGATGTTAATCAAGTTTGATTGGGAGCTCGTGATCTGTGGAAGACAGGTTCAGTATAGGTATAATGTAGGAAAACCCATGTAATTAACTTTTTAAATACTCTAAAGATACTATGTACATTACACAGAAGAGAGGAATGTCTACCTCAACTTAAGGTACTATGTTGGTTTACATAAGAATGGCCTCCCTAGGCTCATAGATTTGAATGCTTGGTTATCAGGGAATGTCACTAAAGAGGAGGAGTGGCCTTGTTGGAGTAGGCATGGCTTTGCTGGAGGAAATGTGTTCTTGGGCATGGGCTTTGAAGTTTCAAATGCTTAAGTCAGGCTTAGTATCTTTCTCTCTCTTCCTGCTGCCTTCTGATCTGGACGTAAAACTCTCAGCTACTTCTCCAGCACCATGTCGGCCCGTGTGCCACCATGTCCTGCCATGATGACAATGGACTAAACTTCTGAAATTGTAAGCCAGCCCCAATCAAAAGTTTTCCTTTATAAGAGCTGCTGTGGTCATGGTGTCTCTTCACAGACACTAGAAACTCTAACTAGGACAGGCACATTTCTTAGAATGACCAATCAATTCACTGTAGTAACCTTTTAAAATAGTAACTAGCCCATGGCAAACGAGTCTAAACTCAGATTTAGACTAGTGTTTCTACTTTATCTTTGCATATCAGAATGCTGTTAAAATGCACAGAACAAGAAAGTCACTGGTAGTCAAAGCTTTATTTGATAATATGCAACCTAATGGTTGTGAGGAGAGGTTTCTTGTTTCTAGTGACACACTGCAGTTGTTCTACTCTCTGCTGGTCTGTTACCTGTGCACTAGTAGACAACCTCCATTCTCCAAAGGATGTAATGACTGTAGATTGTTTTCTAGTTCAATATCTGTGCCTGGGATCTAAAATCAGAATGAAGTGGGGAGCAGTAAGTAAGACATATTCCATGATGCATATCATATATGCTACCCTCCAATAGCAGGGGACTTGTAAAGTTGAAATGCATTTAGAATCTGTCATGTGGAGTCATTCAGTCAGTTGGATGTCTCATCCTACCATGGAGAATTAAGCTTAGCTTTAGGTTTTGCTTAGTAACTTATCCTGGGACTTTCATTTCAATAGAATTTCTGGCACAGGAACTTTGAGAAGACATAGCAGCAGTTCCTTCATCTTTTGAACGGTCATGGACTTTATCAAGGAAGAGAAGAACCCATCATTTCTCTCAAATGATGCCTACCTGTAGAAACTTCTCAGATGAGGCAGCCATGGTAGTTGTCTGTCCTTTCTTAGCATCAGTTTACCTAAGGTAGTAATAAGTTAGGTTTGAATCATTCTAACACTTGATTCATTTTGGAAACTGGGAAACGGAGCCGGTGTTTGACCAAGTGGTGATGACGGTGAGGTGTCTGGCATTTTCAGTAGCACTATTACTTCCTCCTCAATTTGAGTAAGTAGGAAATCATAATCTCACTAAGAGGAATAAATGTAGGCCTTTGTGATGGCTTCCTGGGGGATTGATGAAAGATCCCCTGGAGTGGGACCTTGAGACATTTCTTAGTCTTATTTCCTCCTCTAGAAGAGGGTAACAATTGACAGCTTCCCTACCAACACCAGTGTCCAGTCATTGTCAGGAGGTACTCACAGGAGACCACCAGTTGTGGGAATGTAACTCAGAAGAACAAATGCTCTGGTCTGCTCAGAATACCCTAGGAACTTTTTTCAAAGACAGTTGTGTTATTTAAACAATGGTTTTTTGATGAAGAGAATTACGGTTTCTCTGAAGCTTTAGCTGGAGATACAGTGAGGGTGTGGTATCCCACAAATATCACACTATAATCAACTATTTTTCTATAAAATTGTTTTTATAAAAGTTGTATGTTTTAATGAAACTTGTGATAATAAATCATACCTATTTTAGAATAAAAGAAGGAGCGAGGTTTAGACCACACCTCACAGGGAATCTAGTAGGCGACCTATACTCTCATTCCCCTCCTCCATTGTCATCTCCCTAGAGTACACCTATACCAGCCTCTGCCAACTACCATAGCCCATCCTCCTAGCCTTCCTCCATCCACTTGGGACAACATTAGATAGGAAACCCATGACAAATCAAAGTATGGATACCATAGAAGTCCAATTTGATGAACCATTGAGTTTTATTGGGGTTACTTGCAAGGAGTATGAGTAAGGGGTTACTTACAGGAGCAGAAATGAGTCACAGAGAGCTGCATCACCAAAGCCCACCCCTGCATGAGTGACAGTTCATACAAGTTGGGAACCTGGAGCACACTGTACAGCCTGCAGGCAGCTCAACATGTTGGAGAATATCCATCCTTTCCTGGTGCCTCAGTTGATCTAAACCTCTTCCAGGCAGCTTGGTTCATTTCTGCTTCTTCCAGGCAGCTGCTCTGGTCTGAGTCTTCTTTGCAGCTTGGTTTCTTTTTAGTTTGAGAGGGACTCTCAGCTTTTATTGTTTATGCTGGCAGAGAGGGCCTAGTGAATCTTCAGGGACTTCCCAAAGCTATCTTGAGTTGTTTATCTTCTTGCTCAGGGAGCATCCCTGCAGGATGGAATCTTTATATCTCAGAGGAAACTGTTAGACAACAATTTCCCCCACCATCCCTGAAATTAATTGCCATCTATGGCCAGAGCCAAGATACTCCCAGTTCTGCTTCTGCTACCAACTCCCCAAAGCCTGCTTAACAGACATCCAGAGTCAGTCCTCTTCCCCCCCTTCTAGCATCACACCCCACCCACTGTACTGGCCTGAGACTGTTTATTCTCTGAACCCAGAGAGCCAACCAGAACTTTAGCTCTAGGACCAGATAGAGCCTGAGCCCTGAAACAGAATGGCTCCAAGATTTAAAAACAGTCGTATTTCCACCATTTGACTATCTGTCAGATTGGGGTAACAGCAGCAAAAGAACTGAATACTACCATATATCCATGGCAAGAAACACCACAAATGTCCTAACTCTAGATGCCTAGATCTTAGGGAGAAACCTGGTGCTAGGGAAATTCCCAGGAATCCACAAGGATGAACCCAGCTAAGATTCCAAGCAATAGCGGAGAGGGCCCCTGAACCGGCCTTCCCCTGTAATCAGATCGATGACTACCCTAATTGTCATCATAGAACCTTCATCTAGTAACTTATGGAAGTAGATGCAGAGATCTACAGCTAGGCACTGTGTGGAGCTCCCAGAGTCCAGTCAAAGAGAGGGAGGAGGGATTATATGAGCAAAGGGGTCAAGATCATGATGGGGGAACCCCAGAGACAGCTGACCCGAGCTAGTTGGAACTTACTGACTCTGGACTGACAGCTGGGGAATCTGCATGGGACCAAACTAGGTCCTCTGAATGTGGATGACAGATGTGTGGCTTGGGCAGTATGTGCGGCCATTGGTAGTGGGACCAGGATTTATCCCTAGGGCATGAACTGGCTTTTTGGAGCCTACTCCCTATGGAGGGATACCTTGCTCTGCCTGGAGACAGAGGGAGGGGCTTGGTCCTGCCTCAACTTGATATGCCAGACTTTGTTGATTCTCCATGGGAGGCCTTACCCTCTCTGAGGAGTGGATGGGGGGTGGGGTGGAGAGAATGTGGGGGGATGAGCTGAGCAGGAGGAGGGGAGGGAAGGGGAACTGTGGTTGGTATGTAAAATGGGGAAAAAACTTTAAACAAAAAACAAAAAACAACAACAACAAAAAGAAATAGACTCTAATGCCAGTGAAGGAATGAACTTGACAACATTAGTGAGGGCAAGCAGACAAAGAGGAAGCGCTCCCTTCTTCTCTGTCTTTTATATGTGGTTGGGATTCAAGGTCAGGTGCCCACTCAAATGATCCAATGAAGAAAAGAAAATCCCTCATAGGTGTACCAAACAGCTTGAGTTTTAGTTAATTCAGATGTAGTCAAATTGATAACCAAGAATAGCCATCCTAAGTTTACCCCTTATTAACTTGACATACAGTCATATCTCAATATGTCATGTTTAATTTCAAAATGAAAACAATGACTAGGTCATGATGACACCTAACATGATATAACAATTCCACCTGCAATCACAAATTATTAAATATTTAATCAGATCATAATTATGCCTAACATAATATAACTGTTCTGCATACAACTGCAAACACATTATATATTTTAGAATAGATGAAATGTATCTTGAAGGACATTCTTTTGGTATCTCAAAACTTAAGTGTGTAACCCTTGATACTATCTCAATTGATGTTACATTACATGATAAAGAAATAGAGGAAAGAAAACAAGTATTTACACAAATTCTTAAAATATGACAGAAACACTCATGCTGTTATGGCACGGTCTTGGAGAGTTAATATATCCTTGATGTAAAAATGTTAAAGTATACTGTTGGTCTTGAAAACTCATAGCACCTTGCTTCTGATGGTTGTTATGGGTAGGTACCAGGAAAAAGGCATTTGCTAGATCAATAGCTACTTACTATGTACCAGGAAATGTGTTAATCTGCTCAAATAAGGACACCACATCTGGTACAACAGCTGCAGTTGGGGCCACTACTTGGTTGAGTTTTTGATAGTCAACTGTCATGCTCCATGATCTGTCTTCTGCATTGTTCTGATAGGAGAGATAAAAGGAGATGTGGTGGGTACCACCACCCCTGCATCAGTTCTGAACTAGTGTCAAATAGGCCCCAGAAAGTCTGATGGTTTCCTTTCCCATAGTGTACATGTAGTTACTCTTGTATAGATCCATAGATTCCTCTTGGGAAGGATGGGAAACAGACTAGCAGTAAAACTCTTACCTATTTTAGCAAAATCCTTCCTTAGGGGTATGTGGTGGCCCTTCATTCAAGGGCTTCTGGGTCTATAAACTGGCTCAAGTCTGGAAATCTGGATCACCAGCTAAGATTTCCTCTTGCCACAATTCAATTTAGGCCCCCTTCCTTATTTTTTTCACTTATACAGATCACAGAAATATGTAGTAGGTATTTTATTTATCATATGTCTGGAAACACCATGACAAGTACCAAAGGTCCATATGAGTCATTCTACCATAAAAATCACTTTGTCTTGCTGGGCATTATGTCAGAGGCAAGCAGATTTCTGAGTTTGAGGCCAGCCTGGTCTATATAGTGAGTTCTAGGACAGCTAGGTTTATGTAGAGAAAGACCTTGTCTCAAAAAACTAAAACAAAACAAAACAAAAATCATTTTTCCCATGCTTTCCATCATGGGTCAGAACATTATGGACATTGCTTAGTCTATGCTGCCCATTACAATAACTATGATGACCTTGCCTTTGGCAATTTAGTGCTGCCACCTGGCTCCTCCTACTTGAAAGGCACAATTAAACCCATTGTATTTAATCCATGAAACTGATTGGCAGCATCTCTGCTATGGATATCTCTCTGTGTAAATAAAGTTCTGATTGGCCAGTGGCCAGGCAGGAAGTATAGGCAGGACAAGAGAGAAGAGAATTCTGGGAAGTAGAAGGTTGGGGGGGGAGACACCGCCAACTGCCACCATGAGAAGCAACATGTAAAGACACTGGTAAGCCACACGCCATGTGGCAAAGTATAGATTAACAGAAATGGGTTAATTTAAGATAGAAAAGGTAGATAACAAGCAGCCTGCCACGGCCATACAGTTTATAAGCTATATAAGTTTCTGTGTGCTTTCTTGGTTGGGTCTGAGCGACTGTGGGACTGGCAGGTAAGAGAGATTTGTCCTGACTGTGGGCCAGGCAGGAAAACTCTAACTACAAATGGCGTCCAACGTGTTGGCAAGAGTTTCCACCTAAAACCTGAGAAAAAAGATTCTAAGACGGAGCTAAAAACAGCTTCCTAGTTGTCTTTCTTAAGTTAGCGGCAGCCTGCCGTTTTGAGCTTCTATGGCGGGTTTCTGGCGTGTGCGTCTGATCTGCGTGTGGCGGGAATGAGGAGTCTACAAGCGGCACTTTACTCTGCTGCATGGTGGATTTAGCCTTTGCTAGTTAAAAAAAAAAAAAAAAAAAGATTTCTGGGCTATGCACTGCTTTGATAGAACTGCTTCTGATAGTTGATGGTACACATGGCTCCAGACCCAAAGCTGGTGGTAAACTGTACCACCACCATGTTGGGAAGCTGAGGTGGGCGGAGCCAGCAGCCACAGCGGCGCTTCAGTCTTACAAAGATGGATATTACACAGAGAATCTGGTTTATGTTGTCTTTGGGATTTTTAACTGAAGAAAAAGATTTGATCGTAAAAGCTGTTGAGTTAAATAAATATGTAAATTTTAAAGGTAACTTGACTTCAAAATTTGGATATAAGGATATGTTGCTTTGGAAAAGAGTCTCTGCTTTTGTTTCCACAGAAAGCCATAGGCTGTGGATTTGTTCCAGATTAAGATATATCAGGTTTGATCAGCCAAGACCACCTGAAAGGTCTCTGATGACACCATGGCCCAGATGATCCAACATCCAGAATGGTTTCAAGGCAACTGGCTCAGAGGTTCACCCTAATGGACTACTCCATAATCCTAAAATTTTCTTTTTGTCCCCATAAGATACAGCGCCCCCCTCCAGCAGGAAGTAGTAAGAGAAACTACGCCCACATTTCCAAAATTATCAAGCTGGCTTTGGAGATGGAATTGGCTCACTCCTTCTCTAAACCCAGACATATTGCTAAAAGAAAAGGTTAAGAGATTCTTGTGTCCCAAATCAGAAGAGCCCTCTGGTGTGGGACAGAGAAAAACCAGTATTTTTCTTTAAAGCAGTTTGATTATAAATGAGATCTCTTTCTAAAGAAGAAAAGGGGAAATGATACAGATATAAAGGATGAAAGGGTAGATTAAGGAACTTACTTCTAAAGAGCAACAAAATGATACAGATATAAAGGATGAAAGGGTAGATTAAGGAACTTACTTCTAAAGAGCAACAACTTGTTTAAAATGTTTTACATTGGTATAGATTTTAGTCTATTGATACAAACTTAAAGTTAATTTTGTTATACTATGTATATATTTCTACTTGTGTTTAAGGTATTATGTTTGTATAGCTCATTTAAAATTTTAATGGATAATTAAAAATAGATTAATAATTAATCATCTGTGATAATCATACTCATAGCCATGTTAATTAAGTCTTCTGGGTATACATAGAGATATTTCAGATAGATAGGTAATCTTCAAATACTTCAAAGACCTTCAGAATATGGCATTTAAAATATTTTTAAAATTTAGACTTTCTGGACAGTGAGACACGTCTTCTCCTGGCAGCACCGATTTACTTCAGAGAGGAGGATGGGCATTGAAGACACTTCATATGGAGTTTATCTTCACCTTGGTAAAAATAGCCATTTGGGCAAGAAACTGTTCTTGCCTGGACAGCTTGATCAACTGGACATGCAGGACCCATAGAAAGGTGACCACTGAACTTTGCTTTCAAAATGGTCCTTCAGGTTCCTGCTTCACAGAGGAAACTGCCAGACATTCTACAGGATACTGAGAGAAGTGACCAAGAGACTCTAGCCCTGTGGGCTGAAGACAAATGCCCCAACATTACAAAGGAACATTAGGTGACTGTCCAGACTGCCAGCTGTCTCTGTCTACTCTGCAAGACTCCCGAAAGTTGCTTGCATCCTTCTCCTGTTTCTCAGGTAATATTATATCCTTCTGAGGTCTTTGATGTGGTTGAAGACTAGATAGTTATAATTTCCTCAGTTATGATAAAAGATACGTTAGATATAAAACCTTAGACTCATAAATATAAGATAGATAGGATATCTTCTTTAATATTGTAACTGTAATTCTTGCTAGATAATTGTTTTGTTATATGTAATTGTACTATGTAAAAGTTAAAACCTTCCTTTAAAAAAAAGAAAAGGGGAAGTGCTGTGGATATCTCTCTGTGTAAATAAAGTTCTGATTGGCCAGTGGCCAGGCAGGAAGTATAGGCAGGACAAGAGAGAAGAGAATTCTGGGAAGTAGAAGGTTGGGGGGAGACACCGCCAACTGCCACCATGAGAAGCAACATGTAAAGACACTGGTAAGCCACACGCCATGTGGCAAAGTATAGATTAACAGAAATGGGTTAATTTAAGATAGAAAAGGTAGATAACAAGCAGCCTGCCACAGCCATACAGTTTATAAGCTATATAAGTTTCTGTGTGCTTTCTTGGTTGGGTCTGAGCGACTGTGGGACTGGCAGGTAAGAGAGATTTGTCCTGACTGTGGGCCAGGCAGGAAAACTCTAACTACACATCTCCAGCCCTAAAGTCCGACAAAAGGAAAGGGGCAAAGAAAAAAAATTCAGATGTTCTCATACTCTTCTCCACATTTTGTGTCTTATAGGATTAGTAAAGGGCATGTCCTCTGGGCATTATAACCACAGAGGACTGGGTTTTACAGTGGACACACTCTAGCATTACAATTTCCCTGAGCCTTAAAATCACTTCATCAACACTAAGCTAAGGGATATTAGACATGTACAGCACTTTTCAGTGGGCCATCTTTTGAAAAATGCTCAGCCAACCAATTAAACAAACTTGACAGCATTTTAAATTGTGTAAGCATCCATACGAAACCTCGAACCCCACTTAGTGGGTCATATCAATACACTCAGCCTGATCCAGGTTTATATTCCTTCCACCACTATTCCACACTTAATATCCATTCCCATACATATCGCCATACTTCTGCCTAAATGAACTATCAGAAACAAATTGGCTTAGTAATGTAACTGAAAAGTTTGGAAAAACAAGAACAAGAGCAAAACACACCCAAACTCAATCAATGCCAAGAAATAATAACTCTCAGAGCAGAAATGAGTGAAATAGGAACAACTAATTGTTATTCAACCTAAGAGCTGATTCTTTGAGAAAATAAACAAAGATTGACAGATCCTTGGCTCAACTAGTCAAAAGAAATAAGGACCCAAATCAAGAAAATCAAGAATAAATACAAAACATGAAAACAGACACCAAAGAAATTCAGAATATTATAAGGGAATATTTTAAGGAACTATATTCCATTAAACTAGAAAATCTAAAAGAAATTAATGAATTTCTAGATTTAGTCAAACAACCAAAATAAAGCCAGGAAGTTAACCTAAACAGACCCTAACAAACGAGCAGATTGAAAGGATAATAACAAACTTTTCAGCTGAAAAGTCCAGGGTCAGATGGAATCATAGATGAATTCTACCAGATATTCAAAGAAGAGCTACAGCCAATTCTTCTAAAATTAACCAAAAAAAAAAAAAAAAAGAAAAGAAAGAAAGAAAAAAAGAAAGAAATTAATTAAGATAGAAAACTAAGGCCCCAAATCCCCAATGAATATATACTAAAAATGTTGAATAAAATACTCAGAGAGTACAGACATACATAAAAATGATAAAATGGTTATCCAGCCAAGTTGGCTTTATCCATGAAATGCAGGAATAGTTCAATATATCCAACTCAATGAAAGTAACAAACCTTGTAATGACTTAAAGACCAAAAAAAAAATCACATGATTATCTCAATAGATGCAGAAAAAGCTTTTGACAAAATCCAACATGCCTAAAAGATAAAAGTTCTTGAGATTGTAGGGGTAGAGGGAACACACCTCAGCACAATGAAAGTTGCATGAGAAACCTACAGATAACATCATCCTAATTGGAAAAAAGCTTGAAGCAATTCCACTGAAGTCAGATTTGACACAGGGATGTCCAGTATCCCCACTCTTTTTAAAAATATTTTGTTCAAAGTATTTGCTGCATCAATAAGGTGAGAGCAGGGAATTAAAGGAATACAAATCTATTCCTATTTTCAAATGACATGATACTATACACTAGATAGCCTACAAATTCTACAAGAAAGATTTTAAAACTGAAAAAAAATTCAGGAAGGTGGTAAGATACAGAATCTGCTTTCAGAAATCAATAGTTTTTCTATTCACCAACAAGAAATAGATAGAGAAAGAAATCATGGACACATTCCCGATCACCATAGACTCAAAAAAAAAAAAAAAATCTAGAAACAAACCTGGCCAAGGAAGTGAATGACCTCTATAATAAAAACTTTAAAACTCCAAAGAAAGAGATGGAGAAAGACACTATTAAGTGGAAGACATCCATCCCATCATCAATTAGTAGAATTAATATTGTGAAAACAATAATTTTCCACAAGCTATTTATTCATTCAATATGTTCCCAATTAAAATCTCCATCTAATTCTTCACAGAAATGGAAAAAAAATCATAAAATTCATACAGAACCACAAAAGGCCCCAGATAGTCAAAACAATGAATAAAAAGAATGGCAATGAATGGATTACCATTACAGACCTTAGGGTTTACTACTGAACCATCGGAATAAGAACAATATAGTACCAACACAAAAACAGACACAGGACAGCTGAAAAAAAATCAAATACCCAAACATGAGTACATGTAACTTTAGCAAATTACTATTTGACAAAGATGATGAAAACATAAGCAGGCATATAGGGAGAAGAAGGAGGGAAGGACTTGACCTGAAAAGCCTAAGTGCTGGACTTCTGAATTATAAAACAAATGTCTCCCAAGATGGCAGTGCAGTTTTAGAACTTTACATAATAATGAAGATCAATAAATTGTTTTATATTTCTTTTTCTTTTAGTTTTAAGTTTTATGTGCGTACATGTGAATGGGGGTGTGTGGTGCAAGCTTACTATGATATATGGTGGAGATCAGAGAATAATTTGTGGTAGTTTTCCTCCATGTGAGTTCAGGACATAGAACTCAGGTCATCAGGTATGCTGTGGGTAATTTTGTCTGCTGAGCCATCTCACTGATCACAATTAATTTCTTTTTAGGGTTACCTTGGTACCTTGTGTCTGAAATAAGTAGAAAAGCAACTTGGGGAGCAGTAGGTAATAACAATACATCTACTCCTGAGAAATGGGCTCAGAGAAATTTACAAATATTTTTGGAGTCAGAGAAGCTATGTAATTTATCAACTCTCTGGGTTTACAGTTGCTTAAAAAGTGTCCCAATACATACTGATTGAATGGAGATGTTGCATGACCAATAATTTTTTCTTTCTACTGACCTGTACATGGAACTAATATTAATAAATCATCTCCATTCAGGTAGTTTTATATATCTCAGTTTCCATGTTGGTAATTATAACTTAGAAAACTCTTTGTTTGAGAAAGTTCTACATTAAAAACCACAAAACTTCCCCCAAGCATCCAGTAGTTTGTACAATAAGTGATTTCTTTGTTACACACTAGATGTCAGTGTTGGCTTACTTAATTTACATGAATTATTAATTTTTATTTTCTGAGTTTTTTCAAATAAGAAACAAAGTACCAAAGATCATTGCTATTGTTCCTTTAGGTGACACCTGGCTAGACATGCCTAGCTTGTGGATTAAGAACAGTAGAAGGAGGGAACAAAGGAAGAAAGGAGAGTGGGGTGGGGGTTGATAAAAGAAGGAAGGAAAGAAAAAGAAAATATTAAAGGAGAAAAGAAATGAAACTGGAAAAGTCATAGCCATGACGGTGGCCTCTGTTTTTTGGGATGACTTTCTATAACTCATTCCTGACACATTAGCAATTTTTACTAGTAGTAAAAATGTACATAGTAACTACTATGATGTGTAAGGTATGTTAATAACTATCAATATTCATATGCTGAAAGTGAATTGGGAAGAAAACTATAGCGTTAGAACCTCAAAGTAAGAGTCTGATACAGATCTACATCTTTACAATAGTGAATTGTTTGGAATGGCAGAAGTTACAGACAATGTGCATGAATGAGACAGGAGTCCAGCAGTGTAGCAATGCATGTGAATAACTCCAGAAGGTTAGAGATGAGATCATACGAAGGCATGATGGCAGCAGAGCAAGCCATCAGGCTGACTTAAAACATACTTTTTAGCACGAGAAAGTAGATTAGTGGTATTTTGATTTTTTAAGTGAGGAATAGAATTATAGGGATGAAACTGTATGTAAGATGCAGTTTTAAAGAATCAGAGATGTTTCCATATTTTTTTCTTCAGGATTCTGCAGAAACAGAGCCATCATTAGAAATTATAAATTAGTGAAGGCCAAACTCTTGTGTTCTAAAATTTCCACGGCAAAAGGAAACATTTGCATGAATTGTACAGAAGCCATCTTCCAGAGAGACTCATTCCACCTGCCTCCTGCTTTCAGAAGTACCTGCATCAGCTTTGCACCATGTCATGTACCTGATGGGGCCTGGACTCAACCAAGCATTACCAGGCACCAGAGCCATTATGGTGAGTGAGTATAGAGTGGGGGAGGTGGAGTGATTCATGGGCTGGGGAGAGAGGTGGATCTGAAAAGGTAAGGTTGCTGAGGAACATGCTAATGTGAATGGCCTGCTGGCCTCCTGGGTCCAAGGTGATGTCTGGGCTTGGGCTATGGCCAAGAACCAATCTTGGTCCAAGGCCCTGAAGCAGCTGAGGAGGGCTGATTTGATGCTCGAGGCTCCTGTCACCACTGAGGGCCATGCAGAGGCCTATAGTCTGGGCCACACCCTGGGTCCATATTGGTGTCTGAGGGTCATACTGCCATGGAGACCATGCTGATCTGAGTGACCTGCACTGCTACCTGGGGACATGGTGGCATCCAGGCCCAGGCTGCTGCTGAAGACCATGTCTGGGTCCATTGTCCTATCACAGCCAGGGTCTGTGTTGATGTTTAGTGGCCCATGTTGCTACCAAAGACTGCCTAGATGCCCAGGGTCTAGGCCACAACCTGTGACCATGTTGGTGTCAAGGGCTATGCCACCACCAGGGCTATGCCTATTTGAGTGACCAGCAATGTCACCTGGGGCCATAGTCATCTGGGCCAGGGCTGCTGCCGAGGGCTATGTCTGGGTCCATAACTCTACCGTGGCCAGGGTCTGTGTTGATGTCCATAGCTCCTGATACCATCAAAGGCCATTCCAATGCCAGGGGTCTTGGCTGACACATTGGGCCATGTTGGTGTCCAAGGGCTATGCTGCTGTGGGGGCCATGCCAAATTGAGTGGCCTGTTCTGCCACCTAGGGCCATGGTGACATCTTGGGCTGCTGCCTAGGACCATGTCTGGATCTGTGGTCCTACCACAGCTTGAGTCTGTATTGATGTCTGTAGCCCATGTTACCCCCAAAGTCCATACAGATGCCCAACATCTAGGTTGCAACTTGTGGTCAAGTGAGTATCTGGGGGCCATGCTGCCACCAGAGCCATGCTCATCTGAGTAGTCTGTACTGTCACCTAGAACCATGTTGTTGTCGGGACTAGGGATATTGCCAAGGGCCATGTCTGGGTCCATGGCTCTATAGCAGTCAGGGTCTGAGTTGGTGTCCATGGCCCCTGTTACTGCCAATGACTGTGCCAATGCCTGGGATCTGGTCTGCCACCTGAGACCATGTTGGTGTCTAAGGGCCATGGTACCACTAGGGCCATACTGATCTGGGTGGCCTGTGCTACCATCAGGCCATGGTGATGCTGAGTTCAAGCTGCTGCCAAGGTCCATGTCTAGGTCTGTGGTTCTGCTGTGGCTGGGGTCTGCATTGATGTCCATGGCCTGTGTTACCTAGGGGAGGGGGGGTCATAAAAACCATGCATGTTGAAGTCCAAGGGCTGTGCTGAGCTGGCCCTGCCCCTTGCTGGTCACTACAACAGGAGAGCTGGCCCCTGCAATAAGGAAAGATGGCTCCAGACCTTACCATGGGTGTGTACCTCATCTGGTGAGCATACTAGAGCTGCCCTGTTTTGAGGACACAGGTGAGCTGGCCAGGAGGGCATGAAAACAGCAGAGCTGATCCTACCACACCACACCTCACCCGCATCTGCCATGTGATGACACGGGTAAAGGAAAGATGTCCCCGACCTCACCCCTTGCTACCCAGAGCAGGTGAGAGGGCTTGCCCTGGGATCATGAGAGTGGGCTGCAGCACATGGGAAAGTGGGTTCTGCACCCCACTGGGCAGTACACTGGAGTTGACTCTTAGCGGTGGCACAGGTGAGCCAGCCCTGAGGTGAAAACAGAAGAGCTGACCCTATCCTCCCTTGTGTTCCCCCATAGCAAGCAATCAGGAGATAGGGCCCTTGTCTAGGCAAGGCAGAAGAGCTGACACTGGGGTGTGAGTGTAGGCGAGGCAGACCTGAAGGTCTGAGAGCAGGAGAACTGGCCCCGCCCCTTGCTGCAGACTGTGTTAGATGGGCTGGCTGAGGCAGTGCTGGAGAGCTCGCCTGGCTGGTAAAGATGGGGAAAGCTGGCAGGCTGATCAGCCCAGCTACCACCCAGGCCCAGAACCAGGCTTATGAGTTGGCCCACCCCAACATCCACCTCATCTATGATCTGGTGGAGCATGTGAAGGGGACAAACCTATAGATCCCAAATTGTAGAATCCCCATGACACAGGACAACAGGATATCCAAGAGAAGCCCCAGTGAGAGCCCATTATCAATGGTGTAGAAATCAGAGACCTTGAGCCAGACCAATGACTCATGGCAATGAACACTTGCAAGGGAATCTGAAAGAATTAAAGGGTGAACAGTATGACACACTGGGCCATACTACAGCTTCCATGATAAAATTCTTCTCCTGTTTTTGTTTTGTTTTGTTTTTGTTTGTTTGGTTTTTCTTTTAAATAGTGTTTTGTTTTGGGAAGGAGGTTTAAGGGCAGAGGGAAGATTTGGAGGATGGGGAGATGGGTGGGATCAGGATCCATGATGTGAAACTCACAAAGAATCAATCAGTGTTTGAAGAATAATTTTAAAACATTAAAAAGAGAAGTATCTGCAAGCCCTCCAAAGCACATGTTCTTCATTACAGAAAGCTAATATTTTTTTATTGTATATTGTCTTTTGCCATCGTCTGGACTACATTGCATCTTTTGCATTATTTAGCTCTGCACATTTATATGATATCTAAAAGCAAGATTCATCTATTAGGAATGTGCCATTTTATCATCAGTAACACCTATTTGTTAAGTATATATGTTTCTTAATTTATAAAAACTTTATTATAAAAATTTGAAAGAAAAAGTATTGCAGACCAAGATTAAAGAGATTCATAGTCTACATGCCTCTTGTTGAACTTCCATATAGTTAGAATATACATTATGAAGCTATAGATTTTACACTTTCATTGGCACATATATTTTGAATGTGAAAATATACACCCTATGAGTTTTTTGTGTGATAAGTACTGAAAGTACTTTGAAAAATAGTGTTATGTAAGTGTAAGACATTATTTCAAAGTATACTCTTTAACTCATAACTTTCCTGGAATGTGATGACAGTTCAGAAAACTTAATAAAAGATTACTTTTATTTCATGTACATAGTGGTTTGCATGTGCCTATGTGCACCACATACATGCAGTGTCTTCAGAGTCAAGAAGAAAGCAGAGGGTCTTTTGGAGCTAGAGTTACAGATGGTTGTAAACTCTAATGTCAGTACTAGGACTAGGGGTTCTGTGTTCTCTAGAAAGACAGTTAAGAGGCCTTAACCACTAAATCATCTCTGGTCATTTAGAAATATCTTAAAACTTAATCTGTGAAGTAACTTGTCCTTGCTCATTATAAATTATATGACTGTTGAGAAAATTTTGTGTTTTGTGTTTGTTTCTAAATATAACAGTAAGCTGTGATCTTTCAAGGGAAAATGTTGCTTTGTTTGAAGTGAATCACAATGTTTTCATAAACCTTTAGGAAGAAGATGGCAGACAAATGAGCATTTGGCTTTCTTAGTTAAAAAAACTTGGTGGGCATGGGTGGCAGCCACTGAAGTCCATTTAGTCAAAACTCATTAGTACCATACTGTGAATGTTGCTCAATGCAAGCTTACCTAACAGCCTGTTAATATTTCTGTGGAGACAAAATAACTTCTCTGGATAATAATGTACATTTGTGAAGTTTAAAAATATCAGTTTGTGCAAGTGGAATAACTCATTTATAGCTTTAAGGCTCTAGTGGACATTGGATAAGAGATCCATGTCTTCAGATTACTTGTTCTGTTGGTCAAGAAGCATTTATTAATAGTCTTCCTTGAACATAATCCAGTCTTATAGTCAGCTTTCTCTCTTTATAGAACATTTTATAAACAACATTTAATTCTCATTAGTGTTTTTATCTATCTATCTATCTATCTATCTTTCTCTATATATATTTATTTATTTACTTACTTACTTAGTAGTTATTTTTGCTGTGCTGAGCATCAGATCCAGGGCCTTCTTCATGCCAGGCAAACATTAAACTTCTCAACTATACAACCAGCTTGCCCCAAATGTATTATGGCACAATTTGATTTGTGAAACAGTTTCCAAGAGATATTTTGAACTTCAATACATTAATAAATAAGAGAGAAGTATAATTCATAAAAAGCTTCTTGGTAAACAAGAAACTAAGAGAGATAAGTGATGGATTATAGCCTATAATCTATCATGATAGAATGTTATGCTTGTATAATACCTTATAACATACTTAGCATTTTAAGAGGGTTTTTAATTATTAGATTATATAAAGAATTGTGGAGGTGATTTATATGTTTTGCAGATGATTAAACTGATGTTAAAATAAGCTAGTCAAATAACTTTGCATTGCCATTATTTCCAAAGCAGAACTGAAATTAGTTAGCTCATGTGGTGATTTCTTGAGTCTGGGTAACAGTTTATTGTAGGCTCTCAAAGTATCTTATATTCTTTGCTGTCTTTGAACCCTCTCCTCAACTTGGCTTTCATATATTCTATTAGGAAAATATGTAACTTGGGTCTTCAAATCTTCACTAAATTTGAGAAAAACTGATTTTCTAGAGAAATTATTTCCATGATTATTTCAAAATTATCCTTAGCATTCTAGGGCTGATTTAAGAATCAGAGAGAATTGCAACAGGACTTGGAAAGTTTCTATTTCTTGCCTACTAATTGTAATCAATGCAATCCTAACATTTTCTAGACTATCTCAAGAAATCCCAGACTTAATTCTTTTAGACCCAGATATTCATTCCATGAATGTTTCCTTAGTTGTTCTATTGCTGTGAAGAAACACTGAGACTTTAGCAACTCTTTAAAGAAAAGCAGTAATTTGAGACTTGCTTACAGTTTCAGAAATTTAGTCCATTAGCATCATGGCAGAGATCATGGCAGCAGGCAGGATGATGGCAGGCAGGTGTAGCGCTGGAGAAGTATCTAAGAGCTGCATTCTGATCAGTAGACTGAGAGAAAGACTGGGCCTAGCATGGAATTTTTAAACACCAAAGCCCTTTCACAGTGACACACTTCCTCCAACAAAACTACAACTACTCCAGCAAGGCTACACCTCCTAATACTTCTAATCCTTCTCAAATAGTTGCACTCCCTGATGACTAAGCATTCAAATAAATGAGCCTGTGGAGGCTATTCTTATTCAAACCACCACAAATGTGAAGTCTATATCAACCTTTATAACATGAAGTAATGAATGATCTAGAAGTCCTTGAGTAGCTACAAGGGACTCAGCAGGAGCTAGTCACTTGTTTCTTCAATGTATTGGGAAATAGCAGACATTTCTCCCATAAATACAAATGAAAGGTAACCTTGTTATTTGGGAGTTCATGCTCCCTCTTGGAGGTTGCAGTGTACTTAATATCCAAGACTCCTTTATACTTACTCCAACAGACACTGAGGTCAGCTAAGAAAAATTTTGTCTCTCCAGAATATATAGCTCAGTAAGAGTAAATGAAGGATAGCTGATACTTAATTCAAATGCTTTAAGTAAAGGTGACTGGAATCCTATTATCATGAAGATCTACAGCAGGTCACTCAGGGAAGAAGAGAGTAAGAGTCATTTGCAGAGGCATCACAGACTAGCTATACTACAGATTGGTAAAAATTGTAATATAAAGAAGCTCTCCCAGCGTATATATTCTTATAGAACAGTGATGTCTCAACTTTCCTAATGCTGTGACTCTTTTATTTCAGTTCCTCATGTTGTAGTTACCCCAACCATAAAATTATTTTTATTACTACTTTATAACTGTGATTTTGCTACTGTTATAATTTATAACCCGTGTTGTTTCATGGTCTTAGGCAACCCCTGTGAAGGGTTGTTAGACCTCCAAATGGGTCACAGCCCACAGGTTGAGAAGCACTGTTATAGAACCAGACTATTATGTCAGTCAAATAAGGAATTTGTGCAAAATATTGTTTGTCTTATATTCTTTGTCATTTACTCAGTTGTATTTTTATCCAAAGAGTTGCTCTCTTCTGGATTTCTAATGATAAATATGAGCCAATTCCATCATCACATTGCTCATATTCTTGACATTTCTGCACTTCATAACTAAGTCATTGAATATGAAGATAGCCCCTCCTATTACCTATTTATACAACATGCCTCCATTGAGTTGTTAGAGGACTAGAGGAATGTATTTATTATGACCTGATACAGATTCATTCCAAGTCCTCATGTGGTGATATTTGGAAGAGTTTTCATGGGAATGTGGCTAACAATTTACACTATAGATAGAACTAATTATAAAAAAAATCGAAGGTTCTTGCTTGTTGGTAATAAGAATCAGTGAAAGAATGTGGTCAACCACCCTTCATGTTAAATAAAAACTAAAGCTTATCTTCAGTAAAATCTTGAAGACAAGAAAAATCAAGGTATCTAAAACTATGGATCTACTATTGCTGAGGTGACTGAGGTAACACTGTCTTCTCTGGACTTTATGATTTTACCCTGATTCTATTTTGTATCTGCTCAGGTGCTTTCCAGCTGTAGCCCTCTGAATAGTCACATCTGCCTTGTATATAGAACTTTCCCTGATCCTTACTGACAATAGCCCAGATGCATACCCCAAAATATCTGCTGAATGTATAGCCAAAACAGTATTACCAGGCTCTCCTTACCTACACTTGATAATAATGTCATTGTGGTTTTTACTTTCAAAAAATGTCCTCCCAAACTTTGATACCTGAGGGTTCTCAGAGCCTGCTCTCAGTCATGAGCTTATAAGGACTATGATTTGTCCTTATATGCATGTCCTGTAATTTTCTCTCTTGAACTATAACTAGCCAGTATCCATGACAGAAGAGTAGAAGGTGGCAATTGAAGTTCAAGGTGTCAGTCCACCAGGAGGAGACTCTTTGATGGGTCAATTCTGTTTAAGAAAGGCTATGAGACTATAGACCCTGGAATGTCTTTTGCGTCTATTGTGCCTTTATATGTTTGCTGCTACAATCTTTCTCTGGTATCTGGCATGGTGTGAGTGGATGTGGGGAGACTCTCCACCACTGCCTGTAATATAGTGTGTTTATATCATGAAAACACCCTGATCTACCAGGTATTTTTATCTGTGGATTGTCAAGAAGATGATTCCTCCCTATGGGGTACTGTGTAATTGATAACTATGATGATAATCTGTACAGATTTTTGATGAATAAAAATAAATACAAGGATATGTTTAATAGCTAAGGCCTATGAATTCCACAGCTCAGATTGATGATTAGGAAAAACATTTGAGTCCAGGAGCCAAGCTGGCTCTAATTCTCTTTATACTGAAAAGATGCATTCACAAGTTTCAGTGTGCACTATTAGCTGAAACAAAGCTTCAAAATAACTTTAGATTAGACCAGATGCCTTGCTAAATGGTTTTTAAGATAAACATTCCCAGAAAAACAATCTATAGTTCACAAAGACACATAGCTGAGCTGTCTGATTCATTAGACATCATAATTCATTAGACATGATATCATATATACAATACAGCCCAATTATTGCTAGCTGATGGATGATTAATTCCTTGCACTCATTCCTGACCTCAATTTGCTGATATAAGTATGTACCCTGTAGAGTCAAATTTCAGCTGACTGTTTTTTTATGTATAAAAATGTTGGGTCCTGGTATTGAACAAATAACAGGGAGTAGAACACCAAATTCTAGAAACAGAGGCAACTTTTATTAAAAAACACTACAGGGAAAGAAATCCTGACTAGTCAGGGCTACAGAGAATAATTTGACTCTGTAGCCACCAAAGAGGGGTAAAGGTTTCTTTTGATAGTCAGGGGTTACACACAGGGCAGAGAGTACATTTTGAGATTTAAAGCATCATGGTGTTTTGGGAGTACTGATTAGAGCTGAAGCTAAGGGATTTGCGGTATCTCAGGAATGTTGACCTGAGCCTGAACTAGAGGATTTATGACATTCTGGGCATTTCCATGTCTCAAGACTTGGCACTCTCTGGACACCTATGGGGTCTGAAGGGAATCTGGAATTTACTACTTCTGAATACAGAGTGTTAGTTCAAAATGTTTACATTGTTATGAGTTAGTTTGAATTGCCTTTCCCCTGACTGGTACATGTGTTTTTACCTATAATTATTCACTTAAGGAGAAATAGAATGTAGTCCCTTTGTGACTTCTGTATTGTCTGAAAGATTCTGTTGGGGTATATAAGTGGTTGAGGGAGAGAAAACAAAGGAGAATAAAGAAGGAAACCATCATGAGAGCATGTGAGTGTCTTTTTCCTCAGCTCTCTCAGATAGAAAAGTCTTAGTTAGTTATGCTGACGCTGTGGATTCCTTTTTGAGCCCTGGGCTGTCTGGAGGTTGGCATTCCAAAGTGCAATAATAACACTATAGAGATATGATTAAAGGTAAACTGTTCGAATCTTTGAAATGTCTGGATTGTCAGGAAGAGACTGACAATGCTAGAAGAAGACATATTTTGGTGATGTGTGAATTTAAAATGTAGTGGGATATGTTAGGAAGAAAGATCAATGAAATGTTTTTGGAAGCTCTAAGATCTAGTAGTACCAAATAAGTTAAAATTCCACAATTAATTTACATATCATAGATACTTTGAGTAAGAAATGTATGTTTATTATATAGTACATGTTCATAATTTAAAAAGACTCATAAAGTACATAAAGTCAATTAAATAAAAGTAGAAATACATCATATGTTGTTCCCCTTAACACTACCATGTGGTCTCTGTGTAAATATTAAGTGTCTCTTTTATTTTGGAAGAGTATCTCAGTGTGTATTTGTGCATATATGTCTTTTGTTTTTATAGTTTGCTTTGCAAAATTGGAAAGATTATACATTTGGTACTGAAAGGTTTTCACTGACTATGGAGCTTAGAATTATTATTATTTTATATTACTCAAAATAATATTTTGATGAACTGCACTTGCTTTCCACTAAACGTTATTATTTAATATCCATTATAATCATTTGCATCCCTTCAAATCTCATTGTTCACTAATGAAAATAGTACTGCTATCCATATTTTTCAAACTATAGCTTTCCATACATGTTCTAGTATTTCTGTAAGATAAATTTTTAAAATATTTTTGTTGAATCAGAAAACATTATCATTAAATATTACAAGGATATGGTCACATAAAAACTGCATACAATGTGTATTGATAATATTAATTTCTCCCCTCATATTTTGCCACATCCTCCCTCATCTCCCTGTCTGCACAACTCCATATTATTTCTCTTTCTCTTAAATGAAACAAAAACCAAAAGCATTGAGCTTAGTTTCTGTTTTCCAACTATACCTGGACAATGGGCCTGCCCTGGGATGTGGTCACTACATCAAAGTGCCACTCCATTTCTAATTTTTTTGTGTGTTTAGTTTTATTTTTGAGTTCTTTGTATATTCTAGATACTAACCTTCTATAAGTTATGCAATTAGTAAAAGTTTATTTTCCATTCTGTAAGCTACCTTTTCACTGCATTATGTTGTTCTTTGCTATACAGAAACGTTTTTGTTTCATTTGTTCTCATTTGTCAGTTGTTGATCTGTATTATTAGAGTCCTTTTCAGAAAGTTCTTTCCTGTCCCAGTTAGTTCAAGTGTATTCTCTACTTTTTCCTATATTACATTTAGGGTATTAGGTCTTATATTGAGATTCTAGATCCATTTGGAGTTAAGTTCTGTGCAGAGTGAGAGATAAGGATCTGGTTTCATTCCTGTACACACAGCCATCCAGTTTGACCAGCACTCTGTTGAAGATGCTGTCTTTTCTCCCATTGGCCTTGGTCAAAAGTCAGGTGTCAGAAGCTTTGTGGTTCTTCCAGCACTTTTTTTAATTGTTTGATATTATTTTTTAGATATTCTGGTTTTATATGTATGTATGTATGTGTGTGTGTGTATATATATATTCATGTGAAATTTAAAATGCTTTTAAAATTTTGTATAAAGAAATGTGTTGGGATTTTAATGGGGATTATATTGAATGTAGGTTGCTTTTGGTAGGATGGCCATTTTTACAGTATTAATTCTACCAATCCTTGAGCATACATAGTCTTTCCATCTTCTTCAATGTCTTAAGAGGTTTTATTATACAAGTCTTTTACTTCCTTAATTTGGTTTATTCCAAGAAAATTTGAAGCCATTTTTATTGGTATTGTTTCCCTTATTCCTTTCTCAATATGCTTGTTGTTTACATATAGGAAAGGTCCTGACTTTTGTATTAAGTTTGTTTCCTGATACTTTGATGAATGGATTTATAGATATTTTTGTGGGATCTTTAGGATCATTTATGTATTAAAATGTCATGTAAATAAGAATATTTGGCTTCTTCCTTTCCTATTTGTATCTCCTTGATTTCTTTTACTTGTCTTATTTCCCTAGCTAAGATTTCAGGTATCATATTAAACAGGAATAAAAAGAGTGGACATTCCTGTCTTGTTCTTGATTTTAGTGGAAATATTTTGAGTTTCTGTCCATTTAGGTTGATGTTAGCTGTGGACTTGCTGTATTGCCTTTATTATATTGAGATATGTCCCTGTATTCTTAGTGTCTTTGAAACTTTTATAATGAAAGGATTTTAGATTTTGTCAAGGGCCTTTTCTGCATCTAATAGGATGATTCTGTTGTTTTTGTCTTTCAGTTTGTTTATGTGATGAATTACCTTTATTGATTTATATATGTTGAACTAACCCTGAATCTCTGCGATAAAGCTGACTTGATTATGGTAAACAATCCTTTTTTGTGTGAGTTCTTGACTTCCGTCTGCAAGTGTTTTTTTTTGAGAATTTTGCTGTCTTTGTACATTGGAAACACCTATAATTAATTTTCTGTTAGGTTTTTCTGTGTGAAGAGGATTCTGGCTTCTTAAAAAGGTAACATGAATATTCCTTTGGTTTCTATTTTTTTTATAATAATTTGAAGAACGTTCATTTTAGTTCTTCTTTGAAGGTCTAGTAGATTTTCACACCAAATCCATCTAGATGTGAACATTTTTATGTTGGGATATTTTAAGTATCTTTTTAATCTCAGTTATGTTTCTATATAGATCATTCATATCTTGGTTTAACTTTGATAGTTCATATCAGTGTAGAAATTCATCCATTTCTTTTTGACTTTCCAGTTTTCTAGAATACAGATATGTTACATATGACCTTATGATTCTCTGAACTTACTCAGTGTCTGTTATAATATCTTCCTGTAACCTCTAATTTTATTAATTTTTATCTTCTCCCTTTCTTTTGGTTAATTTGACTAAAGATTTATCAGTATTGTTATTATTTTTAGAGAGTTCACTCATTTAAAATTTACTCATATTTATTCATATCTATATTAATTTTACCTACAAGTCTCCTCTCTATCCAGAGGCAGTCCTTTGTCCCCTGCACCCTTTACCTTGTCTCTTTCTCCTTCTCCCTCTGCCCCTATCTCCTTTACCATCACATTCTAGACCATTCTAACACAGTCCTCCAATTTTTCTCTTCTTAAAATTATACCTGCAAGGTCATTTGCTGCTCTTTTCTGCCTGTGTTCGAAAGCAGCCACTTTAATTTTTCTTCCCCACTTAATAAAGGATCTCTCTGTGAAAATAGGTATTTGGGTGGGGTTTGTGCTTAATGGGGATCTGGAAAGGAGCCCTTTCAGTGTGGGAGTCCCTTCAGCTAGCAATTTAAGTCATATTTCCTCTATTCCCAGTTTCTTCAGAACTTTTATTATGAAGGAACAGTGGCTTTTGTCAAAAGCCTATTCTACATCTATTCAGATGGTCATGCAATATCTATCCTCAAGCTCCTGTATATGTGATTAATTAAATTTATTGATTGGCTTTTTAGAATCATATCTGCTTCTCTGGAATAAAGCAAACTTGATGAGTAATCTTTTTTTTTTTTTTTTTTTTGAGACAGGGTTTCTCTGTGTAGCTTTGCACCTTTCCTGGAACTCACTTGGTAACCCAGGCTGGCTTTGAACTCACAGAGATCCACCTGATTCTGCCTTCCGAGTGCTGGGATTAAAGGCGTGAGCCACCACCGCCTGGGTGAGTAATCTTAATATGTTCTTGAAATTAAGAATTTTTACATTTTTGTTTACCAGGGATAGGATAATTTTCTTTTTTGTTGTTTGTTTTATTATCTGGTTTTAATATCAGAGTACCTCTGGCTTCTTAAAAAGAGTTTGGTAGACATTCATACTTTCCTGTTTTGTAGAATAATTTAAGAAACATTCTTCCTTTTTTCTTTTAAAGTTTGATGAAAAATTACCAGTGAATCCATGAATGCCTGGAGTTTTTTCCCTTCTTTTTATTTTTTCATTAGTAGTTTATGTTGTAGTCATTGGTGGCTTCCATCTAGCTGCTTTAAATATTTTAAATTATTAAATAAATTATTATTTACTTAATTTTGACAGCTCAGGTCTTTTTCTATTCATCCATTTAATTTCACTTATCCATCATTTGGTGTTTTAATTAAGTGAAATGTAAGTATTTAAGGTATGTCTTTTTGATTTTCTGGATTTTATCCTACCTATTTTAATGTCTCCATTTTCTTATTATGTTAATCTAGACTTCTCTGTCTTTCTTTTGGTTAATTTGTTTAACAGTTCATAAATATTGTTTATCTACAGCAAATCAATCTTTGATTCATTGAATCTTTGTGTTTCTTTTTCTATTTCATGAACTTCTGCTGTGATATTATTAATTTTTGTTCTCTTGCTATTCATTTTGAGCCGGTCTCCTCTTGTCATTCCAAGGCCCCTATAACAACACTTTGTTTATCTGAGATTGTTCTGTTACTTTGATATGGACATGTAGAGCTGTAATTGCTCCTTTTATGGCTGATTTTGTCCTGTAGGTTTTGTTATGCTGTACTTTAACTTTTATTCAATTCCAGGATTTAAAAAAATCATTTCTTGATTTATTCAGTATTCAGTAGCATTGTCTAATCTCCTTGAATTTGTGTATATTCTATCATTTCTCTTGTTAATTTATCATTTTTATTCCATTGTGATTGAATAGAATTCAAGATATTATTTTAATCTTTCTGTATTCATTAAGTCTTCCTGTCTTGAAATATGATATGTTTTAGTGAAAGTCCCATGATCCACTGAGAAGAATATAGTTTCTTCACTATTTGCCTTGGATATTCTGTAGATATCCATGAAGTTCATTTGTTCTTTTATGTTTTCTAATCCTAATTTTGCTGTTTTGTTTATCCAGTATAATCAGTTAATTGTTGGGAGTGGGATATATAAATCAGTTTTGCTATTTTTGCGGGACTAAAGATGTTTCTTTACATCTAGTAGTACTTTTCACGAAACAGTTATCCATGTTAGCTGCATATATGTTTATAAGTAATGTCTACTTGATGAATTTTAAACACTCTAAGATGAATTGGTTTATTTCTCATGACTAATTTTGGTTTGAAGTATGTAGGTACCAGTCTTGGCTCAGAACATCCTGAGACCAAGTTCTCAGCACACAGGAGATTTATTTGCCCCAGAGGGACAAAGGGTAGGGTATAAGGACTGTGGCCCATAGGCAAATGATAGTTTATATAGGTAAAATGGGAAACTTCCTGTTAGGATAAAATGTTTAATTTTAACTGGGCATGTTAATTAAGTGAGCCAAAGAGGGCTTTTTGATTGCTCTAACACTTACTCCATATCCTCACCTTCCTTATGTCTAGCTGTGCTTAATCTTAATAACTAACATCCTTGTACACACCAGGTGATGGCTGCTTACTTATGTTTAAATAGTTTTTCAAATAAAAGGGACTTCAATACTTTGATAGCTGGACCTTGGTGGTCAGTCTAAAGAGGAGGAAGTGGTCAAATAAGGGAGTAGACCTTGGTGGCTAGCTTTAGGAATGTCATCTAATATCTTTTAGCAAGGAAGAGGGGATAGGGAAGAAGGGCAAGGACTGCCAGAACCATGTTTGCCATGCTTAGACTGGTTAAAGTTCCTTCATAGTATGATTTTGAAGCTGGTAGAGCAGTGACTTCTACCTGTTTCCTAGCTCCATTTTCTCAGCGTGCCTTTCTCTTCCTTTCATCCTAAAATATTATCTTTCTTTCATTGTGAGTTGTGTTTGTTGGAGAAACCAATTATATGCATCTTGTCATTGTATCTAGACTGTCCTTTGACTGGAGAATGGAGATCATTTGTATTTAGAGTTATTAATAAAAGATGTGCGTGAATTTCTACAGTTTGTAGATTTTGGAAGTATTTGGTTTTATCTTTTCTATTCCTTTTTTGCTTAATTATAATTTACCAGCGAGGATCTAAGAATGTGTTCAGAATGTGTAATTTGAACAGACTCTTTCAAGATACTGCGTCTTTTAGTATGTTCACAGAACAGTGAATGTAATTTGATAACCACATCAAATATTTCTTTGCTTTGTAAATTGAACTGACAGTTTTGTATAACAAAGGGCTAAAATTATGAACCACATATTTGCCTAAGCTATAATTGCTTCAGCTTAAAAACTCTGCTGAGTGCTTTGGTGCTTGTTTTTCTGTTTAGCCATTTCTGTGATGGTTTGCAGTGGATATTTCTTTTTTAAAATCTATTTTCATTAAAATATACTTTAATAAGTATTCCAAAGCCATTCCAATAGCTCTCATTGTATCACAGGTATTATGCAGATACACATTTTACCACGAAAATTGAAAAACTAGTATTTATGAACTTTGTCATTTGTATTTGTGTTAGGCACTGGATCCTTTCATGAGATGCAACATTTCTAATCTTCTTTTCTTTTACTTCTTTCTAGGCTCTATAAACTCTGTACAAAGCAAAGTGTGTTTAGGGTAGAAAATGTGCAGTCATTAGAGTAAAAACATCAAAGAATAGAGAAAGTAGATTCCAGATCATAACACATTTGCAATTATTTAATTTACCAGCCTGACAACCTCAGCATTTTCTGGGTAGCTTCTTCCACATGGCTCCAGGTCCTACTATAGCTCAGGAAATAGGCTATGGTTATGGCAAACCTCCTTGATTATGGCATAACAGACACTTCCTGCTGTTTTTAACCCTGGCCTATCTCATGGTTGTTCTTTATCTTACCATCTTTCCCAACACTGAATATTAAAGTCTCATAGCTTAAATTTTGAAAAAAGCATCTGTAATAATAAAATGCCTCCTAATGACACTCTGCTATACTCATTGGTCAGTGTTTTGCTCAGCCATCATCAAGGAAGCTTCTTCTTGCAATAGATTGGAACTAACACAGAAACTCACAAGTTGACAATGTGAAGAGAGTCAGAGACTTTGGAACACTTAGCCCTCAATGAGGTGTCTACACCAAACTCCTCCTGTCAGGGGTCTGGGAGCTATGCAGAAGAAGAGGTGGGAAGACCATAATGGTCAGAGGGGATGAATAACTCCAAACAACAGCAGCAGCAGCAGCAACAACAACAACACCACCACCAAAACAAAAACAAAACAAAACAAAAAAATGTCTTTCAGACATTACAGGAACTCATAGACACTGTGGCAACATGCCCAAGGTCTTCACAGGTCCAAGCCAGATGAGGTTTCAACACTGAAAAGGGGAACTGGACATGAGTTCCTATCCCTTACCAAGAATATTTCCAATTGAAAACCACTTGCAAAGGAAAAAAAAAGTTTTCTCCAATGGAGTCCCACAGAGTATACAAACGACATTTAAGGCAAGGACCTCATGCCCAGCAGTAGAAAGCCAACACAAAATGAACTCAGTTGTGGTTTTGGATACTTTTTTTTTTTTTTTTTTTGTCTCTTATTGCTTAGTTAGGCTATTTTTTTTTTAACCTTACCATTCTTCTGCTTGTATGTTTACTGATTTTCATGGTTTTTGTTTGTTTGTTTGTTGGTGAATGTCTCTGTCTCTTATCTCTCTCTGTGCTTCTCATGCCTTTTCTTTTTTAAATTGTAGTCTGTTTGCATATATTTTTATTTGTCTGTTTGTTTTCTAGAGAGAGAGAAAAAGATGGCATGGAGTTGGATGGGGAGGATCTGGGAGGAGATGATAGAAGGGAAATCATGACCAGAATATATTGAATAAAAAACATTTTCATAAATAAAAAAGCATGGAAATGGAGTTATAATAATTCATAAAGTTTTTGAACATTTTAGCTGGCTTTAAAATATCTAAGAGGCTTTGGCATGTTGTCATTAGGTGCACATTGGTCATGAGGCATTAGCTTATTTGGTGTATGTATATCTGAAACCTTTTGCACAATAAAATCTAGAAAATACAGGCCAGGAGAGATGGCTTAGTGGTTAAGAGTACTTGCTATTCTCCCAGTGGACCCAGGTTCAATTCCCAGCACCCACATGGCAGCTCACATCTGTCTGTAACTCCAGTTCCAGGGGATCCGCTCCAACTTCCTCTTTTGGCCTCTAGAGACATGAAACACAGTACACAGACCTCATATACATAAAGAGAGACAGAGGAAGACAGGGAGAGAGGGAGGAAGAGAGAGAGAGGGGGGGGAATGAATATGAAGAAAGGAGGATTAATATACCTGATTCAAAAATCCAAATTTGGGGTAACCTTTCTTCTTCAGGGTCTTTGCTTTCTGGGTCAGGGTGTTCCTTTATCAGGAACACATCTCTTTCCTTACTCTAAAAGGAAGCAGTGTCTTAAAAAAAATCTAGAAACTACAAATTGAGAGTATATATTTCATACACTTGATTAGGACTACCTGCATGTTTATAAATGTAAGCACCAACTAAAGATAAAGTTTGAAACTTCAGTGGTTTAACAGAAATAGAGGTTTCTTTTTCATCATGTAAATTTTAATCTACAGTCGTTTAATCTATAGTCAAAGAGAGGTGGGGGGCGGCGCCCATGGTGTAGTTATTTAGGCTGCCAAAACTACACCACAGGCTACTTATCTTAAACAGCAATGCATTTGTTTTTAAAAATTCTAAAAGCTGGAAGTCCAAGTTCAAGATACCATGATTTTTTTGCGAAAATCATCCTTCTGGCTTGTAGATGGTAATTTTCTTATTTTGGTGTGAATAGTTAGGCAGGGGTGTGCTGCAGGGAGGAGAAAAGACAATGTTATGATCTTTGTCTTAGGGTTACTATTGCTGGCATGAAACACCATGACCAAAAGCAACTTGAGGAGGACAAGGTTTATTTGGCTCACTTTTCTATACCACCATTCATTATTGAGGAAGTCAAGAGAGGGACTCAAACAGGGCAGGAACCCGGAGGTAGGAGCTGATGGAAGGGTGCTGCTTGCTGTCTTGTTCTCCATAGCTTGCTCAGCCTGCTTTCTTAGAATCCAGTACCACAGCCCAGGGGTGGCACCATCCACAATGGGCTGGACCCTCCAAAATCAGTAACTAATTAAGAAAATGCTCTTACAAGCTTGCTGACAGCCTACTCTTACAGAAGCATTTTCTTAATTGAGGCATCTTCCTCTCTGATGATTCTAGCTTGTATTAGATTGACAAAAAACTAGCCAGGACATTCTTTCTTTAAGGTCACAGTATATTCCATAGCAAATGTTTGCACAGTCTTTCCAAGAACTAGGTTAAAAACTGGATCTACTACTTTCACCCTAATCCAGAGGCTTAGTGATCACCACGAGGCAATATCCAGTAGTGATGAGAAAGAAAGAGGACTCTGCATATTGGGTCAAAGGTCAGGGGTATCAATTACTTTCGTGTATGTTCCTCTGTCTATACACATTAATACAAAAGTTCAAGAGAATTTTGGAATTGTCTACAGTATGCCTGAGGTGGGAGCGAAAGGAAGCTTAGTGAAGCTCTGTCTCTTCTTCATAGCCATTGCCTCTTCTGTACTAAGAAAGCTAGCCAGTAGGGATGAAGATTCCAGGTGAATATTAGCTTGATTTCTCCGTGTTCATGACTCTCTGTTCTATGGTCTCTGGCAATAGGATATTACCATCAGATTCTGGGGGATAACTGAAAGCATTGACAGTAGATTAAAAGGTTTGGCAGATTATGGGAACTTATTTGCCAGCAACTCCAAAGGAGGCATCCAATTCCAGGAACTTGTTTTTTTTATCCTGTAATGTCTAATAGGAACAATGTTGCTTATTATAGGATAGCTGTATTGATTCTCTCTCTCTCTCTCTCTCTCTCTCTCTCTCTCTCTCTCTCTCTCTCTCTGTGTGTGTGTGTGTGTGTGTGTGTGTGTGTGTATGTGTGTGTGTACACTTTAACAATAGTAGGTTTCCATATGGCTTTAAAAAATGTCTTTATTGTTTGTTATACCATGCTGTATTCCCTTGTCTACATGCCCTTCCCATCCTCTATGTGACTAAACCCTTTCTATACCATTACCCCTTTAACCCTATACAGAACTTTGTTCTACATTCCTTCCATTGATACCTACTCCCACCTTACAGATTTCCTGACCTCTATAGTTATTCCAAAGGAACATACATTTCTGAAGATTCAAGGCTAATGTTTGAAAATGACCAAAGATATATAACATTCATCTTCTGTTCTGAGTTACTACAGTCAGAATGGTTATATTCTACTTCACCTATTTATCTAAAAACTTAATATTTTGATTTTTTTCTTGACACTCGAATAATATTCCATTGTGTAAATGTGAAGCAGTATAACCCAGGCAAGACATAGGCAGCCTGTTCAGTTAGAGAGAAAAGGGTATAAAGCCTCATAGTTTCTACCATGAGCCTGAAGGATGAAAGAAAACCATTGCATATATATTAGCCTGATGAACATGCAGAGGTTGAAGAAGCACTTGCTCCTTCAGAGAATGTTTAAGGGATCTTGAGAGTTTATCATTGCACATTCAGAACCTCAAGATTTGTTTATATGTGCTGGAGTTCAGCTTCAGATGAGGGCAGGGTATGAAGTGGGTAGATGTGGGATGTGGGAGCAGTGATGGAGGAATCATGTCGGACACATCTGAGTTTTGTTTTAGGAGAGGTGGACAGAGAGGAAGCACATCTCAGTATGGCTTGATGTACTCTGACAACCTGTATCTCTCACAGGCTTTATTTATACACAACATCATTTCTTCACAGACTTTAACCATTAATTACAAAGTCTTTTCATGGTATGCACATTTTCTAAAGTCTTCCATAATTACATAAGCATATCAAAGTAAAAGAAACAATATGAGAAAACAGCAAATGTCATGAGAACTAAAATCTAACATTATGATAAAATCAATTCTTTTAACTCAATATCCTTTTCCTTAACATTGGTGTTGTAAAGCCTCCTTGTTACAGAAAAACTAGACAGGATGATTCTAAGTTTGACTAAGTTAATAGGTCAGAAATCATTTCCTACTACTTGTTATTCTATTAATCTACTAGAAGAAATATTTGATCTTCTTATAGAAATCTAATTCCTTGGTCCTTGGTTTAAATTCTTTCTTTTATATCTGACATAAGACCACCATTCTTTCCTGTGACTTCTGAAATACTGTGTTCTGCTCTTTATTCTTTCCACAATCAGAGAATTTGTGATCTGACAAGTCTGCTCAGGGAGCCAGGCAATTCATGGAGCCAAGATGTTTCTCTTTGTGTCTTTGTCATAAAGTCATGTTTCAATATGGTCTCTATCTTTTTTACAATTCTGCAAATAGTAAAAAAAACCATCAAGATCCCGAAAACTGCTTACTTTGCCTTCAGGAGGGTATCAAGGCCTGTCGTTAATTTTATAATAAAAAAATCTTTTTCTTGTCCATACTAGTTCTGTGTTTCTAGGCAAGGAATGAAAACCTAATGATTCAGTTATAATTTTTAAGCTTCCAAAATTTCTGTAAGTTTTTCTTAAATGATTTGTTCTAGATCCTGTGTCTCATGTTTTAAATACCACTTAGGTAGTAAGTTCTACAGAAGACTCAATTTCTTGCAGAGCTGATTCTCCCAGGGGATCACTGTAAGTTTTATTCTTAACATCAGCTTTCATAAGAATTATTACTTGTCCCAGTTCTAGCCTTCAGCAAGGGATCCTTAACAGCAAGGAATTCAAACATTTAACACGTCAAAGATGTAGGCAAGAGTTGTGCAGCAAATCCCAGCAAGGGCAGTGAAGGGTCAGTCCAAGTTGTCTGAGCACTGTGAACTTTGTCAAGCAGTGCCTTCAAGATGCTTGGCATTGCTAGATATCTTTGTGCACAGGGAGAGAGTTCAATTGTTCTCCATGTATTTTCATTGTAGGAATGGAAAATAGGCAAACTGACATTGGATTCTAGAAAAATGCATTGGAAAAGCAGAGTTATCTCTTCTCCCCCATCTCCTATCATTCTAGGAAGTCCCATGTAGACCATGAACCCAGGTTATGTCTCAGACATTTTGTTTATGTCTCTAGCACTCCCAAGGTAACTAAAAATCACATTGTGGTCTTAATCTCACAGTGGAGTACAGGCCGATGTGTCTTGTTGGATTAGTTGCTCTTTTTTGCTGCAATAAAACACCATGACCAAAAGCAACTTATAAAAGGTTTATTTTGGCCGGGTGATGGTGGCGCACGCCTTTAATCCCAGCACTTGGGAGGCAGAGGCAGGCGGATCTCTGTGAGTTCGAGGCCAGCCTGGTCAACAGAGCAAGATCCAGAAGAGGCACCAAAACTACACAGAGAAACCCTGTCCCGAAAAACCAAAAAATAAAAAAAACCAGCCAAACAAACAAACAAACAAAACACACAAACAAAAAACAAACAAACAAAAAAGATTTATTTTTGCTTATGTTTCTAAATGTGAAGTCCATAATGGTAGAGGAGAGATGTCAACAGGTGCCTATAGCAGGAATGGAAGACCACATCCTCAAGCACCAAGAGAGTGAATTGGGTGTGGGAAGAGGCTAAAATCTAGTGACATTTACCTCCTAAAGTTTCCATAACCTTCCCGAACAGCACCATCAACTATGGACTGAATATTTAAATAGTTGAGCCTATGAGGAACATTTTTCATTCAAACCACTACACTTGATATGAGAAGCACAGCCTGTGCCATTGATTCTATTGCAGGACATTTCTAAGAACATATTTCCTGAGATACAGAGATTGCTCAGTGATTAAGAGTCCAGGCAGCTCTTCCACAGGACAAAGATTTGAGTCCCAGTTCCCACATGTCTCACAACTACATCTAACTCCTGTTCTGTGGGATCTGGTGTCTTTTTCTTCCCTCTGCAGGCACCAGACATGCCTGTGGTGCACAGACAAACATGCAGGGAGGCAAAACATTGATATATATACAATAAAAATAAAACATAAAGTATTTCCTATCCTCAGTTAATTATCCCTGGAGAATTCAACTCTATGATTTTGTCTTCCTCTGAAGATTGAAAATACAAACCCGATTAGTTTTCTAGCAACCTAGTTTTAATACAAGTGTTATTCTAACATTTTATTTCTTGAAAGCAGAAAAATACTTTTACCATTTGATTTCTTCCTATATAATGTACTTATGTGTACTTTAAGAGTAAGAATTTTATAGTCCTAGTTTGTCATTGTATTTAGATTATCAATGAAGATGTATTGACTTCTGACATAATTTGTTGAAAATGACTGTGCTGAAACATGAAAATAAGCTGTTGCCGTAGTTGCTGCTTTTCAATTTATGCATGAGATGAATCCAAGGATCATCCCATTTGTGTAGGTTGCAGAGGGCTAACAGACAAAGATGAATGAATAATGGCATAAGGAAAACAAAAGAAACATAATATGTAATAAAGGTTACAAATACTTCAGTACTGACAGTGTACTTGTCATGGGTAAAAGTGGCTGTGTATTTAGTAAGAGACTCAATACTTTTTGAGATCTGTGTATCAGATCTCTGCACATGTATAGAGTCTGTCTTTAGATCCACAAAGAAAGAAATTAATTTAAAAACTGGAATAATCAATTCCAGGGCAATGTCTTCAAGGCATTCACAGACTATTCACCATCTTTTTTAAAAAAGGAATTTAAACAAAATACATTTATTCATAAATAGTGTTATAATTTAGAATTATAATAGAGTTTAAAAAATTAATAGTTTCTTGGTGTTTTCAAATGACATTAAGAGAATCAGCAATTCCCAGGGATTTTCAAAATTATGACTAAACACACTTCTAAAATCTTCACACTCTATCATTTTAATAGCTAAGATTCTTGTGTAAGGAATGAAATACACTAAGTATTAGTTTTACTCACAAAACAAAGTTACAGCCTATAGGAATATTTAGACAAGGAAGAACACAATTTAAAATTAAGATTTTCTAGTCAAGTGATGAGGGGGAGTTAGAGGAACAAAACTATGTTCTCTGAGATGACAACTTGTTGGGTGTTTTCTCTTTAGAGGGGCCCAGCACCCAGCTCCCAAGTCAATCACAAACAGAAAATGCTTGGTCTTATCTTGGCTTGTTTCTAGCCAGCTTTTCTTAATTTATCCCATCTACCTTTTGCCTCTGGACTTTTCCCATTTTCTTATTTCTGTACATCTTACTCTTACTCCGTGGCTTGCTGTGTAGCTGGGTGGCTGGCTCTTGATGTTCCCTCTTTCTCTTATTCCTAGATCTCCCTCTCTCAGATTTCTGCCTTTATTAATTCTTTCTGCTTTCCAGCCCCACACATCCTTTCTCCTGCCTTGCTGTTGGCCATTCAGTTCTTTATTAGACCATCAGGTGTTTTAGACAGACACAGTCACACAGTTTCACAGAGCTAAACAAATGTAACATAAACAAAAGTAACACATCTTAAAATAATATCCCCTAACAACAACTTCTTGTTCCCAGAAGATATTGTGAGGAGACATGGCAGGAAGATGTGGGGAAAGTATTTAAACAAGGCCAATAGGAGAAGGGGGGAACCCAGCATCCATTTATCAAATTTCCAGCCTGAGGCTTCTCCCATTCTTAAGGGATGAAACTATTTCCTTCCTTCTTTTTTTATGGCTTGGTCTTTTGATGTTCCTGAATGTACAATTCTTTTTCCCTGTCAGGAAATCAACTTGGAGAGCTGATAGATTACTACCAGCACCTCATTACAGTAGTAGACCTTTGTGGAATCACTGTGAATACTGCCATTTAAGGACTTATTTTTTCATTGAAAATGTTTTATAACTTGAGAGAGTTTTGAAAGGACTTGTACAAAATATAGTACATAACTGAACTTATTAGTATGTATATTGTTATGCTATATCCATATGCACATTTTTCTATGTAGGTTCACTAATACATTACAGGCTAGGATTCATATATGAGGAAGAATAGGTGGGGTTTTTTACATTTGGAATTTGGATGATCTTGCTTAATATTATGCATTCTAAGGACATCCATTTTCATACAAATTCTATTTCACTTTTCTTCAAAAGTTGAATGATATTTCATTTTATATATGTACCAGATTTTCATTATCCATTGATCTCCTGATAGACAACTAGGTTAGTTTCATTTTCTTGCTATAGAGATTAGAGCAGCAATAAACATGGAGGTGTGCATATCTCTATTGTAGGGTGTGAAGCTCTCTCACTATATGCCTGACTGAAATGGCTGGGTCATATAGTAGTGTTAGCTCCATGCTGATTTCCACAATCACTGTATTAATGTGCAATTCCACCAGTAGTGAATGAGGGTTTTTCTTTAAATTCTCTCCAACATTTGTTTTCAGATTTCTTGATGATAGCTATTTTGGCATGGGTGAGGTCATTTCTCAAAATAGTTTTAATTTTCACTTCTAGGATAACTAGAGATGTTAAACATCTTTAATAAGTTTTCTTTTTGAGAACATCATGCTACATCACTCCAACCCCTTCTCTTCTACCTCCTCCCATGTTTCCTCCTCCCAAATCCATTATTTTTTATTACTATCACTACATATATATCCATATATGTGACACACACACACACAGACACACACAGACACACACAGACACACACAGACACACACAGACACACACACACACACACACACACACACACACACACACACACACACATATCCTATATGAGAGCTCATTCCTGTAGAAGACTGTATCTCCCTATCTCAGTAACCATTGATCACCTGTAGCTTTTCATTTGTAGGTGGGGTATATGGAATGTCCTCTGTCTGAGTTGGCATTTTACTAGTCTTGTTCAGGCAATCATACTGTTGAGAATTCATGTTATACTTTTTAGAAGTTCTTGGACATTACTATTTCTTTATTTTAAAAAAAATGTATATCAAATTCATTATCCCATTTGTTGTCAGTTTTATTTACTTTGTATTTACATTCTGTAGTTCTTTTTAAATTCTGAATATTAGACCCTAGTGTGAGGTATAGCAGCTGGTAATGATATTTCCACCCCCTGCTTTGTGGTCTGTCAGTGTCCTCTACTGATAGTTTCCTTTGCTGTATATGAACTTTTTAATATCATACAGTCCAGTCTGTTAATATTTAGAGATTATTCCTCTGTTATTGATGTTTTGTTTAGAAAGTTCTAGCCTACTGCACCACATTGAAGAATATTCTGTATTTTCTCAGTGTATCAATATTTTTTTTTTTTTTTTCTGGAGCTGAGGACCGAACCCAGGGCCTTGTGCTTGCTAGGCAAGCTCTCTACCACTGAGCTAAATCCCCAACCCCAATATGTCATATTTTAAGTTAAAGTATTTGATTCATGTAAATTGACTTTTTATAGAAGATGAAAGGCATTGATCTAATTTCATCCTGTACAGGAGGATATCCAGGGTTTTTTTTCCCCCATAACCATTTGTTGAATAGGCTGTCTTTATTCCAATATAAAATTTTGGCACATTTTCAAGGATTAGGTAAGCATTGCTTTGTCAGTTTACTTCTGACACTCCTATTCTTTTCCTCAAAAACTTGGTAGCTAGTAAGGAAACATGGGGGTGGGAGTAGAAAGGATCTTCCAAGGAAGAGGAAAGAAAACATAGTGTTAAAATGCACAAAGGGGAAATTTGAGTAGGAGAATTAAACTGGGAGGGGGAGAAGATGGTAGAGCAGGGGAAGCTGTATGGTGGGGGACAACTAATACCAAAGGCCCACATGAAAACCTATGGAGAAGTTTCTGAAAATATGTAAATTTACAAAAGGAGTATCAATAGAGTTACCATATAGTGGGGAGAACCATATCTTAATTAGGCATTATATGGTACCATATAATGTGTTGTGTTGTTGTTTTTGCTCTTTTTGGGGGGTGCCTGCCACTCAGCTCCCAAATGTAGATGAATTTCTAAATGGTCTTATTAAATATAAAACATGGAGCCAGATATAGGGATTAAAGCCTGAGAGAGATCAGAGCATCTAACCTTACCTCACCAACTCTGCAGCTCCCAAATGCGACTTCCTTCCTGTCTACCCACGCCTATATGCCTTGCTGTTCTTCCATCTGATTTGCTCTCTCTTTCTGCCTAGCTCTTTCACTTCCTGTCTGTCTGTACAGACTTCTAGACCTCCATGGTTATCTAGTATTGGAATTTAAGGCATGTGCCACCACACCTGGCTGTTTGCAGTGTGGCCTTGAACTCACAGAGATCCAGACAGATCCCTGCCTGCCAAGGGACAGGATTAAAGGCGTGTGCTAACATTGCATGCCTTTTGTGTTTACTTACAATGGCTTGGTTTTTCCTCTGATCTCCAGGCAAGCTATATTTATTAGAGCACAAATAAAATATCACCACACCCAAATAAACACACACATAGAGGCTTATTCTTAATTATGAATCTCTGGCCTTCCCTTTCCCTTACTTCTGTAAACTTATTCTCACTGTTACTTTGTGGCTTGCTGGGTGGCTGGCCCCTTGAGTCCTCCTCCTTTTTTGGCTCCTTATTTCTCTTCTCCTCCCAGATTTCTCCTTCTATATATTCTCTCTGCCTGCCAGCCCTGCCTATTCCTTTCTCCTGCCTTGCTATTGGCCATTCAGTTCTTTATGAGGCCATCAGGTGTTTTAGACAGGCACAGTAACACAGCTTCACAGTGTTAAACAAATGCAACATAAACAAGAGTAACACACCTTCAAATAATATTCTACAACATCATGTCTTTTTGAATTGTTAGCCAAAGCTGTCCTATAGGCTATTGGCAATTCTACTGGTCACCCTTCACAGCCTGATGGTAAGACATTATTCTAAAGAAGCCACAAAATCATGTTATAGGACATGGAGAAATTGAGCTTGTACTCAATGAGATAGTTCACTCATACTAGCTGATATTTACAATGCTAGAGGGTACTAAACACACTGCAGGAGGACAAAAGTCATCACCAATGTCACCCAGTTAGGAACCCTGCGGGCTACAGTACAGACTTGCCTGTAAGACATGCCCACTTGTGCAAGAGTGGCACAAATGCTATGGGAATAACCAATAAGTCTTCTTTTATTAGATTAAAAGCCTGCTCCATGAAATGGAGCCCATATCTGACAGCTTTAATGAGGCTAAGAATCTGAAACTAGGTAAATCATGAGCAGGAGTGGAAAACCTACTACAATTATTCTACTAAATAATCATAACAATAAAACAACCCTAGTAACATATTGCTATAGCCATAGATCAGTGCATTGCCCAACGCTTAGAGAAACTTCTTTTTGCAGTAGATGGTGATTGACACCAAAACCCACAACTAGATAATATGCAAAGATTGAGAGACTTGAGAGCTCTCAGTCCTGAATAAGAGGTCTCTATCACACCCCTATCCTCGAGGCTCCAGATCTATGTGGAAGAGGGAGCAGAAATATTTTAAGAGCCATGTGGTGGTGGGTAACTCAAAGAAGATATTATCCAGACATGATAGAGCTGATGCACATAGCAACTCACAGAGACTTTAGGAGCGTGAACATGAAGTTCAAGCCAGACAAAATCTCAACATGGAGAAGAAGTGAGAACAAAGACTTACCTTTCATCAACAATTTATATTCGCTGGGAAAGGAAAAATGACTTTATCCAACACAGTGATACTGGGCTTATCAACAATGCTCTAGGATAAGCCTCATGCTCAGGAGTAGTTGGCCAACACAAAACAGCCTCAATATGTTTCTGTGAAAAACTGTCTTGTTTTTGTTTTTGTCTTTAAGAGGGAGAAAGAACATGAAGTTGGAAGGATCTGTGAGGAGTTGGGGGAAGGGAGAGGACAAGAAATTTTATTATATGAAATAAAAAATATAAATATAAAAGAATTTTCTGTATTTTTAGCCTGGTTATCATTAATTGTCTTAATCTGTTTTTTTCCCCCCTTGAAATACCTTATATCTCTATCAATTCTGAAACATTATTTACACGGTATACCAATCTTGATTCACAGTTATCTATTCTCAGGGCTGGCAGTATTTCAATCCCTGCTCTCCTGGCTTTTACAGTTGCTGATGAAAAGTCTAGGTAATTCTGATATTTGTGTCTTTGTATGTAAGTTGATTTTTTTCTTATGTTGCCTATTGGGTTACTCCTTTACTCTGTACTTTTGACATGTTTTCAGTGTTGGGCTATGGAGACTTTCTTCTATAGTCATGCCTGCTTGGAGTTGTATATACCTCTTGCATATGGATATCTACTTCCTATAAGTTTAGAGAATTTTATGTTATAATTTTGTTAGTTTGTTTATTCCATTTGATTTTGTTTCTGATCCTTCTTCTACACCATGATGCCTCAGCTTTGGCATCTGGAATATATCTCAGAGTTCTTGGTAATATAGTTCTTGCTCCTTAAAATTTCCCATCATATATGTCTGTCTCTGGTATGTCTTTACTGTGTTTTCCATCCCTGAGCTTTATTATTCTTCATTGTCTTGCTTGTGATAATGTCTGTTATGTATTTTTATATGATTAAACATCTCCTTCATTTGAATTCTGTGTAGTTCTTTTTCAATGATCCCATCTCCTTGGCAAAAAAATTATGTTACATGTTTTGGATCTTTGCTTTCAATTTACCTACTGTTTCATTCACTTCAGAGATCGTCTTGTTGAAATTGTAGGTTTTCATGCATCTGTTTGTTTGCATAGTGTATATGATCATTCATTCTTCTACAAAGCAAGATGCTTAGTTCTGTCTTAGGAATTTCAGCTCTATCTGTAGTTTTGGTTACCCTTCAAAGAGGAGTTGGTCACTGGGGATAGGTTTTGAATATTATATGCTTTTTGGGTTTTTTGTTTTGTTTTGTTTTGTTTTGTCAATCTTGCACATCTGTTGTAATGCACAGTCTTTCAGTTTTGACTTACCCTTCTTCCAAATCTATTTAGATGTTTTGTTTTCTATGATTATTCCCAGAATCACAATTCTTCCCAGAATCTGAATGAGATTCAGCTATGTTGACTGATGAAATTTGTTGTTGACTATTAAATTGAGTCACTGAATTGATTTTTGTCTTGGCCATTTACCCTTGGGATCAACCCTGGAACTCCACACTAAGCCACAAGCCAACCATATGGAATTAAAATCTTGATCACCCCATTGAGTTCTATGAATCTGTAAGGTGCAGGACACCAGATGTAAAACCCACTGATGTTTCTGTACCATCTGGGTGTTGTAATTAGAGATACAGGCAAGCAATAACCTCTGGACCACAAAAGATTAGATTCTGAATGTTGCAGTGATCAATGGAACCTCAGAAGTCAAACCTCCAAACGTACCTTAAAAATTCCTGGAGCCAAAGCACCAGTCTCTTAGATAATCCTTGGCCAACTGAAACTGATGATAGGACCTTATCCTGAATTTTGAGGTCACTGTAGCTGGAGGTCAGGTCCCATGGTGCTTCCAGGTCTTTCAACCTTTCAGGAGCAAAGAGTTTAGTCCCAAGGTGCTCTCTGTGCCCACTATAGCCATCAGCCTTTTTCTGCATCCTCCTCTCAAACCTCAATAGTCAAAGGCATGATGGCTTATTGTCTGTGGATCCATTGAAGCTGGAAAGCTGGATGTAAGGTACTCTCATGTTCCAAAGAAGTCAGAGACCTGCATGGGGGGTGGGGTGTACTCTCTGGCACAGCTGGAGCTGGGGCCCTAAAGCTTATGCATCTTCTTATTCTTACATTTGTAGTTGGAGACCTTCTCTCCAGGTCTCACTAAGCCCCAGCAGTCCAGTAGCCCACTTGTAAAATAAACACACAGACATTTATATTATTTAAACTGCTTGGACATTAGCTTAGGCCTATCATTGTCTAGCTCTTACTCTTATATTTAGCCCATTTTTATTAATCTATACTTTGCCACGTGGCTTCTGGCTTACCAGTACCTTACATCTTTCTTGTCATGGCAGCGGCTGGCGGCTGGCAGTGTCTCCCTTCCCCAGCCTTCACTTCCCAGAATTCTCCTCCTTGTCCCGCCTACTCTATCCTTCCTGCCTGGCTACTGGCCATTCAGCACTTTATTTATTTTAACCAATCAGAGTAACACATTTGACATACAGAACATCCCACAGCATACATTTTACCATGTAAATGAAAGAAATTTAATTAATGGCCATCACACTGATTTACTTAAATGTGTTCTCCTTTCTCTAGTTAAGCCAACACCCAAAGCCTCTTGCCAACCTCTTGAACAATCTTTGCTTTTGTTTCATTTCTCTAGGAAAAAAACCCAAACCAAACAGTAGTTAATGCTGCTGTTTCTGAAATCAATGCCTATTTCTATTTCACAGTTTTGTCATCCATTAGAATCCAGCTTGTCGTCTGTTTAGTCTGTCTGTAGATTCTAGTCACTGTCTATTATATTTATCTCCCACTCAAATATTTCTGTCTTTGGGGGGTGAGGGAAAGCAAATGTGGCTCATCATGAGAAGATCATAGATTTAGATTTAAGCTTATCTATATCCTGACATCTGTTTCAGTCTAGTAGTAGTGTTATGAGTTGCTTACAGTATGTTCTATGTGCCCACAGCTTTTCACTGTCTTTCTCTTCCATTATGTGTATGCTTTTCACATCTGTGTCTCTAAGGCTTCCTTGTGTGGTGCATGGTGGTCAGCAGGGATAACCATTTTGGTCTACTTTGATTTTTATTCTCTCATCATCTGTGGAATGGAAGAGATAGGTTTTGCTTTAACTTTCTGAATGAAACCTGTCCTAAACTACTTATTCCAGTTCCTAACTTCTTTTAAGATTATAGTGTCAGGTTTTGGCTAAAATAACCAAATGGACTTTAAGATATCAATCTATTCATAAAAGAACTTAATGAAATTATTTTCAAATTTATCCCTGTTACAAATGGAAATCTTTTGAGTTTAGAGTATTCTACCAACTCAGTAGAGGTGAATAATATTTATTACATAGTCATTTTTGTAGAAACTCAAAATTTACATTGTGAACTGATGAATATAAAGCATTGTATAAGATAGTAGTCTCATCTTGCCTCTCTGCCATCCAAGCCTAACTTGAGGAAACAGACACTTCATTTAGAGTCTTCATTTAATGTAGCGTCAGTTGGTTCACTATCCATTTTTACCAAGGTGAAAACTAAAATAGTTTGAAATGTATTTTTCCTAGATTCATTTTGTCCTAATAATTCATTCCATGTGGGCTTCAGCAAGGGGCTGGATTGCCCACTACTTAGCTGCAGATATGTAGCAGGCCTCAGACAAGACACAGAGGGTGAAGGAAAGGGATGAGGGAAACCACAGGTCCTAGGACATATTTACAAGCCTGAGAAGGCTTTAGAATTACTCATCATAAGAAATGTTCCTATAAAAGGCATGTGGAAAGTGTCTTTCGGTCCGCATCAACTCAGTAGGTAAACAGAGAAACAGAATTCTCCTTGGATCCTTGAATCAAAGCTTTAAAAGATGTCACTAGAAAATGATGTTGTAGTCGTGCTGGAACTCTCATCCAATAACTGATGGAAGTGAATGCAGAGATCCTCAGCCAGGCTCCAGGTGGAGCTCCAGGTGTCCAATTGTCAAGAAAGAGGAGGGACTGTAAGAGTGTGAATTGTTGAGACCAAGACTGGAAAAAGCACAGGGACAAATAGCCAAATGAATGGAAGCACATGAATTATGAACCAAAGGCTGAGGAGCCCCCAACTGGATCAGGCCCTCTGGATAAGTGAGACAATTGAATATCTTGATCTGCTTGGGAGGCATCCAGGCTGTGGTACTTAGACCTGTCCTTAGTGCATGAGCTGGCTGTTTGGAACCTTGGGCTTACACAGGGACACTTTGCTCAGCCTGGAAGGAGGGGACTGGACCTGCCTGTACTGAATCCACCAGGTTTAAATGAGTCTTGGCCCTGGAGGAGATAGGAATGGAGGGGAGGGGGAGGGAGGAAGGTTGGGGTGGGGGTGGGAGGGGGGAGGACAGGGGAACGCATGGCTGATGTGTAAAATTAAAACACAAATATAATAATTAAAAAAAGGAAAAAAAAAAGAAAGAAAATGATGTTGTAGTTGAAATTCCTGTACAGTTGAAGCTCTTCTTGAAGATACAAAGGAAAGGAGCCTAGAGTAATCAGGAAGGACATCAGATAAGAATAACACATTTTAGTGCTTGAAAGCATGACTTCTTTGGAGTAACAGCCTTCCCAGAAGAGATTATTTTGCTGTCATAGATGAAGACTTTCTCCAAGATACTGAGTTTGGCTTCCTTATGTCTGCAAATGAATTAGTAAGTATAAGAAATAAAAGGAAAAGAAAGTGAATGCATTGGTACTCAAAAAAGGCAAGCAGAAGCTTAAACATTCCATATCAACAAGAACATGATTATATATTTTAATGAGGTGTCTAGGATTTGCATCTGAGAGAGGGCACTAACCTCTCACAAAGAAATGGTGGTCTATGCGTTAACACCCTGTTATTCCAAAGATACAAAGAGTAGAAGGATATTGCAAGAGACTTTCTGTCCCAAAGGAACTTGTCCCAAGATTGGATTAGATATTGAAATAGAATGAGCTATTGGTTAATAACTGCATGGATTTGTGTTTGCATTCTGGCTACTATAGTTACTGTAGACTAATAGTTCTGTGTTTGGCCTGTTCCTGTTTGGGTCTGCATGCTCATTGGTTTGTAGTCCTCAGGATCTGTTGCCTTTCATCTGTTTCAGGTCTTGGCTCTTCTGTCTTAACCTTCTTTCCTGTGCTTTCCCTTTCTTTTGCAATCTCTACTTATCTGTGAGAAGAAAAGAATCTGCATAATTGTAAAAGTAAGTTGTGAAATACACAAATGAGGTAATATATGATGACTTTGGGTCAGAAGTGCATTGATGTCTCTAGTCTATAAGCAATGCTCTAGGACAACACATCAACTCATACAGCCCAAATTCTTTCATCCTTGTAAGGCAGAGAGCCCATAGGCTCTTCCAGACTAGTATTATGAACATACCGGGAGTGGAGAGGTTTGGACCATTTAGCACGAATAGTGCCTTGTTTGAACAGAAATACATGTGTTCCTGGAGGACTTTAGTTGGTGAGCGTGGACAAAGAAATAAATGTTAATCAGATCAATTATTTTACTTTATTTATAATAGTGTCATGAAGATTTAGGGATTACAGGTCATATATATTTGTATTCTAAAGTTACTACAAGGATCAAACACTCTGATCAAACAGACTAATATTTATTGACTCTGCAATTTTGCAACTAAAATAACTATGAGAATAATTTTGTTCACTACAGAATGGAAGGTTTATTGTGAAGGGAAGTGATTTTTATTGTTTCTCTGTTGACTGGGACTTTCAAACCACTGTATTTCTCTATGTATCTTAAGCCAGTCTGGAACATGTGATCCCTTGCTTCTGCATCCCTAGTGTTTCCACTGTGTAATCCTATAGGATTACAGGCATGTGTCCCTATGTCCCCTGGGGCTTTGACACAGGTGGTAACATGTGTGATATTGCTCTACATGTCACTGTAGCTGTCAGATACAACGAGGCACTGGCCTGCCTGGCAGCTGCTAATATGGTTTATTGTACTAGTTATTTACTATAGCTATGTCAAATGAAAAGATATAATTTAAAAGAGAAAAGAACAGAAACACCAATGCACAGGCAACACTGATCAGTGAGGTCTTGTTTAGCAGCAAACAGCTTAGAAATACTAAGCTCACAAGATCCAACATTAATTAACAAACATCTAAGTGCTTAGTTCAGGAACAAGAGGAGACAATTATAGAAACTGTTGCTAGTACAGTGGCTCTTTCTTTGACATAGGAGCACTGTATACATCTTTAGAAATTTTTATTTTAATAAAAACAACCTTGAAGACTCATAGAAAGTGGGGGATTCTATTCTTTATCCCCAGCAGTATAGTTGTCTCTTAAAGTGGCCAACCATGTAAAATCCTGGCTGATAGCTGGTTTACATTTTCAGGCTTCCTTATAGGAATAAGTGAAAAATATCTCACAATGTTTTTTCCCCCACTTATACCCCCTTCCATTTTTTTTCTTAAAGATTAGGCTTGTTTCATTTTCTTTTGCTCAGTATTTCAAGAGTGAAATTTGGGGATGGTCCAAGGTTAAATAAAACAGCAGATATAAGGCTTATTGAGTCAAAAGGAATCAGAAGTGTTGCAGTAGCACCCAGGCTACCACCACCCGTTTACCATGTCCGAGTGAGGGGCTGTGGATGGAAAAACAGAGACAAAAGACAGTGGGTCATTCTTGCCAGGGGATGCCAAATGCCCTTTATTGAAGAAGGGAGGGACCTTAAATACAGGCTTACAGCACAATGGAGGAACCCTGGAGGGAATGTTCTACATTCTTGCATCTAAGCTGTTTACACCAAATGCTGGATACACAAACAAAGAACTTCCCTTAAGCATTCAGGAGGGTGGAGACCAGCAGGGAATCAGCATAGGGAGGACATCAAGGTCAAGGTCAGGCAAGCAGGGCAGCAGTTACCCAACTTGGGAGTTCCAGGGCACTACACAGAAGGGTGTGGGGAAAGGCAGCTTAGTGGTGAAGAGCACATACTGCTTATCCAGAGAACCAGGGTTAGATTTCCAGCACCCACATCAGGCTGCTCACAATCACCTGTAACTCTATATCCATGAAATCTAATTCTCCTGGCTTCTGTAGGCACCTGCACTCATGTGCACATATTTAAATACACACACACACACACACACACACACACACACACACACACAAATAATTTATGTTTACTTTTTATTTTTCTTTATTTTTTATTTGTGAGAACTATACAGAGATTAGAACAGAGAAAGGGAGTAAGGGGGAACTGGATCACCCTCTGAAGGGGAAATAGAAACAGAACAGAGAGTTGTGGGTGGATGGGCAGGGCCTGGATTGGGTGGATCAAACAAGGAAGGAGAGGGAAAAGGAGGGCTAGGGAGCAAATAGAGAGAGGGACAGCCAAATCTAAGGGTCGTTTGAGGGAGTGAATGAAAATCTAATACAGTAGAAGCTTCCTAAAGTATTTACATATATGTAGGTAACCCAAATGGAGTCGCCAAATGATAGGAGAGATGGAGCCCCAACTGGACATCTCTCATCACCAAATAAAGCCTCCAGTTGTGGGAATGGATGATACTGAGGCCGTTTTTTGGCCAAAGGGTCTCCAGGGAACCCCCAAACAACCCAGAAGAAAGGAAAACACCAACCCATCTTCAAACCCTTTGATCTACAGTTGCTGCCTGCAAGATGCCCTACTAGTGGAACAGCAGCATGAAGCTTGTGTAAGTAACCCAACCAACATGTGAATGGATTTAGGCCCACTCCATTAGATTGTAGCAATGAAACAACTCTTAATGACACTCTGTGTACTCATAGGTTAGTGTTTTGCTCAGCCATCATCAGAGAAACTTCCTCCTGTAGTAGTTGGGAATAAATATAGAGACCCACAGCTGGACAAAGTGCAGATAGTTCTTGGTACACTCAGACCTAACTAGGCTGTCTTCATTAATTCTCTCCCCTCAGGGCTCAGGGAACTCAGGAAGAGGAGGCAGAAAGACTGTAAGAGCCAGAGGGGATGGAGGACCCCACGGAAATATGGTCCTCTAAACATAGCAGGATTGATGCACATATAAACTCACAGAGACTGTTGTTGAATGCACAGGGCCTGTATGGGTTACCACCAGATGGAGTCCTAGCACTGAGAGGAAAAGAGAGGTAGACACAAGTCTACTCACTAACCCAGCAGCTATCTCCAACAGATACCCACTAGCAAATGAAAAACAGTTTTCTCCAAGGGAGTCTCACTGGGGATAGTAGGCTGCATGCCCAGCGGTAGATGGCCAACAGTAAACAAACTCAAGGTAGACTTGGAAGTTTTTGTTTTTGGTCTCATAATGCTTTGTCTGAGTATTTTTTCTTACCTTACATATCTTCTGCTTATGTATTATAGTTTATGATTTTGTGCTTTTTAGGGGATTTCTGGGCATGTCCATGTGTATCTCCACATCTATAATTGCTTCTTGTGCTTTTCTTTGGCTCTTTGTTTTTTTTGGTTTTTTTTTTTTTTTGGTTTTTTTTTTTGTTCATTTGTTTGGTTTTAATTTAATTTTATTTGGATTCACAGCAGAATTCCACAAGACTTTCAAAGAATATCCAAAGCCATGTTCCTTAAACTACTCAAAAATAAAACAAAATAAAACAAACAAACAAACAAAACACAGTAGGAATACTCTCAAACTCCTTCTATGAAGCCAACATCAGGTAAAGTATAACAAAGAAAGGAAGGAAGAAAGGATATAAGGGAAACTACAGGCCCTGATGAGCATAGAGTCAAAAATACTTTTAAAAAAATTGCAAACATACATACATAAAAAAGATTACCCAGGATGGAGAGATGGCTCAGAGGTTAAGAGCACTGACTGCTCTTCCGGAGGTCCTGAGTTCAATTCCCAGCAACCACATGGTGGCTCACAATCATCTGGTGCCCTCTTCTGAACTGCAGTCACACATGCTGTATACATAATAAGTAAATAAATCTTAAAAAAATAAAGATTACCCACTACCACCAAGTTGGCCTTATCCCTGAAATGCAGGAATGATTTGGCATGTAAGCCAATAAATGTAATAAACTACATAAATGGACTTAAAGACAAAAACCACATGCCAAATTTCAACATACTTTCACATAAAGTTTCTAGAGAATGCAGGGCTAGAAGAAACATACCTCAATACAATAAAAGCTACATCCAAAAATCTCATCCTTCTAAATGGAGAAAAGCTTAAAACAATCCCACTGAGGTAAGAAGCAAGACAAGGATGTTCACTACTTTTCAAAATGTGTTCAAAGTACTAGCTGGACAGTAAGGCAAGAGAAGAAAATTAAAGCAGTACAAAAATGGGAAGCAGTCAAACTATCCCTAGTTGCAGAAGACATAGCATACATTAGAAACTCCAAAATTCTACCAAAAAACTTGTAGGAAAAATAAAAGTTTCAGCAATATGGCAGTATAGAAAATCAACTTGACCCCATCCAAAACTTTTCTACGTGCCAACAAGAAACATGTAAAGAAGATCATGGATATGCTTCTGTTCACAATAGCTCAAAGAAAATATCTAGAACTAAATATAACTAAAAGTGGAGGATATCTACAATGAAAACAAAACTTCTCAAGAAAGGGATAGAGAAAGACACTAGAAAATGGAAGAATATCCCATGCACATGAATTTTGCTAAAGCTATTTACAAAATACACAGAGATTCTAGGGAAAAAAAATTCTAAAATTCACATGGAACCATCAAAGATCCCAGAAAGCCAAAACAATCCTAACCCAAAAGAACAATGCTGAGATTTAATGTTCCAGATCTTAAGAAATATTACAGAGCCATAGTCATAAAAACAATATGGAACCAGCACAAAAACTGGCAGGTAGACCAATAGAACAAAATCAAAGACACAAATAGAAGTACACAGAACATTTGGCAAAGATGCCAAAAGCAAAAACTCAAGGAAAGAAAGCATCTTCAACAAATCATTCTAGGAATACTAGAAGTCTACAGGCAGAGGAATGAAATTAGAGCCATATCTGTTACCTTATACAACTAACTCAAAATCAACCAACAACCTAAAGACCTAAATATGAAAGATGAAGTACTTAAATTGATAGAAGTAAATATAGGAATCATTCAAATACCTATGGAGACTGAGCAAGCTATATTTGGGACTACATATTGATATACATATATGCATGTAACAACAATTTCTGAAAAAGAGGCCATGAATTTGAAAGAGAGCAAGTAGGGATATATGGAAGGTTTTGAAGGGAAGAAAAGGAAAGGGAGACAATTATATTATAATTTCAAAAATAAAAATAAAATTATTATGAATTAGATATTATTATCATTATATGCAGATAAGAAAATAAGTCTCAAGGGATATAAGTAGCCTGCTCACAATCACCCTAGTAATTAGTAGACTTAGGAACCATGATAACTAATGTCTGGAGATGTTAATCTCCAGATCATAGTGAATATACAGCCAACTGACCAATTAAGAGATACTTGGAGATAGTAATGTCTGTTCTTCTCTGCAAATACAGTGATTAATTATTCTCTTTATGAGGTTAATGCTAAACAGGAAAAAGGCAAAGTATTCACAGGGATAAAAACATTGGGGTGCTAATACATTTTCATCAGTTTGCTTTCCAGGTGTCTTAGTTTCTTCTCAATTGCTGTGAAGAGAAACCATGACCAATGAAAATTATAAATTAAATTGGGAGTTCAATTTTCCAGAGTGTCAGAGTCTGTAATCATCATGGTGGAGACCATGACATCAGGTAGGCTTGCACAGCACTGAAGCAATAGTTACTTACCACAAATTGGAGGACAGCAGGAGGGATAGAGAGAGGGAGAGAGACTGGGAATTGTGTGTGGACTCACAAATGAGACTCTGGTATGCTAACTACTTATGTGATCCTTGAGCTGTTGGCACCACACAGACAGAAGTGACCGACTGGTAGCTCTTTCTCAATTTCATGGGTGGTGTTTCATATCCATTCTTATTTGTTATGAGGGAGTGGCATATTGCTTTGGCAGGAATGATCATGCTGCTTTGGGAAACTTGGGAGACTTTGGATTAGGAAATCAGTTGAATGCTATATGGAGAGCTTAACAGGACATCCTAATAGGAAATTAGAAGACTGTAGTGGTAAAAGCAACATGGACTATGGAGGAGGCCCAGCTCAAGAGGTTTCAGAGGGGAAGAATATTAGTAAGTGACCAACAGCCCATTCTTGTTATACTTGCGCAAGGAATTCAGCTATTTTATTGTCCTTGTATTAAGAATCTGCCATGGCTAAATTGACAAGTTTTGAACTAATTCATTGGCAGAGGAGATTTCAAGATAGCCTAGTATTGACTGTGTCTCATGATTATTGGTAATCAGCCTCATGCAAATCTACAATGAAAAAGAGCAAGCATGGCAGAAGGAAATACAAAATGTAGTTAGAGAAGAAATAATCCAAGGAAATAGAATGTCTTATGCTACATGAGATAAGAAGAAGCCTAAAGAAAAATGGAATAAAGGGAATGGTACCCTCAGCACGAGACTCAACCTGGTTAATCCTGTAACTTGTGAAAAGACCCAAGGAATTATCTGTTCCCAAAGAGCAACAACCAGGGAAAGCTTATAGAATTTTAACTCACCAGAGAAACAAAAAGTTGTGATCCATAGAGTTGGCAGTTTTCATCATGTAAATATCCCCATAAGTGTCTGATTTTGTATGATTTTAATGTCTGGTTTTAAACCATGGACATTATGCTGGCCATATTTAATATTCTTGAAATTATAAGTCAACTCCATTTTATCATTAGCTCAATATATAATAGGATATTAATTTGTTTTTAATTATTTATTTTATTTTTGAGATTACCATATAGTTATAACATTTATCTATTCAATTAATTTGTTATTACCTAAAATATAGATGCTCTTTTATACCCCTAGAAAGAGATGCATGAAAGTGATGGGCAATGCAATGGTGAGGGTATGGGATAACTGACACTCTTAAACTTTGGTGTTTGTGAAAAATTGTAAGATCATTTTTTAAACATTTGCTTTTCTTTTATGAAAGCAGAAATGAGTTTGAATATGCATCAAGACAAGTGCAAGTCAAAACAGCTCAAATGACAACTGAGAAATTTAAAAATTTTGCTACAGATTGCAGCCCCAGTTGCAGGCCAGTAGGCAAGACTACTGCAGGCAGGCTTTCCCATCCCCTCCCCTCTGGACCCTGTAATCTACAAGCCCCAATCTGTTCTCCAAATCTACCCACCCTCGAGACCTCAGCAGTTCCTTGAGACAGACTCTGCCAGCTCCAATTGGACCAAGAGAGCTTTTATCCAGTAACTGATGGAAGCAGATGCAGATAGCTGCAGCCAAGCACCAGGCAGAGCTCCAGGAGTCCAGCTGAAGAGAGGGGAGAGGGATTATATGAAAAAGGGGGGTCAAGATCATGATGGGAAATCTACAGAGACAACTGAGCCAAACTTGCGGGAACTCATGAACTTTGGACCAACAGCTGTGGAACCTGCATGGGACTGAACTAGGCCCTCTGCATATAGGAGACAGTTGTGTTTGAGGGTCCCTTGGCAGTGGGATCAGGATCTATCCCTGGTGCATGAGCTGGCTTTTTGGAGCACTTTACTTATGGTGGACCGCCTTACTTAGCTTTGATGCAGCGGGGAGGGGCTTGGTCCTGCCTCAACTGAATGTACCAGGATTAGCTGTCCTCTTATGGGAGGCCTTAACCTTTTGGAGGAGAAGGAGGGGGTAGGAGGGAGGCTGGGAATGAGAGGGGGATCTATGGTTGGTATGTAAAATGAATAAAAAATTATGCTACAATAGAATAATGTAAATTTGTAAGAAGAAATAAATTGCTAACATACCAATCAGAAGCATTTAAAAAAATCAGGTTTAGCAAAGGAAGGCAGACAATAAAGAGTAGATTCCATATGTCTTTTCCCTATGAAATTCAAAAATAGAGGGGATAGAATTGAAGCTGATTAGCTGAGGAAGTGCAGAAAATGCTAGGTATGTGAACATGAGTATATATTCTGGAAGACTGGATATACATTAGAATTTAATCTTTGTAGCATACAACAAACTCTCTAAGCCTGTGTATTTGAATTTATGTCTACTGAAAGTACTTTGACTTTTAAAAAAAGAGTAATCTTGCTGCTCTGTAGGAATGTGTCTACAACCATTTTGGTCTTAGTTCATGTACAGATAAAGCTTCCTGATTAGGAAAATGTTCTGGCTCAATCTATACTTGAGAAATGCTTTTCTTTAAAATGCTAGAGAAGTTTGCTTATATTTCCCATTTATTTATAAATATCTATTGTACATTAATCCCTCAGATACCCAATTCACTATAAGACCCCATACTATATATATTTTATTTTTAATTTTTTCATAAAATACATTTTGGTTGTATTTTCCCCTATCCAACTTTTCCCAGATACTCCCCAATCCCACCTAACTTCATGTCTTTTCAAACAAACAACAAAAACAAAACCACAACCAACCAAATAAGCAAACAAAAAAAGCAGACAAAAAACATGGAGTACATTTTGTGTTGGCCAGCTGCTCCTGTATGGTTGATAATCTCAGTGTTAGTCTATTGCAGAAAATATTTTTGTCTTCCTAGCAACTATCAATTACAAATAGATTAGTCACTGGTGGGACTTTGGGTCCACTTCCCTTTCTCCATACTGGAATTTTGTCTGGCTTGAACTTAGTGCAAATCTTTTTCATGATTTAAAGTCTCTAAGTCTCTATGTGCATTGGTTCTGTTGTGTCTGAAAATGCTATTTCCTTCAAGTTGTCCACCACCTCCAGCTCTTATAATCTTTTTGCTTTCTCTTCTGCATAGATTCCTAGCCTTGAGCAGAGGAGTTGATAAAGACATATCATTTAGGGCTGAGTGCACCAAATTCACTCTTTACACATTAACCAGTTGTTGGTCTCTGTGTTAATTACCAAACACTACAAGAAGAAACTTCTCTGATAAGGTTTGTGCTGTTTATAGCAGTGTCATTAGGAATCATTTAGTTGCTAGGTTCATTTAACATAATAGTAGGATTTCCCTTAGGGCCTACGAGCTATCTAATATCAGATTCTTGGCCTCATTAATAGTATCCATTATGGGTTCCAGGTTATGAAATGAAGTTTATATCCAACCAAAAAGTAGTTGGTTAGTATCATAATATTTGTGTGTCTCTTGCATCACAATATTTTTACAGGCTGGTTTCTATTATAGCTCACAAAGTTTGTAGATGGGTGAGATTTAAAATCCTTTTATATATGTATATATTTTATGGAGCCTTTACAATAGGTTTTCATATGGCTTTTCAAAATGCCTGGAGTTTTAGTTATTCCTCCTCATATTCCCTGATTTGCCTTGCTCTCCCATATAGCTCTCGATTTAACACTCCTATTTCTTTTAATTTTAAAACAAGATCATAGACAAATCTATTAAACTCTGTACCACTGCCTCAGATGAAAGTAGAATATTAAAGATCTAGATGGGGCCTCATTTCTTTCCCTATTTCATCTACATACCTCCCAGCAGGGAGGTATTACCACTAAACTATCTTAAATCCTGAGTCCCTTGGGACACCAGAGCTATTAGTATAAATATTATACAAATACAGATCTGCTTTTCCCTCTAGGTACTCAGTCCTGGACAAGGATGACCAGTTTATTAGCTATATTTTCTTGTGGAAAATTTATGATCATGTCAGTTTCTTCAGGCATCTAAGATCCTGTCCCAAGAAGCTGAAGAGGCTGACACAACTCTGCATCCAGTTGTGTGAGGTATTGAATAAAAATGCCCCCCCAAAGGCTCATATATTTCAATACTTAGTAACCAGGGAATGGACCTATTTGAGAAGGAATAGGAATGTTTGAAGTTGTGGCCTTGTTGGTGGAAGTATGTCACTTGGGGGATGTGGGGATATTTTATTTGTGCTGAAATATGGTGATATTTTATTTGTATGTTATTAAATAAAGTTTGCTTGGAGATCAGAGGAAATAGCAAGCCATAAACACAAAAGTCAGGCAGTGGTAGCACATACCCTTAATCCAATCACTTGTCAGACAAGGTCTCTGTGTATTCAAAGTCACACTAGGGAATAGAGCCAAGCATGGTGACACATCTTTTTTTGTTGTTTTTGTTCTTTTGTTTTTGTTTTGATTTTGGTTTTTTGAGACAGGGTTTCTCTGTGTAGCTTTGCGCCTTTTCTGGATCTTGCTCTGTAGACCAGGCTGGACTCGAACTCACAAAGATCTGCCTGCCTCTGCCTCCCAAGTGCTGGGATTAAAGGCATGTGCCACCACCTCCCAGCAACACACATCTTTAATTCAAGTACGAACCATAGAGACCTGAATGTCTGTACAGACAGGTAGTAACAAGGAGGTGAGGTAGCTGGGCTAAGGTAGCCATTGAGAGGTTCAGAACAGCAGGGCAATGAAAGCCTGAGTAATCAGGAAGTCATGGAGTTTTGGAAGCTACAGAGATGGTGAGGTAAGGTGGTTGGTGGCTCTCACTATTTCCCTGATCTCTAAGGCTTTCACTCCTATATTTGGCTCTGTGTTCTTTATTTAATAAGAATGCTTAGAAATTTGTCTACATTTGGTACTCAACATGGGGCACCAGATGTAGCATGAATCCTAAAAGGTCTTGTTAATAAAAACAACAACAACAACAACAACAACAACAAAAAACCCCACAAAACTCTGGGCCATCTATTGGGGTGAATACTGAATGATCAGAGAAACAGAACAAGCCACAGCTACCCTCACCTCCCAGGAAGTGATGGCAGGAAGCAGAAAGGTATAGGTGTGAGGACCAGTAACTAGAGCTCCTTTTTAAGCTTTTAGCTTTTAGCAGAAGTTCAGCTGAGATCCATTCAGATGAGGACACAGAGGCTTCCAGTTTAAGAAAATCAAGATCAGCTGAGGAATTGATAAGTTGAGGGTAGCTGTGGCTTGTTCTATTTCTCTGATCATTCAGCATTCACCCCAAAATCTGGCGCTGGGTTTTTTTTAAGACCCTTTAAGGTTCATGCTACAGAGGTGGGCTTTGAGGTGTCAAAATCCCACAGTAGGCCCAGCATCTTTCTATAGTTCCATTCTTGCTGCCATACTCCCTAACATGATGATAATGGACTGACCCTTTGACATTGTAAGCAAGCCCCAATTACATGCTTTCTTTTATAAGAAATTCTATAGTTTTGGTGCCTCTTCACAGCAATAGAACAGTGACATAGAACAGTGACTAAGACAGAAGTTGTTACCAGGAGTGGGATGTTATTGTGACAGGCCTGACCATACTGTTTGTTGGAGGAATGTGGAAGACTTTGTATTTAAAAAGCAGTTGAGAGACTCTATAGGCACAGGTACAACCCACACCAGTTGGAAGAACAGGTGAGTCACTAGCATCCCAAATGAGCTGTTCCAACGTCCAAACCCTAATCCCCAAGGCACATCTCATGCCTCTCCCCTCCCATCTTAGCACTGGCAAGTTAGGTGGGCCTGTCCCTGACTCTGGTGGAATTCCACTGCTCTGGTGCAGTCCCCACCAGCTGGCCAGCATGTGAGAGATCTGCCTGCAGGCTGGATAACCACTGCCACCACCCACTGGATTATGTTCCCCCAAGACCCACTCCACCACCCAACCCCACCCATCTCATAATCCTCTCTGTAGTCAGCTCTTCCATGAAACTCCAGCAGATTCCATAGGCATAGGTACAGCCTAGGAGGATCTGCTGAATCTAAGCAATCAATCCCCCACAAACCTCAGTGTAGACACCCTACTGGACCTGAGGACATGCCAGTCACCAGAACCCTTGGCCATTCAGGCCAGAAGACAATAAAGGAAACAGATAATAAAGGAACAAAACACCCATCTAATAAAGACAAACAGAAGAATCAATACCAGACATATAATTATCCCAAAACCAGATGCATAAATGCCAGTTTAAGAATATATTCAATACCAGAAAGGGCATATGGCACCACCAGAACTCAGCTAGCCAATGACAGCAAGACATGAACATTCCAATACAGCTGAAGTACAAGAATATAACCTTAAAAATAACTTTATGAAGATGATAGAGACCCTTAAAGAGAAAGTGAAAAGTTCCATTAAAGACAAACAAAAAATTGAAAGAAATCAATAAATCCCTTAAAGCCAAGAAAAAAAGCAAACAGATGAAACAGTTCAAGACTTGAAAATTGAAATAGAAGCAAAAGGAATACACAAACTGATGGAATTATGGAAATGGAAAATATGGGCAAGTGAATAGGAACTACAGATGCAAGCATCACCAACAGACTACAAAAAATGGAAGAGAGAATCTTAGGCATTAAATATACAATAGAAGAAATAGATTGTTCATTGGATAAAGAAAATATTAAATCCAAAAATTTCCAGACACAAAACATCCAGGAAATCTGGGATGTAGATGTAACTGGCTTGTTAAATAAGAAACACAGAACCAATTGCAGAGTTAAAAACCACGAGGTCAGAGCAAGAGCGGAAAACCTTACCCTTCACTGCTTCTGCTGTCCTTCCTCTCCGCAAGAGAGCTACCTCTCTGTGTCCTATCTTTTTAATAGATTTTCTGTTCTGTTTTCTCATTGGTTGTAAACCCAGCCACATGACCTCCTTGTCACTGCCTGTTTGTACAGACCTCCAGGTCTTCTATGGTTGCTATTGAGATTAAAGGTGTGTGTCTGCCATGCTGGCTGTGTCCTTGAACACACAGAGATCTACCTAGCTCTGCCTCCCAAGTGCTGGGATTAAAGGAATGCACCACTACCACCCAGTTTCTGCTCTGGCTTGCTCTGACTTCAAGGCAACTTTATTAACATATAAATAAAATCACATTTCAATACAATAAAATATCACTATACTGGGACATTATAAGAAGACCAAATCTAAGAATAATAGATGTGGAAGAAGGAGAAGCATCCTAGTTCAATAGAAAATATATTCAACAAAACCATAGAAGAAAACTTTCCCAACCTAAAGAAGGACATGTGTATAAAGGTATAAGAAGCTTACAGAACACCAAATAGACTGGACCCTCCCCCCAAGAAAAAGTCCCCTTGATACATATAATCCAAACACTAAAAGTACAGAATAAAAAAAGAATATTAAAAGCTGCAAAGGAAAAAGGCCAAGTAACATATAAAGATAGACCTTTCAAAATTACACCTGACATCTCAATGTAGACTATAAAAGCTGGAAGGGCCTGGACAGATATTTTGCAGATACTAAGAAACCACAGATGCTAGTACTATACCCAGCAAAACTTTCAATCATCACAGACAGAAAACAACAAGGTATTTCATGATTTAAACAATACAATAGCCCTACAGAAAGAACTAGAAGGAAAACTCCAACCCCAAAAAATTAGCTGCACCAAGGAAAACATGGGCAATAGATAATCTCACACCAACAAAATACAAAGAAGGGAAATACACACACACACACACACACACACACACACACACACACACACACACACACACCTACCACCACCACTACCACCACCACCACCACCACCACAACCACCACACCCCAAAAATAACAAAAATTAACAATCACTGGCCATTAATATCTCTTAGTATCAATGGACTCAGTTCACCAATAAAAAGATATAGGCTAACAGAATGGATATAAAAGCAGGATCCATTCTTCTGCTACATAAAGAAAGACACCTCAACTTCAAAGACAGACATTACCTCAGAGTAAAGGTTTGGGAAAAGGTTTTTCCAATCAAATGGACTTAAGAATTAAGCTGGTGTAGCTATCTTAATATCTAACAAAATAGATTTCAAACTAAAATTAATCAAGAGATGAAGAAGGACATTTCATATTTATCAAAGGAAAAATTCATCAAGATGAAGTCTCAATTCTGAACATTTATGCCTCAAATACAAGGGCATCTACATTTGTGAGAAAAACATTACTAAAGCTCAAATCACACATCAGACCCCACACATTAATAGTGGGAGACTTCAACACACCACTCTCACCACTGGACAGGTCTGCCAGACAGAAACTTAACAGAGAAATAAGGCAACTAACAGATGTTAAGACTCAAAAGTACCTAACAGATACTATAGGACATTTCATCCAAACACAAAAGAATATACATTCTTTTCAGCACCCCATAGAACCTTCTCCAAAATTGACCACATACTCTATAACAAAAAAAATCTCAACAGATTGAAAAAAATGGAATAACCCCCTATATCTTATTGGACAACTATGACTTAAAGCTATAATTCAACACCACCACCATTCCTCTCTTTAAAGCTGGATAGGTGTCAAAAGTATGGTAGCCCCTCACTGGCATTGTGATACTATAATAAAATGTTATATTTCCCAAGACACTTCAGGACAAGTTACTACCATCTGTGGGAATGAGGGGAAGAGAGTCTAATCACAGCTTCCCCCAAGAGACTTTCAGATTTCTCATCAGAAACCTGGAAGCCCAGAAAGTAGACAGACATCTTCAAGACAGTAAAGAAAGAAAAACATCCGCTTAGAATCCAAAGGCATTCTTCCCATAGGTGTGGGAGGAGAATCTTCAGATGTCACAGTCTCATCCTGTTCTGTAACAAACTGCCTTAGGTTGGGGAACTGGGGAACATATAAACAACAGAAATTGATTTCTTGTGCTTCTGGAGGTTGGTAAAAGTTGTTTTAAGGTTGTTTCTTCTGGATCATCTGCTTTTGAATGTTCAAGTCTTGCTGTCATATGGTCACTAGGTGCTGGTGACCATATTGCTCTGTATGTTGTTTAATGTGTTCTTACACTGCCATCTACCCATTTCTTCCTTTAATCTGAACAGGTGGGGCTTCAGGTCACTCTTCTTCCAATTGGTCCAGGTGAGCCCTCTGGCTCCTGTGTTTGTTCTTCTTCCCAATTGGTCCAGGAGGGGCTTTATAGCTCTGGTGGTCACAGTTCCTAATTGGTGTAGGGTGGGCTTATGGTTCTGGTGGTCACTAGTGCCACAGAGGTTGGTTGGCTTGCCCAGGGGCAGGGCAAGAGGCAGTTGCCCCATCCCTGGGGCTCCAGTGGCTGAGGGGAGGGGCATGGAATATGCCCCGGGGGCCAAGGGCCTAGAGACCTGGCCTGCCCAGTCTGGAGATCAAGGCCTTACCTGTTCCCAATTGGTGCAGGGTAGGCTTATGTCTCCAGTAGTCACTGGTGTCTCAAGGGATGGTTGGTTTGATGAGTGGGGTTGGAAAAGAATCTGCTTCCCAGTGTCTGGAGCTGCACTGGCTGGGTGGGGGGAGGGGCAGTGTATGGACTAGATAACTCCCATTGATATCTCTTAACTGGCTGAGAATTATAAGAAGGCACTATGAAGGCAAATCTTTCTGTCTTTTTCTTGTAAGGGTATTGGTGAAATTATTAAGGCCACTCCACGTAGTTAAAAGGGAGGTTTATTTTGTGGGGTAACTTACAAATGAAGGGGTAGGTTGCAGGGTCTGGCAAAGGTATAGCGCAATCCGGCGGTGTTCTCTGGAGAACTCTGCTCGGTCTACCTCCAGCGTCCAGCATCCCCGAACCAAGAGAGCGACCTCCTCTTGATCCTTGGTCTTCTGCTCCCTCCTCTGCCCCGCCTTGTGGGCGTGATCATTACTGAAGCCTCAATGGGGGTTGGAACTTCCAGGCCAATGCTGGGATGGCTATCTACTACATAAGGGTATTGAGAAGAAATAGTCTTTTAAATTAATAACTATAAAAGGCCATCCTTTTGGTAACAGAGTAGGCAAAGGAATTCCAGATTGTAGAAAGCCCATTGGCTGAATTACCTTGTTAATTTCTCTTAGGTCTGTTACCATTCTTCATTTACCAGATTTCTTTTTAATAACAAATATAGAAGAACTTCAAGGGCTGGTTGTTTCTTCAATATGCTGAGCATTTAACTGCTCTTATACCAGCTCTTCTAAAGCCTGCAGTTTCTCTGTTGTTAAAGGCCATTGCTGAACCAATACAGGCTTGTCTGTTAACCATTTTAAAGGTAGAGCTGTTGGTATCTTTGAAAGTTCACCAGCTGTTGTGCCCTGTTATTGTACAGTCTGGATGGTTGGTGATTGTTCTTCATAATGGCTCCTAATATTACTCTCAGAAACGTGTTAGTTTATGGTTTCTTTCTGAGGTTGGAGGAATGTTAATCTGGATATTCCATTGTTATAATAGATCATGGCTCCATAAATTCATAGCTATATTAGCCACATAAGGTTTTAATTTTCCTCTTTTTCCTTCTGGACCTATACATTTGACCCATATTGCCCTCTGTTTCACTTGAGAGAATGTTCCAATCCCTAACAGGTGAACATTTACCTCCTAAAGAGACTAATTTGGATGCCAAGATTCTGGTGTAATTATTGTGATGTCTGCACCTGTATCTACATGATCCTCCAAGGGAATGTCATTTGTTTGAATGTCATTTGGTCTTTGTTCATTTATAGAAGTTTGCCAAAAACTTCACTTTATGGTTTCTCCTGAATTTCCTGTTCTCTCTGCTATAGCTGTTCTATCACCCTGAGCAGTACGGTTTATTCCAATAGGCATTTGTTTATTTAATTGCTCTGAGAAGGAGTTTCTTCTACAATGGCAGGAAAGGAATGAACTGAATTTGCCATGGGGGCCTGTGAGATGCCCCTCAGTGAGTTTCCCTATGATAAAGGCAAAGGATTACTTGTCTGTCCCTTGTTGATCTCATTTGTTAGTCCAATGTTGACCTTTACCACATCTTCTGCTTAATCCAGAAGGGAGGGGCATTCTGTTGCCATTGTTCCTTGAAGAAACATTGTTTCTAGGAATGACCTGTTTACAGTTCCTTTATAGGTGGCCTTGTTTACTGTAATTAAAGCATCTGACTTTATAGTTTTTATTCAAACCTCTTGAAACCACCTCTTCTATCCATGTATCATCATGGTCATGAGATTCAATATTAGTTGTGACCCTGATCCAATGTTCTAAGGGTGCTGATCTTGCCTTTAATAGCTTAATTACCTTTTTGCATGCTGCATTGGTGTTCTCAAAAGCTAAAGATTTAATTACTATCTGTCTGGCTTTTGAATTTGATATAATTCTATTTACTGCTGAAGACAGCCTTTATAAGAAATCCATGAAGGTTTCCTTTGGGCCCTGCATAACTTTTATAATTGATTCAATTTTCTTTCCTGCTTCCTCAATCCTGTCCCATGCATTCATGGCTGCCATGTGGCATAAAATTAGGGTTTGGTTATCATACAAACATTGTCTTTGTATAACAGCATAATCACCTTCTCCAAGAAGTTGATCCTGGGATATTTCCACACCTCTAGCCCTACATCTTTGTTCTATTTTTAGCTGCCTCTTTCCACCAGATTCTTCACTGTAACTGTGGACTGGCCTTTAGGACTGCTATAACCAAATCTTTCCAGACATGAAGGATAATTCTATTACAAGTTGACCACAAGTTTAACATCTGCTTTACAAATGGAGAATGCATACCATATGATACTATAGCTTCTTTAAATCTCCTCAAATCTAACATTTCCATTGGAGTCCAGTTAGTTCATACATACCCTTGAGCATTTGGAAGTTCCTGTAAGGTTACCAGGTAGATTAATGTTTGCTGCCTGGTAACCTGAGGCTGTTTCTTTGTAACTGTATAATTCAATGCTGAGATAGATTCACCTTTAGATTCTTCTATCTGGGTCTGAATTTCTCTATAATTCATCGTAACAGGTTTTTCTAAAGCTTTTATATTGGCACTCAAATTGACAAACCTTTTTAATGCTAAAATAAAAAATGATCAAACAAATAATATTCATAATTGATGTTATGTATATCCCATCAATATTAATTACCCTCTCATTTAATTGTTCCATTTTCAGACTGCCTAATGTGTTATCAAACAGAGACTAAATTTCTTCCATTATAAAACTTTCTCATTTTTTAATGTGGGAAAATTTGCCCTTTAATTCCTACCTTTAAGATATCTTAATTGACTCACCAAGTCCACTGAATGAGTAGAACAGTAGAAGTCTGTGGGAATTTTAAAGCAGTTACCGAGTGTGGTAGCAGTCCAAGATGGCAATCCAGAGAAAGCCCACCACCCACCAGGAGAGAAAAAGCCAAAGAGACTCAGGCCCATGTGGGGTGGAGATTCAGCTGCATGCAGCTCTGGCCTGAGATGTGGGCCTGTAAGGTCACAAATAGAATTTTTTAGTGAATTCTTGCCACAAACATTGGGCACTAATTGTAGGACTTATTAATAAAAAACCTAGAGCCAGATATTGGGGTGAAAACCTGAGAGATCAGAAAAACAGAAAGAAGCCAGCCACTTTCTTACCACTTGGGGATCCTCCTCCAAATAGACCTACTTCCTGTATACCCACACCTATATGTCTTTCTATTGTGCGTCTCATTTCCTCTCTCCACCCAGCTACATCACTTCCACTGCTGCCCAGCTCTGGCACTTCCTGTCTGTCTGTACAGACCTCCAGACCTTTATGGTTAACCAGTATTGGAATTTAAGGCATGTACCACCATGCCTGGCTCTGTTCCCAGTGTGGCCTTGAACTCACAGAGATCCAGACAGATCCCTGCCTCCCGAGGGATAGGATTAAAGGTGTGTGCTACCATTGCCTGATAACTATGTTTAATATAGTGGCTGGTTTTTCCTCTGATCCTCAGATAAACTTTATTAGGTATACAATATTTTCGAGGATACAGTATATCACCACACATCTGAAACTTTTACCTTTTCTGTCAACTTAAAAAGTATATCTATATAAACTTTAGGGAGCTGGGACTTGGGTCCATGTATCACAGGTGAAAAGAACTTCAGATCCCTTGTTTAGTAACCACTCCTTCCAGTCAGCTACTTAAGCTCTTCAATTTACGGCCTATCCTTGGGGATGGGTTTTTCCTGCCCCTTCTGTTGAGTGTTCAAGTATATGCCCAAGATAAAGATCCTACTAAGCTCCCTAACTTTACTTTCTGTTCTCTGTCCCTAGTCTGTACCTGTCTCAGTAGATTTCCATTTAGCTGACAGACACTGTGCTGGATAGTTTTGTCAACTTGACATAAGCTAAAGTCATCTTCAGAGAAAGGCACCTCTGAGGCATTAAGAAAATGCTTCCATAAGATTAAGCTGTATGCATTTTTTAATTAGTACTTGATGGGGGAGGGCCCAGCCCATTGTATATGGTGTCATTCCTGGGCTGTTGTCCTAGGTTCTATAAGAGAGCAGACTGAACAAGCCATAAGGAACAAGCCAGTAAACAGCACCCCTCCATGGCCTCTGCATCAGCTCCTGTCTCCAAGTTCCTGCCCTATTTGAGTTCATGTCCTGACTTCCTTCTGTAATGGACTACAATGTGGAAATGTAAGCCAAATAACCTCTTTCCTCCTCAACTTGCTTTTGGTTATGGTGATTCATCACAGCAATAGAAACCCTAAGACAGATAGCATCCAGGAATCAACTACTCAGCAAACTTTTCCCAAAACCAGTAGCAATCAACTTGCTGGTTCTGTGTGAGCCAGTCTGGCCAAGTGAAAGAGAGGATTTATAGACTTACATGAGCTGACTCACAAACTACATCCTCCAGGGTCTGACTCCTTCGCAGTGCTCTCCTTTGGGTCTCTCTTAGGCTCAACTCCTCCTACCCCTCCCTTTGCCTGTCTCCTTGTCTCTCTTTTCTCCTTGGACTCAGAGATTCCACTAAAGCCTTAGGACCTTACTTTGGTAAGGCAGAGTGGGGGAGTTGACCCTCCAGTGTTGTTTGTTCACAGTTTGACAAGGTCGGGGCAGCAGGTGAAGTGTGGGGCAGTTCTCTGCCCAGGTGTCAGTGTGGCCACACTTGAAGCTGGTCCCAGGTTTAGTCTCTTTGTGCCGCATAACCATGATTGCTCTCTATCTCTGCAGGTTCTTTCCAGAGAAAACTGGCAAATTTACACAGTGGTCCATAAACCAGACACTTGCAACAAAATTTCCCTGGGTCTCCTACTATCACCCACCTGCCTGCCTCCTCACTCTCAACCTTTGAGGGACCTACTTCCTTCCCAGCCTTCCTGGAACTCCTACAACATTCCAATTCAGCTTAAAGAAGTCAGACGATAACACAATCAGCCTGTATCAACAAAAGGTTGGAATGTTAAGTCCCAACCCCTCCCCCACTCAATTGCAGTGCCACTGACAATGTCCTAAATGACAGGCTGGGCTCAGCTCCACCTAGACTCCTGACTGGTTCAACAGAGGATTACTTATTTATACACTCAGCACTCCTGAGAAACCTGTGAAATGGATTTCTTTCTGCTAGAAAGAACTACCTCTCCCTTATCTCTCCCTATCTCAGCAAATGAGGCATCTAGGTCCATATTAGGAGATACCTATAACACATCAAAGTTTCTTGCTGGATCCTGGTCTTTTCTGGCCCACAAACCTCCTCACCACTACTTTTAACTTCCAGGCTCTTCTGACCTTCATACCTCCCCCACTTCTTTAAAATAGACATGATTTTCCTTACCATTCTGATATCCTCTCTGCCTCCCAGGGAGTAGTCATGAAAGTTTTAGACTCCTTCAAATGAGTTTTACTTCTCTTTGCCCCCCAAAAGTAACCATGGCAGCTTTGAACTCCCCAAATAAACCTTCTTTCCACCTGTGGAGTTCAGGGTTTTACTTCTCTCTCCCTTACACTTACATGTGTGTCTAGTGGGAGTGTACATGTGAATGAAGGCACCTATGAAGACCAGAGATGTTGAGCATATGGAGCTGAAATTACACCAGTTGTTTGTGTGGGTGCCAGGAATTGGACATCCACCTTCTCCAACAGTAAGAGTTACTCTTAACCAATCTTTCTGATCCCCCACTGTGTGGATTTTTATAACTGAGAATAGAATGCTAAGTTCTGTCTTATAGTCTTCTCAGCCTTCACCTAAATCTGAGGTTAAGATAGACAAAATTCTAACAAGTACACAAAGATCCAACAGTATCAATTAAATGACATTCTTAAGTTTTTTAACATCAGAAGATGATAAACATCTATTTCTGTGTATAGCTTCCCTGAATTTTCCCCAGGTTTTTAGTAGACAAATGCTGTAAAAAGCTCTAATTACTCCTTAAACAGAGCTCACATCTACCAATTGTACATTTCAGAAACTAAGAAACTGACCCATCTCCTGTTTCAGCATCTTCATGAATCTTTACTATTGATTAGTTAATAGATAATTGGGTAGAGAACAGACAAATTTGAAGTGAATCCTAGGTATCTATCTGCTGCAAGCTGTAAAAATATATTCAGCTGTATAAAGCTATATGTAGAAAGATCAAGGAAATTTTCTAGAGGGAAGCCATTTATCAGGGAATTTTGGTGTTATTCAGCTTTTAATAAATACCAGCTGTCTTCTACTATGAAGTTCTTATGCATTCATATATTACTAGGCCATATGGTAAAAAGTTAAGCTTCTCAGACCTTCTGCTGATCTCCTAGGTAACACCCCTACAGAGCCTAGGAGACAGGTGGACTGTAGATGCATAGCCTTGTTTCTTGTGCAAATGAAGCTCAGACTTTCCTTCTCCAGCCTGGCAAATGGCATTCCAGAGCATTTGACTGAGAACAAAAGACATTTGCAGATCCAGGTTTGAGTGAAGGGGAGGCAGAATTCCTGGTTAGAGTGTCTTGTGGCTGGAGAGAAAGGAACAAGGCAGGTCTTTTGTAGAGAATAAGGATTGGGTCAGGTTAAGAGAGTAGGAGGAGAAGAAATGAGCATGGACAGAAAATCTGAAGACAAAGATGAGATCCAAAGCATAGGAGCTTACTGAAACTATGAGAGGACAGACAAAGAAGGGACAGAGAGGAGCTGAGTGTCAGGACAGAACTGAAGCTGTATAGATAGAATTTTGTCTTAGAGAAATAAAGTAAACAGATAAAAGAGCATGGTGTAAATAGATTCTTTTCCCTCAGACAACCCCACACTAGATGTAGCATCTTCCCCAGGACTCTGAGAGGAATCTTTTAAGGGCAGACCCTTGGGAAAATTTCAATATCTACCTTTCACATTTTCTTTCATCTGTCTGTCTGTCTGTCTATGTATGTATGTATGTATGTATGTATGTATGTATGTATGTATGTATGTATGTATCTATCTATCTATCTATCTATCTATCTATCTATCTATCTATTTTATAGATATAGTCTCCCTACTTAGCACAGACTGGCCTGCAACTTTCTATGTAGACCCCAAATGGTGCTAGAAAAAAATGGGCATTTAATGGGGAAGCGTGAACTAGATCTTTATCTCTCTACCTGCATAAAAATAAACTCCAAATGGACCAACTACCTTAATGTAAGACTTGATACTCTGAAATTGCTATTGGAAAAGTAGGGAAAATTCAACAAGGTAGAGACATATGTTAGAACTTTTGGAATTAAACTCCATTTGTCCAGGAAATATGGCTAACCATTGATAAATGAGCTGTCATAAATGTCACCATATGAACTAGTCTGGATATTATCAAAAGATGAGAAAAACATTTGCCTGTGTGTGAATTGGAGACCCTTGCACATTGCTGGCAGAGCAAACATTGATACAATCACTATGAGACACAGTGTAGAGATTTCTCAAAATGTGAAACCATGTCTGCCCTGTGATCCAGCCATCCCAACATTCTGGACACAACAAAGGAAAGGAGGTCAGGATGCCAAAGAGACCTCTGTACTGCCCCATGTATCCGAGACCTATTCATGACAGCCAGGCTATGGAGTCAACCAGTGTGCAGCAAGGGGTACAGGACCATTCATAAAACCAAATCCAGACCTGCCAGATGACTCATGCTGGCTGTGTCTCCACAGGAAGAGAAGTAAGCTGCTTTATGAGTTGCTTCTGGCAGTGATTTGGTTGCAGGGGGCCAGAGCTCCTGTCATTTTGGAAGCCTCTCAGTCTCTAGTTTACATGACAGCACAGAGCATCCCTTATTTCTTAAAGGAAACTCTGCCCCCTCAACAGGATATGAATGGCAGGGCAGAAATACAAGTTGAGGAGGGAACCAGATTACAGGTTACACAAAGGCAGTGCTTTGTAGTTACGATTCAGGGCCCTTGTGAGCATTTCATTTCCACACCCAATTACAAGGATCTTTTTGATGATGAGATAGGACAACTGCAGAGGAAGTTGGGAGTATTTCAAAATGAATCAAAACCTAATCTTCTAACAATGTGTCTACCATACATCCGCATGTCTGTCGAAGAAGAATGTAATTAGGCCTTATAATTAGGAGGTACAAAACTGTCACTCCATATCTAGGATTCTGAGCAGGAGTATCAGGAGTTGTAGGTCAACCTAGGTTACACAGACAGACCCTGTCTCAGAAAAAGAAAGGGGAGATGGATACTGAGACTTGTGGTCCACTTGAGTCAACATGAATGACATTATGCTAAGAAAAATTGCCCTTAAAAGAGAGAAATACTTCATATATGGACCCCAAAACAAAATTCTCCATTAGTGACAATAGCTGGATGGAGTGATGTTTCTAGGATGTAGACTAGGCAGTATGTAGGAGGAAGGTGGCAGAGATCCAGTGCACAGAATGAAGACCAAAGTGCATCATAGAGAATTAGTGCTGCTCTCATCACAGGGAGAAATGGTGCGTTCAGAAGACAGACATGCTGACCAATTCCACTATCAAAATATTCATATAGATATAAATCAGGACATCAGAGCATGTGGTTCAAATACACAAAGGAATTTATTGTAGCAAGAAAACAGCCTCTTTATTCAGAGATATCATTTTGTCCAGTGCCTGTCTTTCTTGGTAACACTTCTGCAGAGCAATCTTATGCCCATCTCTCTGAGCATATCCTCGATGGCTGATCTTCACCTGGATACACAATACATAAAGTCATCAGTCACTCAGCTCTCACTGTCGGACCTTTCCTTAGAGACTGTCCTCATGGTTCAGTTCTCTAGGTATTGGTTGATGTCACTCTCTAAAAGGGGCCCCACTATAAAAAGCCCTCAAATTACTGTCAGTGTTCTCTATGTCTGTCCCTTGCAGCTGGCAGTATTTGAGATGGAGAAGTGGTGTCCCTGCCTAGGTGGTCAAGGGAACAGTTGACTCCATGCAGTAGATGGAGGGGACTTGATCAGCACCTCACCCTCACATGGCTCCTGCCAGGACAGAGAGGCATTGCCCTCAGTGAGGTAAGTCTCCAAGCTGCCTCAGACACTGTTCCCCCCAAACCAGGGGTTAGTACAAGAGCCTGGGTGCTACCTGGATCAGTAGACATTTTCCCTGTTCCTCTTAGTCCATCTGCTTGTAAGTCTCTGGCGAAACTTCTCTGTCAGTTAGAAGAAGCCTCTTCTATCAAGGAGACCTGAAAACAAGGTATTTTGGTAAGATTACCAAATGTTCAGTTGTCCATCACCCTGTAGCCAATCACACCTTCCCCACGGCCTGAGTAGAGGCGCATCACCTGTGTGTCCCTCTTCCATCCAGTGTGTTAGGGCTTGAGTGGCATCTCCTGCTCTAAGCACCATCCAGTTGAAAATGTCCCTTGCTGAGTGTAGTCCTAGGAGTCTCCTTGGTAGTCCCAGTATAAGGTCATACAGGCAGCAAAGGTCTTTCCCAGCCTGCTGCCTGGGGACACAAAGCTTTAGCGAAAGCAACGTCCCTACAGGATGTCAGAAAGGAAACAGCTAGAATCTTTGTGTGAGATACTGTTGAAAATAGTATCTTGGGGTGTAGTAGAGTGTGGTCTTGGGGTGTACTAGAGTTTGGGCTTAAGAAGGTGTGTGAATCTGACCCCTAAATCCCTTTAAGTGTCTCTGAGTTATCTTTGGAGGTAGGAATATGGCAGGAGCCCATGAATCACCCAGAGGCAGCCCTCACTGTCAGGCAGGGGGTTGCCATTGTTTTTCCATCAACAGATTCTATCCATGATCAATCTTGGAACAAGCTCCATCTCTGAATCCAACTGTCAAACACTCCAGACTTCACCTCGCTTGCACTCAAAGCACAGCTGGTGGGCCTTACCTTGCACAGGACCAGATGCCCTGGGGCAAATTGTGCACCATGGCATGTTCTGGCTTCATGTGGCTCCTGCGAAGCAGTAGAGCAGAGTAAGTGTTTGGGGTGAAGGTGGAGACAGGAACAAGCTGAGTTAGAGGAATCTGAGGCATTTCCAGGAGGGAAATCACATGGAATATGAAATCACCTTGCTTGGAATGGGAGTCCTCTCCAGTTCAAGCAAACATCACTAGTGTCAACTGTGCACAAGGTACATTGAGAGAAGTGTGTGTGTGTGTGTGTGTGTGTGTGTGTGTGTGTGTGTGCGTCTGTCTGTCTGTCTGTGTATGTGTGTGTGTTTCTGTCTGTCCAGAGTACAGAAGAGTGTATCCATATGACTCAGGTTGCAAAGCAACAAGCAGGTTCACCAATAATAGTGCTGGGGTGAGTTGTGAAGGTGTCTGGATCTTGTGGGATAGGAAGCCAGCTGTCTAGTAGGCCAGGATGGGGCTGAGAGCCACACCTATCTAATGGACTTACCTCTTCCCACACATTCTACCTTCCCAAATGAGCACAAGATGGACACTTCTTGCAGACACATTCCTCTGTTTCTGGCTCCAAACTGGTCAGCAATATTCATCTTGAACACATGCAAACTGGTCAGTCCCTCTGGGGTCCTCCTCTGCTGTCTCTTCTAATGGTTCACACACCTGAAGACAGGTAGCTGGACTGACCATCTCTCTGTTTGTGGAAGGTTCTCTGAGGCCTGTTTTCCTAATGATCACAGCACTCTGTGGATACTTGTTTAAAAGATTTCTGGTCCTACAGAGTGCTTCACTTTACTGGCACAATTGTGGCACCACCTGCCATCATGAACCTACCTACAAGAGAGAGTCAGGAGAATCATGAGTCTGTCAGATCTGCCTCTCAGAATCCTTTATCAATCCTCAGAGTCCACGTGATCTGAGAAGTCTGTGGCATGCCCCCTCCTCCCCAGTCTTCATCTGCAGACACAGGAACACTTTGCTCCTGGTTTCAGCCTGTGATATGAACGCAGCTTCCCATGGCACACAGCCATCTGAACTTCCTACCTGGCTCTCCCTGGCGCTGCCATGTGCATCCTCAGCATGCTGCTCTCCAATCTCTGGTTTCAGGTTACAGGGACCACAGTGCCTCCAACAGCACTTGAAACAGACACAAGAAAGGGGCCTCTTAGGACAATATGCAGGTCTTCTGCTTGGCTGTGCTGGCCCTGTGCAGTGCCTGGCCCTCAGTCGGATCCCTCCTGAGCGCCTGCCCCATTGCTCTCTTCAGCAACCCTTCTCCTCATCCATGCCCAGCCTCGGCCACTATCCTCTGCTGTCTGTCTACATCTAGGTCAAGTCTTTCTGGTGTGATAATATATTATCACCTATTCCTATAATCTGTTTATTTAAATGCATATCATTTAGTCCAGGAAACAGCTTAGTGAGTAAAGGTACTTGGACCCAAGCTTGGGGTCCTTAATTCATTCCCTAGGACCCACATGGTATAAAGATAAAACTGACTCCTGCAAGTTAACTTCCACATACATATAGTAAATAAATATTTTTTCTTTAAAGAAAACATCATTACAAAAAAAAAGGCCTAGATAGATAAGTGTATTGTAGCCTCTCCACCTACCTGTTACCTCGGCTGCCTCCATGGCCCTTTAAGCTCACAGCCAGGATTTTGTTGTGGCCTAGGCGCTCCCTCTTTTCTGTTGATAAGCAGCAACATAAACTTCTCAGGCCTTTTATAACCCTGCTCTGTAGGCTCTTCCAAAATCGCTTTCTAAAGGGAGCTCTGGGTGCAGTCTGTCTCTGGCCACTGAGGTGTCCCTGAGGTGTTTCTGGGGAGGATGGGCTGAGGTCTTTTTCTTGTACAATGGGACCCTCATCCTGGGCCTCCTTGATGGAGAATGGATGTGTTCTATCCTGTGAGGTCATGTTGCTCTTTGAAGGAGCTGTAGCCACACTGTGGAGCTGTGGCCTGAGATCCTCCTGAGGTGCAGGTTGTGAGAGACATGAACTGGTCTTTTCACCTCTCTGACTAGCTGTAGCCACACTGTGGGTGTGGGGCTTCCCACTGAGGTCCTCCTGAAGTGAGGTTTGGGGGAGAGATGAGCAGATGTTTTCACCTGGCAGGTTGATGTCTTTGCACTGAACTTCTTCCTTAGAGGTGTCATGAGATAAAATATCCTGTGAGGACACCTTGTTCTTTGACGTGTTAAGGCCAGCTTCGGACACATCCAGGAATGACTGGTTAGAATAACTTTCCAGTCCTGAAGACACTCTGTGACATATATCATTGGAAGTGTTAATAGTGCTCTCTGAATCCCCGCAAGTTCTGTTCATGAAGTGAGGATCATATACACGCTGGGGGCAGATTCTGTGAACCAGGGCTGTTTTCTTGATAGGGCAGCTCAGGGTGGGAGGCATACTGTACCTTGTTCTCCCCTTTTTGTCGTTCTCAGGACTCTCAGGTAGAGTGGGCAAAATGGAAGAAGTGGGAAGGATGGGGACACTAGATCCCCTCTTTATAGTCACTTTTGGTATCATGGGAGGGCCTGTAAGATTCAAGGTTCCAGAAGACTGCTTGGGCTGAAGATCTTTTATAAAGCTGTCTTCCCAGGGTGACTGCTGCCTAAGAATCAAGTAGGTGGCCATCACCTGATCAAACTTCTTCTCCTGTAAAGCTTCCATTACCTCTTCTTGCTTATAACCCATGACGTCCATGATGACCATCACAGTGGGGTCTTGGTAGCTGCTGTCCTCATCGTTCTCTCTAAAGGGACTGGGAGAACCTTCACTGCCATGCTTTAGCCATTGAAAGCCCACAATGTCACCTATTCTTGGTCTTTGTCCAGGATTTACAGTTAACAACTTAGCGATAATGTCCCAAAGCTCTGGCGACAACTTGAATTCAACAGAGTACTTTCCTGCCAAGATTTTGTCCTTTAGTACTCCAAAAGTAACTCCCTTGAATGGTAGGCACCCTGTCGACATAAAGTATAGCACAACCCCCAAGCTCCAGATGTCGCTTGCTCGGCCATCATAGCCTCTACCTTCAAAGAGTTCTGGGGCACAATAAGGAAGGGTCCCACAAAAATATGCTAGCTTCTGCCCCATGGTAAGCTTGGTGCCCAGCCCAAAATCACTGAGTTTTATATTGCCTTTGCCATCCATTAAAATATTTTCAGGCTTTAGATCCCTGTGAGCAATCCCTTTCCTGTGACAATACTGGAGGGCACATACCATCTGTTTAAATACCTTACGGGACTCCTCCTCCTGTAGGTAGCCAAACTCCATAATCCTGTCCATCAGCTCTCCCCCTGTGGCATGTTCCATAACCATGTAAATGTTATTTGTGGTGTCGATTATGTGCAAAAGTTTAATGATATTGGGATGGTCTAGAGATTTCATTATTTCAATTTCTGAATAGATGAAACTGTTCTTTGTGCCTTTTGGAAGAACTTTTACTGCTACCCTTGTCTGGGTGAGTAGATGGCTAGCCAATTTTACTTCTCCAAAAGCTCCTCGGCCAAGAGTATTTAGGATTTTATAGTGCTCAGTTAAAGCCTCTTCATTAAAGGAGTTGTGCTGTAGGATTTTGCCTTGAGCCATTTCCCATTTCCTCATCTTTGTTGATATAAATGCTGAACCAACACCAACTAGTGATGCAAGATAAAAATTAATTAATTAATTAAAAGTGGGTCTAGGAGAAACATTAATAGCTAAAAAATATGATGGATGTTTCAAATAACCTAATGAGCATGTCAAGGTCATAGGAAAACAAAAACAAGCTAAACCCAAAAGATAGAAGAAATGCTCAAGTTCAAGGCAGAAATTGGTGAAATGGAAACTAAAATAATCTGAAGATCAATGTAACAAAGACTTGATTATTTTAAGAATAAATATAACTGATGTAATCTTAACCAAAATAACTAATTGGAAAATTTAAGATACAAATTAATAATATTAGAGACAAAATAAGAAACTAATAGAAAAATTTAAGATATAAGTTAAAACTATGGGAGACAAAATAACATGGTATTACCAGAGATACAACTGAAATCCAGACATCTAGACAATCAATAGGGAATGTTTTTAAAAGTTCCAGTAAACTGGAAAAGTCTAGAATAAACTTCTAGACATACATTAGCTACCAAAACTCAACTAAGAAGATATAAAACACCTAAACTGAAAGACTGTAAGAGCCAGAGGCAGTGGATGACAACACAAACTGTTTTCTGGACACAGCAGGGCAGTTGTCCACCTGAGTTTATAGCATTGTGACCTGCTTAAGCATCCCAGACAACAGTCTCAGCACGAAGAGGGGAGGTGGGACAAGAAGTCACACTCCTAATGAGCTATTGACAACTGATAGATTCCAGGAGAGGGAGAACACATTTTAAGGGTGTGGCCCCTGGTAGGTGGGACTGACCATGCTTCCCTGGAAGGCCATATATCCAAGAGTATAAGGACAACAGACACTGTACTTGATGGTGAAAAACAAAACAAAAATACGCAAATATGGGTAGTAGGAAAGGGAGTGTGGAAGATCTGGGAGGAATTGGAGGAAGGGATAAACATGACCAAAATATATTGTATGAAATTCTCAAAGAACTAATTTAAAACAGAAAAAAAAGCAACAAAATCTAAATAGCAATTTAAAATAATCTCTTGACAAACAAAAAAGTCCAGGACCAGACAAACTCATTAGTAATTCTATCAGACCTTTAAAGATGAATTCACAACTGTGGTGATATTTTGTTTGTGAGCTAACAAATAAAGCTTGCCTGAAGATCAAAGTGTGGAGCTAAACCACTAGTTAGCCATAGAGGCCAGGTGTTGATGGCTCACACCTTTAATCCCAGTACTCAGGAGGCAGAGGCAGATGAATCTCTGGGAGTTCAAGGCCATTCTGAGCTGCATGAGATTGATCCAGGTTAAAACAAAGCCAGAGCCAGGTGGTGATGGCTCACACCTTTAATCCCAGTACTAGAAAGTTGGAGACAGGAAGGGAAATGGCTGGGAAGAGAGAGGTGGGAGGACACAGGAGTTCATTGTATTCAGTCTGAGGATTCCTGGAGATAGAATCTTGCACAATTTTAGTCTGAGGATGGGTAGAGTTAAGAAGTCTCTCTTGTGACTGGCTTTTTTTCTTAACTGTCTTCAGGAAAGCTTTGTTAGAGCATATACAAAATATCACCAAGATACCAATGCTTCTCAGATGATTGCATGAAATGAAAAGGGAAGGATGCTTCCAGACTCATCCTAAGAGCCTGTATTACTCAGGTACCAAAACCAGGTGGATACAGTAACAAGAGAAAGGTATACTTAAAGTCCTTGGTGAACACAGATACAACAGTCCTTAAAGTCCTTAGTACTTCACACAAACTTCAATAGCACTTAAAAGGACCATTCTTGATGATGAAGATGGGTTCACCCAGTCATGTAAGTGCTGCAACATATGCCAACTGATTAGCAATGTTGTGCAGAAACGGAAGGGCAGGAATCATGTACTCAGCGAGAAAGACTGAAATTGTCATTTTTCAGGGAAAACGCATGGACCTGGAAACCATGGTGTTGTGTATAACAAGCCAGTCCCACAAAGACATTTGTTTTTAAGTCTTGTATCACAGGTTGGGGAGGGGACCTTATAATAAAAGGGCATATTAGGGATTTGAAGAGGAAGGAGGAGGGGGTAAGTATATAGAGTAAGTGAATATTATCAAAGTACATTATGTGCAGATACAGAAATGTTATAGTGATTTTTTTTTTTTAGCTTTTATGCTTAATATTTACTAACAAAAATCTTTAAAAAGTAAAAAGAGACAAAGAAAATGAGTAGTTAGAAAAAGAAAGTGGAAGATAGTTAACAAAGAAAATTTAAAATATGTAAAAATTAACATCTAAAACCAGAAACATAAATTACAAAAAATAAAAAACTAAAACCAATACCCCCAATGGACAACCAGCAAAGTGAGAGACAAACTCACTCTGTCAGTACAAGTCACCAGCATCCAAGTCCAAAATTTCACCAATATCCAGGTCCAAAACTTTCACCAGCGTCCGAGTCCCACAGATCACCACCCAACAGCTCTCTGTACTAGAAGGACAAACCCAGCCCTGGGCAATGTGTTATATGCACAGGTGTCAGTCATTCCTCACAGTGGCTCCTTGTGAGGTCAGGGCAAGACATGGACCAATGAGGGATGGGCACACTCCTGTCAAAGGACTGTATTAGCTACTCTGCAGTCACTGCTACCAAGTGCCCCCAGAAAGTAACATGAGGAAGGGTTTGTTTCAGCTCACACTCTATGAGAACAGGGAAAGCATGGTGGCAAGGGTAATTGGTGTTAGCATGTGGCTGCTTACACTGTACTGGTGGTCACCCCACCTCCAACACCAGGATAACCAACTGCCTCCTGGAGCTAGACCCCACCTCCTAAAGCTAGACCCCAACTTCCCAAGGCAGCATCACCTTCTGGAGACCACAAGTTCAAACACAGAAGTGTCTACACGGGACATTTCACAAGCAAACCCTAGGAAGGACTGGCTCCACTTTAACAGTAGTAACAACAGAAATGGAAACAATGACATCACAGGCCCCTAAAGCTCTGTGTTTTATTGGGTATAGACTCTGATATCTATCAGTAAGAAAGTGAACCGAGAGGATGTTCCAATGGACTTTGCAAATATGATCAAAAACGCTGTGGCAATAGCTTGGCTGTCATAGACCTCAACATGTCTACATTCAAAGTAGATATTTCAAATTCAGATATTTGGGGTGCATGAGGTGTATTTTTGGATATATGAGGGCTGCTTTCTTATTGTAACCTGGCAGTTTGTTATATGTTTTCACATGATCCTGGGAAGGACTGTCCTCTGTTTCAGGCCCTGTTCTATAGGCGACACATTCTGTCATGATGGTGAACCTCCTGGGTTGGTACCACCAAAGACCCCAACTCTCAATATTATCGTTGCTTTAAGATTGAAGATCTAACATGGATTTGGAGGGACACATGTTCTAACATGATACCCCACAAGCTAGAGCTGGTCACCACTAGATGTGACCTGCCTGAGGTGAGTCTTTGCAGTTCTCCTGACTGACATCCGGTAGGATCTCAAAGACAAGGTAGAAATTCCCTTATAAGGACCTGCCCATTATTAAAGTTGTCATGTTGAGATGAAGGAACCCAAGGAGTAGGAAGAAATATTTGCCTGACCAGATTGATATGAAGTTTTAATGAATAATAGGCATGTAGGCCGACACACAACAAGTGAATTCTGAGAGAATCCCTTGCATTACAGTGAATGGGGTCCATTTTTACAGCCATTAAGAAATCCTATCTGGCCTTGTCTCTTGGTCCATTTGTGTGCCTTCTTATTTGAATAGTTAAGAGGACAGATCACTATGTTTTATAACACCATTGTTTTCCTTTTGTGAAACTGACCATTTAGGGTGAGGCACCAAAGGGCTGTTGAGTTAGGTTCTAACTGCCTGTTAAGGCATCACAAACAGTATCAGATCCTGCAATTTATACCTATTTTACATAGGTAAAATGGGAGGGTAAAATGCTGAGCAAAATAAATCACAAAAGGGGGAAAACGTTGCATAGAGGGACCTAAAGCAAGGCAGCCCATTCTCTCCATACCTATTCAATACAGTATTTGAAGTTCTAGCTAAAGCAATAAGACAACAAAAGGAGATCAAGGGGATACAAATTGGGAAGAAAGAAGTCAAACTTTCACTATTTGCAAATGATATGATAGTCCATATAAGTTACTCAAATATTCCACCAGGGAACTCCTACAGCTAGAAAATACCTTCAGTAATGTGGCAGGATACAATATTAACTCAAAAAAATCAGTAGCCCTCCTATATCCAAATGATAAATGGGCTGAGAAAGAAATTAGAGAACCATCACCCTTTACAATAGCCACAAATAAGATAAAATATCTCGGGGTAACTCTAACCAAACAAGTGAAAGACCTGTGTGAGAAGAGCTTCAAGTCTTTGAAGAAAGAAGTTAAGTAGGATATCAGAAAGTGGAACTATTTCCCGTGTTTGAGGACAGGTGTGTAGCAAGAATCTTAACAGGTCTTATTAATAAAAACAAACCTGGAGCCAGGTTTTAGAGTGAATTCTGGAAGATCAGGGAAGCAGAACACACCACAGCTACCTCACCTCGCCTGTTCCTCAGTTGATCCTGATTCCTCAGCCTGGAAGTCTCTGAGTCCTTATCCGAAATGAATCTCAGCTGAACTGCTGCTCCAAAACCTGAATGCGTAACCAGCCAAATGCTGCTAGTTTCTGGTCCTCATACCTTATATACTTATATATCTTTCTGCCTTCTACCATCGCTCCCTGGGATTAAAGTCTCAATTTCTGGAATTCAAGCCGTGAGTTACCATGCTTGGCTGTATGCTTGAACAGATGGATTTCTGCCTCTGGAATGCTAGTATTAAAGGTGTGTGCTTCCATTGCCTATCTTCTATGTTTAATAATTGTGGTGGTTCTGTCTCTGACCCCAGGTAAGTTTATAAGGGTGCACAATATTTTTGGGAACACAATACCACCACATAGGTGGGATCAACATAGTAAAAATGACAATCTTACCAGAAACAATCTACAGATTCAGTGCCATCCCTCATCAAAATCCCAATGCAATTCTTCACAGACCTTGAAGGAACAATACTCAACTTCATATGGAAAATCAAAAAATCCCAGGATAGCCAAAGCAATCTTTTTTTTGTTTTGTTTTGTTTTGTTTTGTTTTGTTTTCAAGATAGGGTTACTCTGTGTAGCTTTGCATCTTTCCTGGAACTCACTCTGTAGCTTAGGCTGGGTGCAGACTCACAGAGATCAACCTGGATCTGCCTCCCCAGTTCTGGGATTAAAGGCATGCACCACCACTGCCTGGCAAATAAAAACAATCTTATATCAAAGGAACTTCTGGAGGCATCACCATTCCTGATTTCAAGCTCTACTATAGAGCTATAGTAATAAAAATAGCATGGTATTGGCATAAAAACACCCATATTGATCAATGGAATCAAACTGAAGAACCTAACATTAACATACACACCTATGAACACCTGATTTTTGACAAAGAAGCCAAATATACAATGGGAAAAAAAGCATTTTCAACAGATGGTGCTGGCATAATTGGATATCTACATGTAGAAGAATCCAAATAGATCCATATCTATCACAACATACAAATCTCAAGTCCAAATGAATCAAAGACATCAACATAAACCCCATTATTCTGACTCTCATAAAAGAGAAAGTGGTAAATAGCCTTGAATGCATGGGCACAGGAGACCACTTCCTAAATATAACACCAGTAGCACAGACACTGAGAGAAACAATTAATAAATCGGACCTCTTAAAACTGAGAAGCTTTTGTAAGGCAAAGGACACTGTCAATAAGACAGAAAGGCAGCCTACAGAATGGGAAAAGATCTTTATCAACCCAACATCAGACAGAGGGCTGATCTCTAAAATATATAAAGAACTCAAGAAACTAGACAGCAAAATATCAAATAATTCAACTTAATAATGGGCTACAGAACTAAACAGGGAATTTTCAACAGAAGAATCTCAAGTGGTCAGAAGACATTTAAGGAAATGTTCAACATCTTTAGCTGTCAGGAAAATGCAAATCAAAACAACAATGAGATACAATCTTATGCCAGTCAGAATGGCTGAGATAATAAAAACAGAAGAGAGCTTATGTTGGAGGAAATGTGGAGAAAGGGGAATAGTCATCCACTGCTGGTGGGAATGCATTCTTGTACAGACACTCTGGAAATCAATATTGCAGCAACTCAGAAAATTGGGAATCCATATACCTCAACACCCAGCAATACCACTCCTGGGCTTATACCCAAAAGTTACTCAACCATGCCATAAAGACATTTGCTCAACCATGTTCATAGCAGCATTACTTGTCATAGCCAGAACTTGGAAACATCCTAGATGCCCATCAACAGAAGAATGGATATAGACAATGGAGTGTATGTAGCGGTTAAAAAAAATGTCCTCATGAAATTTGTAGGTAAATGGATGTAACTAGAAAAAAATAATCCTGAGTGAGATAACCCAGACCCAGAAAGAAAAATACGGTATGTACTCACTCATAAGTGAATGTCAGAAGCAAAGCAAAACATATCCAGGATACAACCCACAACCCAAGAGAAGATAGATAAAGAGGAGGACACTAAGATAAACACACATGGATCCCCCAAGGAAGGGCAAAAGGTTAATAAGATCTCCTGGGAAAACTGAGAAGGAGAAATAGAGGGGAGTGCATAGGAGGGGATGGGAGGTGAGAACGTGGGGGAGAGACAGGGAGGGAGAACAATGAAAGAGATATCTTGACAGAGTGTACCATTAAGGGGACAGGGAGAAATCTGCAGCTAGGGAAAACCCCAGGAACTCACCAGCTTGTCCCCAACTAAAACTCATAGCAATGTTGGAGCAGGTTCTTGAACTAGCCTTCCCCTCTACTCAGATTGGTGTCTACCCTAATTGTTATCATAGAGCCTATATCCAATGACTGATGGAAACAGATGCAGAGACCCACAGCCAAGCACTTGGCCAAGATCCTGGAGTTGAAGAGAAGGAGGAAAGATTATAAGAGCAAGGAGGGGGGTGCCAGAATCATGATGGGAAAAACGAGAGAAGTAGCTGAACCAAGCTAATGGGAGCTCATGGCCTCTGGACTGACAGCTGGAGAGCCTATATGGGACCAAACAGGCCCTCTGAATGTGGGTGAAAGTTGTATTGCTTGATGTGGATTTATTTGTTGGTCCCCTGGCAATGTCACCAAGACTTATCCCAGGTACACAAACTGTTTTTTTTAGATCCCATTCCCTATGGTATAAGGTCTTACTCAGCTTTGATGCAGGAGGGAGGGGCTAGGTCTAGCCCCAACATGGTATAATAGCCTGTGTTGACTACCTAAGAGAGGCCTTACTCTCTATGAAGAGGGGCTGGGGGTGCAATGGTGATAGGTAGGGGGGAGAATGAGAAGACGAGGGAGGGGGAGTGGGTTGATATGTAAAATGAAAGAAAATCTTTTTTTAAATAAAAAACTGTAAAAAAGTAAATAAATAACACAGGCAACCAAAAAAAAAATAAATAAGAGTCTCCAAACAACCAAGGCTGTTGCCAAGACTACAGGTTGTGCTCCACAAATTTACGGCAAGGCCACATTGCTGAAGATATCACCTATACAACTCACTGATCATGGAGGAGCCAAACTACACAGAAACACAACCCCTATGTGCAGGAGACTTTGGTACAGAAAGATACTCTCCATGACACTAAGGAGAAATGAAACAACTAACACAACCACAAAACCTTTGACTTTCTAATGTCCTACCTGTAAGATATGCTAGGGCAATGGTGGGGTACAGCTTGCCAAGTAACCAACCAATAACTGATTTGACTTAAGGCCTCCTCCACTAGAAGGAAAGTGTACCCAACACTGCTTGGATGACTGAGAACCTTAGACAAGATTGCCCAAGAACCTAGGGTAAAACCAAATACCTCTTCTCTAAATAAGAAAAACATAGCTATAAAGTGATTCCTAATGACATTCTGCTATACTTACATATCAGTGCCTTGCTCAGTCATCATTAGAGAAGCTTCCTTCTGTAGCTGATGAGAACAAAAACAGAGACCCACACTCAAGCTTTATGTAGAGACAGGAGATCTTGAAACCCTCATCCCTAAAAGGGAAGCCTCCATCAGGTCCCTCTCCTCAGATCTCAGGGAACTCCTCTGAAGAAGAGGCAGAAAGAGTGTAAAATCCATTGGGTTCAGAGGGCACCAAGAAAACACAGTAATGAAAGCAAATACCAACTCATGGAGTCAGAGACAGCATCCACAGTGCCTGCACAGATCTCTACCAGATGGGGTCCAAGATTTGAAAGGAGAAATGGACACAAGTTCCCATCCCTAACCCAGAAGGTGTCTCCAATTGATAACCTCTTTCAAATGAAAACTTAGTTTTCTCCAAGGGAGTTTGAAAGTACTCCTAAGGGTAGGTAGGCTGCATTCCCAGAAGTAGATGGCCAACAGAAAAGAAACTCAGTGGCATCTTTGGAAGTTCCTGGTGTCTTTATGTCATGTCATGGATTTTCTCTTTCTTTCTTTTTTTTCTTCATTGTGTTATTTTTAAGTTTAGTTTATGTATTTTTTTCTCTTTTTATGCTATAGGTCTTTTGTATATCTATCTATATCTATATCTCTATCTATCTATCTATCTATCTATCTATCTATCTATCTATCTATCATCTATCTATCTTGGGTTCCTGATTATTGTTTTTATGGGTTTCTTGAATATGCCATGGATTGGGTCTCTGATTCTTATGCAGTTTTCTTTCTGTCTGTTTTATTCTATTCTGATGTGTTATGTTTTATCTTATTTTATTTTGTTATTTAAATAGAGATCAAATTCCACAAAGGACTAAAAATATAGGTTAGTTGTAGACTATTTACATCCTGAGGAAGAATGTTCTGTGGGGGGCAGTCTGGCCAAGTGAAAGAGAAGATTAAAGACTTACAGGAGCTGACTCACCAACTATATCCCCCAGGGGCTGACTCCTTTGCAGCACTCTCCTTTGGGTCTCTTGACTCCTCCTACCCCTCCCTTTGCCTGTCTCCTTGAGTCTCTTTCCTCCTTGGACTCAGAGAGTCCACTGAAGCCTTAGGACCTGACCTACCTTGGCAAGGCAGAGTGGGGAAGTCAACCCTCCAGTCTTGTCTGTTCACAGTTTGGGCCTGGCAGTAGGTGAAGTGTGGGGCAGTTCCCTGCCTAGGTGTCAGTGTGGCCACACTTGAAGCTGGTCCTAGGTGGAGTCTCTTTGTGCCACATAATCATGATTGCTGCCTATTTCTGCAGGGTTTTTCCAGAAAAAAATAAAATAAAATAAAAAACCTGGCAAAATTACACAGTGGTCCATAAACCACTGAGTTTCCTACTATCACCTACCTGCCTGTCTCCTCACCCTCAACCTTTGACAGACATACCTCCCAGCCTTGCTGGCATCCCTACAACATCCCAATTCAGCATAAAGAAGTCAGATGATAACTATAATCAGCCCTTATCAACAGAAAAATGTTGGAATGTTAAGACCCCACACTCCTCCAATTGAATTGTCACTGACATTATCCTAAATGACAGTTTGGGCCCAGCTCAGTCTAGACTTTTGATAGGTTCAACCAAGGATTACTGATGTATACACTCATCACTCCTCATAAACCTGTGAAATGGGTTTCTGTCTGCTAAGATGAGCTATTACTCCCTTATCCCCCCCTGCTTCAGCAAATGAGGCATCTACATCCCTATTAGCACATACCCATAACTTACCAAACTTCCATGGTGCCTACTGGTCTCTTCTGGCTCTCAAACCTCCTCACCAGGCTCTTTTGGCCTGCATACCTCCCCCACTTCTTTAAAATAGGCATGACTTTCCTTACCATTATTCTATTCTCTGCCTCACAGAGGGTATTTATGTACTCCTTCCAGATATTTTTGCTTCTCCTTTTCCCCCAAGACGTAATCATGACAGCTTTGAACTCCCCAAATAAACCTTCTTTCCACCTGTGGAATGGCCTGAGTCAGGGTTTTACTGCTCCCTCCCTTACACTTACATGTGTGTCTAGTGGGTGTGTACATGTGAAAGAAGGCACCTATGGAGACCAGAGATGTTGAACATATGGAGCTGAAATTACACCAGTTGTTTGTGAATCACCATCCTCTGTGACTCAAAGAGGTACTCTTAACCAATCATTCTGACCCCACACTCTCTGGATTTTTATAACTGGGGATAGAATGCTAATTTTAGTCTTATAGTCTTCTTAGCGTTCACCTAAATCTGAGGTTAAGATAGATCATATTCTAACAAATACACAAAGATCCGACAGTATCAATTAAGTGTCATTCTTAAGTTTTCTAATGTCAGAAGGCGATAGACAGCTGTTTCTGTGTATAGACTTTCTTGTGTTTCCCCCAGGTCTTTTGTGGACAAATGCTGTACAAAGCAATAATTACTCCTTAAACAGAGATCATATCTACCCACTGTACATTTTAGGAATTAAGAAACTGGCCCATCTCCTGTTTCAGCATCTTCATGAATATTTGTTTGGTTTTTTGTTTGTTTAGTTTGTTTGTTTTGTGTTTCTTTTTTTTTTTTTTCTTGTGGAGCTGAGGATCGAACCCAGGGCCTTGCGCTTGCTAGGCAAGCGCTCTACCACTGAGCTAAATCCCCAAACCCCGGTTTTGTTTTTCAAGACAGAGTTTCTCTTTGTGGCATTGTGCCTTTCCTGGATCTTGCTCTCTAGACCAGGCTGGCCTCAAACCCACAAAGATCTGCCTGCCTCTGCCTCCCAAGTTCTAGAATTAAAGGCATATGCCACCATCTCCCGGCCATCTTCATGAATCTTTACTGCTGATTAGTTAATAAATAATTGAGAAGAGAACAGACAAATTTGAAGTGAATCCTAGGTACCTACCTGCTTTGAGACACAATAATATATTATTGAGAATCAGCTGTGTATAATATAGCTATACATAGAAAGATCAAGGAATTTTTCGAGAGGGAAGCCATTTATCAGGGAATATTTGGGGTCATTCAACCTTTAATAGCTGTCTTCTTCTGCTATGAAAATCTTGTGTGCTCATATACTACTAGGCCATATGGCAAACAGTTAAGTTTCTCAGACTTTCTGCTGATCTACTAAGTAACACCCCTACAGAGCCTAGGAGACAGGTGAACTCTAGATGCATATCCTTGTTTCTTGCAACTAGAGCTCAGGCTTTCCTTCCCCAGACTGGCCAAATGTCATTTTAGAGCATTTGACTCAGAACAAAAGATTTTTACACATCCAGGTTGGAGTGAAGGGGAGGCAGAATTCCTGATCAGAGAGACTCATGGTTAGAGAGAAGGTAACAAGGCAGAGTTTTTTTGTTTGTTTGTTTGTTTGTTTGTTTTTTGTACATAATAGGATTGGGTCAGGTCAAGAGAGTAGAAAGAGAAGAAATTAGCATGGATGGATAAACTGAAGATGAAGAAGAGATCGAACACATAGGAGCTTATTAAAACTATGAGAGGACAGACCAAGAAGGGACAGAGAGGAGCTGAGTTCAGGACAGAACTGAAGTTGTATAGATAGAATTGTGTCTTAGAGAAATAAAGTAAATGGACAAAAGAGCATGGTGTAAATAGATTCTTTTCCTTCCCATAACACCATGCTGGACGTAGTGTCTTCTTCTTGACTCTGGGAGGAATTGTCTCTAGGCAGACCCCTGGGAAAATTCCTATATCTACCCTTTGCATTTTCTTTCATCTGTCTGTCTGTCTGTCTATTTATCTATCTATTTATAGATATAGTCTACCTATTTAGCCCAGACTGGCCTGTATCTTTCTATGTAGACCCCAAATGGTGCTAGAAACAACTGGGCATTTAATGTGGAAGAGTGAACTAGATCTTTATATTTATGCATGCATAAAAATCAAATCCAAATGGACCAACTACCTTAATGTAAGAACTGATCCTAGGAAATTGCTATTGGAAAAGAAGGGAAAACTCACCAAGGTAGAGACATAGAGGCATATGTGTGAATTAAAGACACTTGGACATTGTTGGCAGAGCACACATTGATACAATCATCATGAGACACAATGTGGAGATATCTCAAAGTTTGAAACCATGTCTGTCCTGTGACCTAGTCATCCCAACATTCTGGACATAACAAAGGAAAGGAGGTCAGGATGCCAAAGAGACCTCTGTACTGCCCCATGTATCTGAGACCTATTCATGACAGCCAGGCTATGGAGTCAACCCCCATGTAGCGAGGGGTGAAATGATACAACACAGTACAGGACCTCTCATAAAACCCAAAACAGATGGCCCATGCTGGCTGTGTCTCCACAGGAAGAGAAGTGAGCTGCTTTTTGAATTTCTTCTGACAGTGATTTGGTTGCAAGGGGCCAGGCTCCTGTCATTTTCGAAGCCTCTCAGTCTCTAGTTCACATGACAGCACAGAGCATCCCTTGTCCCTTGAAGGAAACTCTGCTCCCATCAACAGGATATGAATGGCAGGGCAGAAACACAAGTTGAAGAGGGAACCAGGTTACAGGTTACACAAAGGCAGTGCCTTGTAGTTAGAAGTCAGGGCCCTCATGAGCATTTCCACACCCAAATATCTTTTTGATGATGTTGAAATAGGACAACTGCAGAGAAAGTTGGAAGTATTTCAAAATGAATCAAAACCTAATCCTTTAACAATGTGTCTACCCTACATCCACATGTCTGTTGAAGAAGAATGCAATTAGGCCTTATAATTCAGGAGGTACCAAACTTTCACCCCAGTACCCAAGATTCTGAACAGGATTATCAGTAATTGTAGGTCAACCTAGGCTGCAGAGCAAGACCCTGTCTCAGAAAAAGAAAGGGGAGATGGATACTGAGCCTTATGGTCCACCTGAGTCAACCTGAATGACATTATGCTAAGAAAAATTACCCTTAACAGAGAGAAATATTGGGTATGTGGAGCCTAAAACAAAATTCTCCATTAGTGACAATAGCTGGGTGGAGTGATGTTTCTAGGATGTAGACTAGGCAGTATGTAGGAGGAAGATGGCAGAGATCCAGTGCACAGAATGAAGACCAAAGTGCATCATAGAGAATTAGTGCTGCTCTCATCACAGGGAGAAATGGTGCGTTCAGAAGATAGACA